>NC_050105.1:142454007-142754007 GCF_902167145.1 Zea mays
AGTTTTATATTCGATTTTTAGCATTGCAAGACACTGCCATTTGTATGGATTAAATCGAATTGCATACCAGTGTTGAATAAAATGCAGATATATTTTTGTATTGTTGAGTTTGTGATCCAAATTCTGAAGAAGGCGTCCAAGTTGGCGAGCGAAGCGGAGGCCCGTCGCTGGGAGGCTTGGGCCGGAGCCCCCCGCGGTACGGATCGTTTTAGGGTTTCACCTCTATAAATATCCTTGTAAGCCGCAGGAGATAATCATCTCAATTGTAAATCTCCTGCGATCTGTAACCACCCGAAAATAGTGAGAAGTTGCTGGCCGGTGCCCGTGGTTTTTTCCCCTTCGCTTTAGAGGGGTTTTCCATGTTAAATCCGTGTCTTCTCTGTGATTGATCTTGTTTGTGTCGTATTCATTCATAACAAGTATGAATGGACAGAGCAGCATACCAGGCACTCCATTAATGAAGTTGTTGCAATAGTGGATGCATCACACGGTAGAGCAACAACAAACAAAATAGCATGCAACACAGCCCAGGTTGGCACTAACAGCAGCTACTCAAAGTTTACTCAAATTAATTATAACCAAGCAAGCTCCCATAAATTATGGTTCAAGCCTTATTCTGCAACCTGATCTACACAACACCAGCGTCAAACATCAGAATTTAGGGAAATAAGTGAGCAAAAAAACATTGATATTGTAAGTGCCAGACATATGTTTTTTACTTTTTTACAACTCTACGAAGGTTTGCAATTCTATATCACTATATGGAAATTTTGAACAAATTGGCAAGAGCTCTGCCTTTCAATTAAGAGAGAAAAAGAGTGTGTGCGTATGCCCAAAACCAAAAGTGCTCAAAAGCTCCCAGCACAATAAATCGAGTATGAAAGAGGGGGAACTCATCTCAGCAAACTAAACCAGTTGTCAATGATGTGCTCTTTTATGCATATCCATATTCTCCTTGATCTGCTACACGACCTGGTAGACCGAGGAAGGGTTAGTGTCAAAGATCCTTTGGTTGTGGTCTTTCCAGAGGTTCCACAAGGTGTAGATGACAAGGCCGTTGAAAGCTAGCTTGCGTTCTTTGGGAACGAGACGTAGGTTGTTCTCTCATCAATCGCCAAAGGAGATGAAGTTTGTGTGCTGAGTCACATCAGCCATCTCAAAGTGTTCTCATGAAGTGATTTGGCTCCATACCGCCTGTGCAAATGGGCAGGCGATGCATAGGTGGTATCCGGGCCATTGCAGAGAGCACAAGAGTCTTGGTGAGGGCGTGAGGCCATCCCCGATGAGTAAGGTTGTTGACCGTGAGGATTTTGTTTTGGATGAGAACTAGGTAAAAATTTTGCATGTGTTTCCCATGTGAGCTCGCCAAAAGATGTTTGTTTTGGATGACGACTAGGCTGAATTGGCGCTATACTATTCATCCGCAGCCCATTTTCAAGTGATTTTGTCTGTTATCCGGTTGTAAAAGGAACTCTGAATGGCCAAAGCAATATAAATTCTTCTGTTTGGGTTACTGTGGTGATCTTTCCCCTCAAAGTTCTGACACAGGTGCCGTTTGTCAGTTCCTGTTGGACTGTTTTGTTTTTCCTTCTGACCAAGTGGAACAGGTGAGTTGCTAGATTTCTTGGGGCCTCACTGTTAAGCCAACTATGCTGCCAGAATTTTGCTTTGCTTCCATTTTCGATGGCTACGATGGTGGAGGCATTGAAGAGGAAGCCACCTACTGCATTGCAGGGGACTTGTCGGCCCAAGGCTTGTCTTCCGCTGTCCACTATTGCCAAAGCCACCGAAGTCGAAGAGTTCTGCTAAACTTTTCTAGGTCCAACACTCCCAGACCGTCCAAGTCTTTGGGCATACAGACCATTGGCCAATTTACCAGACAATGACCACCATTAGCATTTGCATCTCCTTCCCAAAGGAAGGATCGATGAATCTTGTTAATTTGCTTTCTTACCCAGACTGCAAGCGAGAAGATCATTAGGGGATAGGTCGGTACAGATGAAAGGACTGACATGACTAGAATGTGTCGTCCAGCTCCATTTGGGAGCCTGCCTTTCCAGTCTGGCAGAGTTGCCGATTTTCTCGATGAGCGGTTGCACATGAAATTTTCTGATGGTGTGGGTGTGCAACTAAAGGCCCAAGAAGCGGCACGGAAAGTCCTTTTGAGATCCTTGAAAGGGCTCTAGGATGTGTTGGAGGTCCATATCTTCACATTGGATGGGGTATATGGCAATCATCACGAACAACCAAAATCCTCACAACAGAAATATCAAATTCTAAGGCAGCCCTGGTCTTCCAATCTATATTTATGATTTGAGCTACTTTCAGTGACAAATTCTATCTTTCAGCCTCGCAAAACACTAGCATTTGAGTAGTAGGTTAAATTGTTTTCCGTGTCCGTTGTGAATAAAGTGCAGTGCCGATATTTTTCACTGAACGGGCAAAGCACACCCAGTAGGCCAGCACGGCAACACTGTAGCATGTAGCTCCAGCGCTCTGGAAAAAAAATGATCGAGAAGTTGTTGCAACACTGGATGTGTCGCAAGGCAGAGCAACATCACACAAAACCTCATGCGACACAGACCAGATTAGCACCAAGAGCAACACAACCCAAAGGCTGCTCACTGCTCATTTTGAGCCCACAAATTACGCTTCAAGCCTTATTCTGCAATCCGATCTGTACAAATATAACGTCCAATTTGAGGAACCACACGCCCCTACCAGAACTTTAGCACAAAGAGGATAATATGATGTTGCAAGGAATATCACACATAACTTTAGCTAGATGCCAGTAGTCTAGGCGCAGCAACCAACAAGTCAGAGCGGTACCAATACCGGCGGGAGCCATACACGCTCGCAATCGCTACTAAAAAGCATCTGCACCAGTACGCCATACGGAATAATAAATGGCCGGAGGCAGGGGAGGGGGAGGAGCCACCTTGCAGAAGAGCCTGACGGACCCCACGGCGGCGCGCGGCCTGGCGCCACATGATGACGTGGTCGAGGAGGCGGTGGCGGGGGATGGTGAGGCGAGCACGAGCGCCGCTTCGGCCCACGCCGGCATCGCGTGGCGGGCGGGGAACGCGGAGGGCTCAGGGCAGCGAGAGCGAAGGCCTGGGCTGGGGCTGAGGAGCAGAGCAGGTGAGATTCCGTCGGCTGATTGGGTTCCTGAGTTTTTCTCGGCGACAGCGTGAGTACTTGAGAACAGGCTGATCTTTTTTTTTTTTTTGGGAGCGCGTGCTCCGCCTCCGCTTAACAGTAGTTCTCTAATACACTTCCTAAATCAACAATTTAAATAATTAACACAAAAACTCGTCTCCAACGGTTCTCTAAATAAGCTTTCTAAATTTAACAACTTTTTATCTAACCTTGTTTCCTCTCTACATTTGATAACCATTTAGCAACTCCCTAAACAAAAATGTTTACTGCATTATATAGATAATGAAGGTAATTGATGATATTTGTGACTTTATCTTTTTTATGTGGATAGATACAAAACAAAATTACAACCTATATTAAGAGAACTATTGGAGAACTCACATTTTTGTACTCCCAAAGTTATTTAGCAACTTCTTAAATCTGTGATTTAAAGAGCTAAAATTTATATAACTATTGGAGTTGCTCTTAGCTCCCTATCTCTGTTGTGCGAAAAAAATATTTCTCGCGGCGATCTCAGCGAACGCATGCAGTCCGTTTTCAGCATAGATAAATTCAGATCTCCATCCTCGTTTAAATTTAATTATACTTCATTCGATATTAATATAAAATATTATCATTTATGTAAATTGTTAGATGTAAAAATCATTGTGAACGTTAAAATGAACATATTTATATACGGTTGATCTCTTGATAAATTAATTAATTATTTTTATTATTAACTATTATATAAAAGCATCCTCACATGTAATTTTAATGGATCCAAAAGGAAAACGGGAATGAGAAATGCTTCTTCATCCTCGTCCCTATCGGATGAGAAGTTTTCCTGTTTACATCCCCGTGAGAAAAAAAATTTCTTCATCTCCATCTTCTAATAGAGGAATTTCCCCGAAAAATCGAGGCTCAGATCCCCATTGCCATTTCTATTTCTGACTGTTGTGGTGTTGTCTACACATCACGACACACCATACCTACTACTGGGTGAGGAATGGAAAATAATATAATATAGAGTAGTTAGTATAGGGTTAAAATATGGAGTAAATATGACTGCGGATGATTATGATATAGAGTAAAGAATTTTAATGATAAAGATAAAATATTTTTTAATATAAATTTAGAGTTATATGACCGGATGTATCATAAAATAGCCCTGCAGTGGTCGACTATATGATATGAAGTCTTGCACCCTATTTCTTCTCTGCCGAGCGGGCTCCACCTGGACAACCACCCCAGGCGAGCTCCTGCTGTCTGCCGCAGGGAGGCGGAGATAGGGGTGGATATCGGCTGAGTCGAGCTGGTGTCTCGGCTCGATTCGTTAAGAAACCGAGCCAGAGAACCAGTTTGACTCGGCTCGTTTGCGAGCTCGAGCTGGCTCTTTTAGCTCGCGAGCCACAACAAAAAAATACATATATATATACAACAATATAATAAATTGCTAGTTAATTTTATAATAATTTAATACTAAAAAGGCTAACAATACTCAATTCTATATATCACATTATTTAAACCCTAAATTAATATAGTTCATCACTCATTAATTCATTCAATACAAGTATATACTTTGTTTTATAGATAAATGCTAGCTCATTCGAGCTAACGAGCTGGCTTGAGCTCGTGTCGAATTGGCTCGTTAACGAACCGAGCTGAGATGTTAGCTCAGCTCGTGATAAAATTGAAATTAACCGAGCCGAGCTGACCACGAGTCGAGTGAGCTCACGAGACACGAGTATTTTGTCCATAAAAGTCGCCTAGAGGGGGGGTGAATAGGGCGAATCTGAAATTTAACAACTTAAGCACAACTACAAGCCGGGTTAGCGTTAGAAATATAAACGAGTCCGAAAGAGAGGGCGCAAAACAAATCGTGAGCGAATAAAGAGTGTGACACAATGATTTGTTTTACCGAGGTTCGGTTCTCGCAAACCTACTCCCCGTTGAGGTGGTCACAAAGGCCGGGTCTCTTTCAACCCTTTCCCTCTCTCAAACGGTCCCTCGGACCGAGTGAGCTTCTTTTCTCAATCAAACGGGAACAAACTTCCCCGCAAGGACCACCACACAATTGGTGTCTCTTGCCTCGGTTACAATTGAGTTGTTCACAAGAAGGAATGAAAGAAGGAAGCAATCCAAGCGCAAGAGCTCAAATGAACACAACAAATCTCTCTCACTAATCACTAAAGCTTTGTGTGGAATTAGGAGATGATTTGATCTATTTGGTGTGTCTAGTATTGAATGTTATAGCTCTTGTAAGGTGTAGAAGTGTAGAAACTTGGATGACTTGAATGTGGGGGTGGTTGGGGTATTTATAGCCCCAACCACCAAACTTGACCGTTGGTGGATGCTGTTGTCGACGGGCGCACCGGACAGTCCGGTGCGCCACCGGACACTGTCCGGTGCGCCAGCCACGTCACCTGGTCGTTGGGTTCCGACCGTTAGAGCTCTATTTTGTGGGCCCTGTAGGCTGTCCGGTGTGCCACCCGCGCGTGCTCTGCTCCTCTGCACGCGCAGGCGCGCATTTAATGCGTTGCAGTCGACCGTTGCGCGCGAAGTAGTCGTTGCTCCGCTGGCTCACCGGACAGTCCGGTGTTATACCGTACAGTCCGGTGAATTTTAGCGGAGCAGATTCCCGAAGCAGGCGAGTTCAGAGTCGCTCTCCCTTGGTGCACCGGACACTGTCCGGTGGTACACCGGACAGTCCAGTGAATTATAGCGGAGCGCCTCTGAGAATTCCCGAAGGTGTTGAGTTCAGCTTGGAGTTCCCTAGTGCACCGGACACTGTCCGGTGCGCCAGACCAGGGAGCACTTCGGTTGTCCCTTGCTCTTTTTGTGTGAACCCATTCTTGGTCTTTTTATTGACTTATTGTGAACCTTTGGCACCTGTAGAACTTATAGACTAGAGCAAACTAGTTAGTCCAATTATTTGTGTTGGGCAATTCAACCACCAAAATCAATTAGGAAATAGGTGTAAGCCTAATTCTCTTTCAATCTCCCCCTTTTTGGTGATTGATGCCAACACAAACCAAAGCAAGTATAGAAGTGCATAATTGAACTAGTTTGCATAATTGTAAGTGCAAAGGTTACTTGGAATTGAGCCAATAGAAATTCATAAGATATGCATGGATTGTTTCTTTTATTTTTAACATTTTGGACCACGCTTGCACCACATGTTTTGTTTTGCAAATTCTTTTGTAAATTCTTTTCAAAGTTCTTTTGTAAATAGTCAAAGGTAAATGAATAAGGTTTTGAGAAGCATTTTCAAGATTTGAAATTTTCTCCCCCTGTTTCAAATGCTTTTCCTTTGACTTAAACAAAACTCCCCCTCAATAAATTCCTCCTCTTAGTGTTCAAGAGGGTTTTAAGATATCAATTTTGAAGGTGCTACTTTCTCCCCCTTTTGAACACAATAAGATACCAATTTGAAAAACTCTTTTTAAAATGCGGTGGTGGTGCAGTCCTTTTGCTTTGGGCTAATACTTTCTCCCCCTTTGGCATGAATCGCCAAAAACGGATACTTTGAGTGAAATATAAGCCCTTATCCTAACTACTTTCTCCCCTTTGGCAAATAAAATATAAGTGAAGATTATACCAAAGACGGAGAGTTGCTCGGAGCGACGGCGAAGGATGAGTTATGGAGTGGAGTGGAAGCCTTTGTCTTCGCCGAAGACTCCAATTCCCTTTCAATACACCTATGACTTGGTTTGAAATTCACTTGAAGACACATTAGTCATAGTTATATAAAAGAGACATGATCAAAGGTATATTTATGAGCTATGTATGCAAGACATCAAAAGAAGTTCCTAGAATCAAGAATATTTAGCTCATGCCTAAGTTTGTTAAAAGTTTGTTCATATAGTGGCTTGGTAAAGATATCGGCTAATTGTTCCTTAGTGTTAATATATGCAATCTCGATATCTCCCTTTTGTTGGTGATCCCTTAAGAAATGATATCGAATGGCTATGTGTTTAGTGCGGCTATGCTCAACGGGATTATCCGCCATGCGGATTGCACTCTCATTATCACATAGAAGAGGAACTTTGGTTAATTTGTAACCATAGTCCCTAAGGGTTTGCCTCATCCAAAGTAGTTGCGCGCAACAATGGCCTGCGGCAATGTACTCGGCTTCGGCGGTAGAAAGAGCTACGGAATTTTGCTTCTTTGAAGCCCAAGATACCAAGGATCTTCCCAAGAACTGGCAAGTCCCCGATGTGCTCTTTCTATTAATCTTACACCCCGCCCAATCGGCATCCGAATAACCAATTAAATCAAATGTGGATCCCCGAGGGTACCAAAGCCCAAACTTAGGAGTATGAACCAAATATCTCAAGATTCGTTTTACGGCCGTAAGGTGAGCTTCCTTAGGGTCGGCTTGGAATCTTGCACACATGCATACGGAAAGCATAATATCCGGTCGAGATGCACATAAATAGAGTAAAGAGCCTATCATCGACCGGTATACCTTTTGATCTACGGATTTACCTCCCTGTGTCGAGGTCAAGATGCCCATTGGTTCCCATGGGTGTCTTGATGGGCTTGGCATCCTTCATTCCAAACTTGTTTAGAATGTCTTGAATATACTTCGTTTGGCTAATGAAGGTGCCCTCTTGGAGTTGCTTCACTTGAAATCCTAAGAAGTACTTCAACTCCCCCATCATAGACATCTCGAATTTTTGTGTCATGATCCTACTAAATTCTTCACATGTAGATTCGTTAGTAGACCCAAATATAATATCATCAACATAAATTTGGCATACAAACAAATCATTGTCAAGAGTTTTAGTGAATAGAGTAGGATCGACCTTTCCGACTTTGAATCCATTAGTGATAAGGAAATCTCTAAGGCATTCATACCATGCTCTTGGGGCTTGCTTGAGCCCATAAAGCGCCTTAGAGAGTTTGTAAACATGGTTAGGGTACTCACTATCTTCAAAGCCGGGAGGTTGCTCAACATAGACCTCTTCCTTGATTGGTCCATTGAGGAAGGCACTTTTCACGTCCATTTGGTAAAGCTTAAAGCCATGGTAAGTAGCATAGGCAAGTAATATGCGAATTGACTCAAGCCTAGCTACGGGTGCATAGGTTTCACCAAAATCCAAACCTTCGACTTGTGAATATCCTTTGGCCACAAGTCGGGCTTTGTTCCTTGTCACCACACCATGCTCGTCTTGCTTGTTACGTAACACCCACTTGGTTCCTACAACATTTTGATTAGGACGTGGAACCAAATGTCATACCTCATTCCTAGTGAAGTTGTTGAGCTCCTCTTGCATCGCCACCACCCAATCTGAATCTTGTAGTGCTTCCTCTACCCTGTGTGGCTCAATAGAGGAAACAAAAGAGTAATGCTCACAAAAATGTGCAACACGAGATCTAGTGGTTACCCCCTTATGAATGTCATCGAGGATGGTTCGACGGGGTGATCTCGTTGGATTGCTTGGTGGACTCTTGGGTGTGGCGGTCTTGGTTCTTCATCCTCCTTGTCTTGATCATTTGCATCTCCCCCTTGATTATTGTCGTCATCTTGAGGTGGCTCATCTTCTTGATCTTCTCCTTCATCAACTTGAGCATCATCCTCATTTTGAGTTGGTGGAGATGCTTGCGTGGAGGAGGATGGTTGATCTTGTGCATTTGGAGGCTCTTCGGATTCCTTAGGACACACATCCCCAATGGACATGTTCCTAAGCGCGATGCACGGAGCCTCTTCATCACCTATCTCATCAAGATCAACATGTTCTACTTGAGAGCCGTTAGTCTCATCAAACACAACGTCACAAGAAACTTCAACTAGTCCTAAGGACTTGTTAAAGACTCTATATGCCCTTGTGTTTGAATCATATCCTAGTAAAAAGCCTTCTACTGTCTTAGGAGCAAATTTAGATTTTCTACCTCTTTTAACAATGTAAGTGCAATCAACCCTAATTGGGGGTTTTGGTGATTAATGACAAAACAAACTAAGATTCTAACAAGTTTGCTCCTAGTATGTACACAGTAATTCTACAGACAGGAGAAGCACAGCGGATTTAAAATTCCACATCAAATGGCGTGCTCCAAGTGCTTAGAAACAACGGCGGTGCTAAATTTATAATTCTTGAGTCATAGGAATCACCGTGCAATTAAGAGGGATCCGCGACGGTTAAGTAAGTTGTGCAATGAGCCAAGTTCAAAATCTTTTGAAAACATCTTGGAGATCATTTTTCCAGATCATGAATGCCCCTGAGAAAAACAAATTTTACTTCCCACAAAGACTCCGCTTTTGTTCTCATCAAAATACTCAAAATTTGGTTTCAGCCCCCAAAACCGGTTCAACCGGTCCTGAAACCGGTTCAATCGGTTTCGGTACTGTTCACCTGCCACCTCTGCTCTGACCTGTCTGACAGTCAGAGCTGTCAGAAAAGTCGCAGCAGATATTTTTCTAAAACCGGTTGAGTCGAATTTTTTCCTTACTCAGCCGGTTTTGGAACCGGTCGAGTCTCCAGCTGAGTAGCTCAGTGGACCGGGATCCCCCTGGTAGAAACCGGTTCAACCGGTCTGAAAACCGGTTCAACCGGTTTTTACTCTTTTTCTCCCAACGGCTGCCAGCTTTTGGGGGATCCTTTATATACCCCCTCACACTCTCTCTCTCTCATTTACTCCTGCCTCTTCCACGAATTCTTGGCTGACCAACCTTCAAACAAGCGCATTCATTTCACCTTTCACACCCGCAATCGCATCTCCTTCAATCATTTGAAGGACCCTTGGTGTGAGGTGAACTCGATCGAACTCACTGTCAATTTCATCTCGATTCTCCCATTCTCTTTGTTCTTGAGCTCGTTGCAAACTTAACCGTGTGTGGATTTGTTACTCTTGGAACCTCGTGTTCCTTGATGGTTAGAGGTTGCTTGGGAGTCTCCAAATTTGTGGACGACCCCAAGAAGTTTGTATCACCCGCTCTTTGAGCTGATTTGAGAAGAGATTGCCTTGACCTTTGTGGTCGGCTTGTGGAGGATTAGGGTTGGAAAAGACCCAGCCCTTTGTGGGTTCCTCAACGAGGAGTAGGACACCTTTGTGGTGGTTGCCGAACCTCGGGTTATATCGCGTGTTCTTGTGTGTTCTTGTCAAGCACTTTATATTCGGTGGTTGGTTCATATTATTCATTCGAGTAGATTTTGTGTAGGGCAAGTCTTTAGCTATATTCTTCACTACTTCGTATTTGTTCAACAGATTATCTAATTTAAGTTGAGCAGGTTCAAACTTGTTCAGTTGTAATTAAAATCGACTGAACCGATTTGCACCAGTGCAACTTTAATTTAACCTATCTCGAAGTTTTTAGTGAAAATTTTCAGGTGTAGCCTATTCACCCCCCCTCTAGGCTACTTTCAATTGGTATCAGAGCTTCGTACCTCGTTTTACGCTTAACCGCGTGAGGAAACGATCATGTCTACACAACGGGACCATGTGGATCCTCTCCTCGAGGAAATCCCCGTCACATCTTCCGGTGAGGAAGTGGACCCCAAGGTCCTCGACCTCGCCATGAAGATTGCCGAGAGAATGTTCCTCAAAATGAAAGAGGAAGATGCTAAGAAAAAGGTCGAAGAAGAAGAATCAAGAAGAAAGGCCGAAGAAGATAAAGGTAAGGGAACATTTGATTATAATGACGATCTAGTGGATCTTTTGGTGTATAAGGTATTGAGCAAGGTAAGTCTCAACACCGAAGGATCATCTACCAAAAGCAAAGGTAACGAATTTAGCGAAGTTCAATTCGACTACTCTAGAAATTATATTCCCAACTTCTCTTCCGTCCCACTTGGAAAGTTACCAACTCTTAGTGAGTTGAACTATGATGAGTGGGCCAACAAGATGAAGTCGCATTTAATCGGTGTGCATCCTAGTCTTTGGGAGATTGTTAATGTAGGTATGTATAAGCCCGCCCAAGGAGAAGAGATGACTCCGGAAATGATGCAAGAGGTTCATCGAAATGCTCAAGCAGTGATCATAATTAAAGGAAGTCTTTGTCCGGAAGAATACCGGAAAGTTCAAGGAAGAGAAGATGTCCGTGACATTTGGAATATTCTTAAAATGTCACATGAAGGAGATCCCAAAGCCAAAAGACATAGAGTTGAAGCTTTGAAAAGTGAGCTTGCAAGATATGATTGGACAAAGGGTGAGTCGCTTCAATCACTCTTTGATCGGTTGATGGTGTTGGTCAACAAAATAAGAGTACTTGGGAGTGAAGATTGGAGTGACTCCAAGGTCACAAGATTGTTCATGAGAGCTTATAAAGAAAAGGATAAGAGTCTTGCAAGGATGATAAGGGATCGTGATGACTATGAGGATATGACGCCTCATCAATTATTTGCAAAAATTCAACAACACGAGTCCGAAGAAGCCCCCATCAAGACAAGAGACTCTCATGCCTTGATCACAAATGAACAAGACAACCTCAAGAAGAACAAAGACCACAAAGCAAAGAAAGTGGTCGAGACCTCAAGTGATGAAGATAGCTCAAGTGATGAAGACACAGCTATGTTCATCAAAACATTCAAGAAATTTGTAAGGAAGAATGACAAGTTCCAAAGGAAAGGAAAGAAGAGGGCATGCTATGAATGTGGACAAACCGGTCATTTCATAGCGGATTGTCCTAACAAGAAGGAACAAGAAGCCAAGAAGGAATACAAGAAGGACAAGTTTAAAAAGGGAGGCAAGACCAAGGGATACTTCAAGAAGAAGAAGTATGGTCAAGCCCATATTGGTGAAGAATGGAACTCCGATGAAGAGAGTTCTAGCTCCAAGGAAGAGGAAGTGGTGGCAAATGTGGCCATCCAATCTACATCAAGCGCGCAACTCTTCACCAACCTACAAGACGACTCCTACACTCCAACTTGCCTCATGGCAAAGGGAGATAAGGTAACCTTATTTAGTAATGATTTTTCAAATGATGATGATGATGATCAAATTGCCATGAAAAGTAAAATGATTAAAGAATTTGGCTTGAATGGATACAATGTTATCACCAAATTAATGGAGAAGTTAGATAAAATAAAAGCAACTCTTGATGCTCAAGAAGACTTGCTTATCCTTGAAAAGAAAAGGAACCTAGAGCTTCAAGAGTTGATTCACAATAAAGATGAAATGCTAGATGTCTTGACTAAGGAAGTCTCTTTAGTCAAGATAACTATAGAGAATAAAGATAAAGAAGTAATTAACATGAAAACCTCTATAGCTAATCTTGCAAATGAAAAGAATGCACTTGAAACAAGCATGTTAAGCTTGAATGTTCAAAATCAAGAACTTCAAGTGCAACTTGAAAATTGCAAGAACATCAATGCCTCATCTTTAGTATTTGAATCTAAGTCTAGCTCAAATGATAATTCTTGCAAACATTGTGCCAAATATCATGCTTCTTGTTGTCTAACTAACCATGCAAGGAAGAATAGCCCACAGGTGAAGGTCAAAGAAATTTTGAAAAGATGCTCTAGCAATGATGGGTTAAAGAAAGTTGAACCCAAGTACAAGTCCCTTAAGCCCAACAATGGAAGAAGGGGGCTTGGGTTCAACTCATCCAAGGAAAACCCTAGCACAGTGCATAAGGGGTGGAGATCCCCCAAGTTCATAGAGGGAACTACCCTATATGATGCCTTGGGGAGGATTCACTCCTCAAATGACAAGTCACCTCAGGTAAAGGTAAACTTGAGTTCCACAAAGAGTAAGATGAAGGAAGTGGGATCCTCAAGTGGACAACAATTTAATGCTCCCATTTCCCACTCTTATCTTTGTGATTATATGTTGACTTGGGATTTAGGGAAACTGGTTGTGAAATATGTGGGTGCCTACACTAAAAGAAAAGTCATGAAAAGAAGTGTGTGGGTACCCAAGGCTATAACTAACACTGTAGGACCCAATTCAATTTGGGTACCTAAAAGCATAGCCTAAACTTGTTTTGCAGGTCTACTCCTCTGGTGGGTCAAGTTGGGTGCTTGACAGTGGATGTACAAATCACATGACCGGGGAGGAAGACATGTTTCATTCATTGCAACTAACTCAAGAAGCACAAGAAATTGTGTTTGGAGATAGTGGCAAGAGTAAGGTGATTGGTACTGGTAAAATTCCTATCTCTGACCAACAATCACTTTCAAATGTTTTATTGGTAGATTCTTTAAGCTATAATTTGTTGTCTATTTCACAACTTTGTGGAATGGGTTATAATTGTTTATTTTCTGATGTGGATGTGAAGATCCTTAGAAGGGAGGACTCCTCAGTTGCCTTTACCGGTCGCTTGAAGGGCAAGCTTTATCTTGTTGATTTCACAACAAGTAAAGTGACGCCTGAGACTTGTTTAGTGGCAAAGTCCGACAAGGGTTGGCTATGGCATCGCCGGCTAGCCCATGTCGGTATGAGGAATTTGGCCAAACTTCAAAAGGATAATCACATCATTGGACTAACAAATGTTGTATTTGAGAAAGATAGGGTTTGTGGCGCATGCCAAGCAGGAAAGCAACATGGAGTCCCACATCAATCAAAGAATGTGGTCACAACAAAGAGGCCATTCGAGCTTCTTCACATGGACCTCTTCGGACCTGTGGCCTACATTAGCATTGGTGGTAGTAAGTATGGTTTAGTCATTGTTGATGATTTTTCTCGATTCACCTGGGTTTTCTTTTTGAGTGATAAAGGTGAAACTCAAGAAATATTGAAGAAATTCATGAGGAGAGCTCAAAATGAATTTGAGCTCAAAAACAAGAAAGTAAGAAGTGATAATGGGACGGAATTCAAGAACACAGGTGTCGAAGAATTCTTAGGAGAAGAGGGAATCAAACATGAGTTCTCGGTGCCTTACACTCCACAACAAAATGGTGTTGTGGAAAGAAAGAACCGAACTCTAATTGAAGCTGCAAGAACCATGTTGGATGAGTACAAGACACCTGACAACTTTTGGGCAGAGGCGGTCAACACCACATGTCATGCAATCAACCGTCTCTATCTTCATAAGATCTACAAAAAGACTGCTTATGAGCTTCTCACTGGTAACAAACCTAAAGTTGATTATTTTAGAGTATTTGGTTGTAAATGTTTTATTCTTAACAAGAAAGTCAAGAGCTCAAAGTTTGCTTCTAGAGTGGACGAGGGCTTCTTGCTTGGTTATGCATCAAATGCGCATGGATATCGTGTTTTCAACAATATCACCGGTCTTGTTGAAATAGCGATAGACGTGACATTTGATGAGTCTAATGGCTCGCAAGGGCATGTTTCTAATGACACTGCAGGAAATGAAGAACTACCTTGTGAGGCCATAAAGAAACTTGCAATAGGTGAGGTGAGACCTCAAGAAAAGGATGATGAGGAAGGAACCTTTTGGATGACCAATGAGGTTGTTGATGTGGGTGCAAGGGTGGTGAGTGACAAAGTCTCCACCCAAGCAAACCCATCAACCTCAAGTCATCCAAGCCATGAAGAAAATCATCAAAGGATGCCAACAGTGGTAGAAGATGAACACGAAAGTATTGATGGTGAAGTGCCTCTTGATAAAGTGAATGATGAGGAGCAGCAAATACAAAGACAACCATCAGTGCCTCATCCTAGAGTCCATCAAACAATTCAAAGGGATCATCCGGTGGACAACATCCTGGGTAGCATCAGGAGAGGGGTAACAACTCGATCTCGTTTAGCTAATTTTTGTGAATTTTACTCGTTTGTTTCCTCTCTTGAGCCACTTAAGGTTGAAAAGCATTGGGTGATCCGGACTGAATAATTGCCATGCAAGAGGAGTTGAACAACTTCACCCGGAATGAAGTCTGGTCCTTGGTCCAAAGACCCAAACAAAATGTGATTGGGACTAAATGGGTCTTTAGGAACAAACAAGATGAACATGGCGTGGTTACAAGAAACAAGGCACGGTTGGTTGCCCAAGGCTATACTCAAGTGGAAGGACTTGATTTTGGTGAAACATATGCGTCGGTAGCAAGGTTAGAATCAATTAGAATATTAATTGCCTATGCTACTAACCATGATTTCAAGCTATATCAAATGGATGTCAAGAGCGCATTTCTAAATGGACCACTACAAGAGAGAGTATATGTGGAGCAACCACCGGGTTTTGAAGATCCAAAGAAGCCAAATCATGTTTATCTACTTCACAAGGCACTCTACGGGCTTAAACAAGCCCCTAGAGCTTGGTATGACTGTCTTAAAGAATTTTTAATTAAGAATGAGTTTACAATAGGAAAAGCTGACTCTAATTTATTTACTCGAAAAGTTGACAATGAATTATTTGTGTGCCAAATATATGTTGATGACATTATATTTGGTAGTGCTAATGAAAAATTTTGTGAAGAGTTTAGCAAAGTAATGACGAACAGGTTTGAGATGTCTATGATGGGCGAGCTTAAATACTTCCTGGGATTTCAAGTCAAACAACTCAAGGAAGGTACTTTTCTATGCCAAACCAAATATACACAAGATATGCTCAAGAAGTTTGGCATGGAAAAAGCAAAACACGCCAAGACTCCAATGTCATCAAATGGACATCTCAACCTAAATGAGGAAGGTAAACCTGTAGATCAAAAATTATATAGATCAATGATAGGATCACTGCTTTACTTATGTGCATCTAGACCTGATATAATGTTGAGTGTTTGCATGTGTGCACGTTTTCAAGCAAACCCTAAAGATTGCCATCTTGTAGCCGTTAAGAGAATTTTAAGATACTTAGTCCACACCCAAAACCTAGGATTATGGTATCTTAAAGGCTCCCTTTTCGATTTGCTTGGCTACTCTGACTCAGATTATGCCGGTTGCAAAGTAGATCGAAAAAGCACTACTGGGACTTGCCAATTCCTTGGGCGGTCCTTAGTGTCATGGAGTTCCAAGAAACAAAATTGTGTTGCACTTTCCACTGCAGAAGCTGAGTACATAGCAGCTGGGGCATGTTGTGCACAGTTGTTATGGATGAAGCAAACCCTTAGAGATTTTGGTTGTGAGTTTAACAAAATTCCACTTTTGTGTGACAATGAGAGTGCCATAAAACTTGCAAACAATCCGGTGCAACACTCTAGAACTAAACATATTGACATCAGACACCATTTCTTGAGAGACCACGAAGCCAAAGGAGATATCGAACTGTTTCATTTGAGCACAGAAAACCAACTAGCCGATATCTTCACTAAACCCCTTGATGAGACTAGGTTTTGTTTTCTTAGGAGTGAGCTAAATATCTTGGATTCTCGAAACGTGACTTAATAACTAAAATTTTGATCAAATTTGATGGATGAAAATTGATTGTTTGAGCAATATGAAATGAGAAATAACATTTTTATCATTAAAATATCTCATGTCATATTTGCTAAGTGCTATTATAGCCCTTCCGGGCAATATCTGGAAACTGGTTGAGTAAATCGGCTGAGTAGGCCACTCAACCGGTTTTCCCCTGGTGGAAACCGGTTGAACCGGTATAAAAACCGGTTGAACCGGTTTTGGCCTTCACGCCGTCAGTCTGCGCGCAGTCTGCGCTGATAGCTGCGCAGTCTGTGCTGTCAGTTTTTGCAGTCTGTGCTGTCAGACTGCCAGAATTTTCGCACAGTCAACACCGTTTTCTGCGCGCTTTTACTGCGCAGTTTGACCAGAAACCGGATGAACCGGTTTTTAAACCGGTTGAACCGGTTTTCTGTGCTCAGACCGGCCGACTCCCCCCCTTTTATTTCTCTCCCTCTCTCCTCTTCCCTTCTTCTCAGTTTCATTTTCCAGCCGCCGCCGCCCACTCTTCCTCCTCTCTCTCCTTCACACTCCACTCCAAAAACTCACTTGTTCCCTCTCACCTTTGGAAGAGTTGTTGGAGATCCGTTCATCCAGGCGTTCTCCATCATCTTCCTCAATCTCGTTGGGATTTCTTGACAAAATCTCCGGATCGAGAATGGTGCGTCGGAGGAACCCGTCTGTGGTTGAATCCGACTCCTCCGATGACTAGGAAATCCATGGAGATACTCCCCCACGCTCTCGATCCAAGCGTGGGAGAGGAAGCGGAAATGTTATGCAAGGTGCTGAGGCCTCTGGGTCTCAAAGTGCTCGCGGTCGGACAACCCGAAATCCTTCCGGTCGGTCCCGACCCGCGACGAATCCGCAGGCGTGGGAGGCTACAAGTGATGATGAAGGCGGGAAGGATGATGAAGTTGATCTTCCCCCGGCCCACGCCCCTGTGATTCGTGGGTTGGTCCTCCACCGGGCAGAGGCTCGGCGTGCTGGCAATGAGCCAGTCACTGATTTCACTGCCAGTGGAGGCTCTGCTCTACTTCAGGATCTTCGTTTCCAAAATCCTGCATTGTGCATTCGCGATGCCAGGATTGATGGAAACCGCTTTTGGATGCTTCATCATGTGGACTTTTATAATTCCGTCATTCTCCCCAAGAAGAATCAACCTATCCTGCATCAACGCTATATCAACTGGGAAGGTTGTGAAGCCATTGGGGACCCAGAGATGACACAGGCATTGAGGGCCTATGAAAGGAAAAAGATGAAGAGTATCATGACATTCCAATATGATTGGAATGATGAAGTTATTGCTCAATTCTACTCAACTTTGTGGATAAAGCCAGCTGACGAGGAGAGTCCATACAACTACCCTTATCTGAACTTCTACATTGAAGGTAGTTGGTATAAGGTGAGCTATCGTCGATTTGCTCACATTTTTGGTTTTTCTGACAATGATATCTCTGGCGACAAGATCAAGATACATGATTTCCGGCAGCCTACTAGAGATGAAGCCAAAGATCTTCATCTTTCTGAGTCTGGGAAGTATTAGGAGTCGACAAACATTCATAAGTATTATCGTTACATCAACTCCCTCTGCAGAATGACCCTCATTCCAAAAGGGGGTAATCAGATGAACATTCTTGGGGAGAGCAAGGTCTTGCTCTCTTTCATGAAACCCAATAGCTCAGAAAGTATAAATGTCTTTGATATGATTTGGCAGGAAATCATTCATGTCGCCTGCTTTCCTTTGAAGGGGTGTCTTCATGCTCCGTTTATCATGAAGATGATTGAGGTTGTGACCCAGTTTAAATTTGACAAAGGTACCAGACATCAGTCATATACCCCTTTCTGGATTGATCCCAACAATCCAGCAGGGCGCCTCAGGAAAGCCCCATCCAGTTCTCGTGCTCATGCATCTGCGGGTCCGTCTGCTGGTCCTGTTGCTGCTGCTGCTGCCGGTGCCTCGCGCCCTTCTCCTAGCCGCGGATCTCCCACACCACGTGGTCGTGGTCGTGGTCGAGGTCGTGGCTGTGGGTTGGGTGCCCGCTTGGCCCATGGGTTTGCGGCATTCTTCTCCATGTGCCGAAACATTGCTGCAGATGTCCATGAGGTGGCTCGACGTCAGCGGGAGACTGACGACAACCTACGCCGTCAAGCTTCCTCTTTGGGTACTCCTTTCGCCCCCCGCTCTCCTGATGTACCTCTCCATCCTCCTCCTCCAGAGGTCAACGAGTGGTACCAGCAGGCATATTGGGTGCCTTTTACGACAGCTGATGACGTCGAAGAAGAAGAAGAAACTTATTTTGATGATCAGGAGCAGTTTGTCCCGCCTCCGTATCACGGGGATCCGGGCCAATCGTCCTCTTACCCTCCGCCCCAGGATCCCTCTGGCAGTGCTCCTCCCCCGGCCCAATCTGGGGAAGAACACTTTGCCTCTGACCTACCGCACCATCTCTTTGCTCCTCATCATCCTCCTCCCCACTGGTGATCATTGGATTGGCGTCTCTCTCTCTCTTTTTGGTTCTTGTTGCCAAAAAGGGGGAGAAGGTTTATTATGCAGTACCCTTTATGCAGTACCCCTTTTATTTTTGTAATGAACAATCGGTCTGTAATAACTATTTGGTCTCTCGTATGATGCATGCATGGCTCTAAAGCCATAAACACTTTTATGATGTGATGAGATGAGTTCTCATTATTGTAATAGCAGTAGAATTTTTCATATCATATGCTATGCAATAATGAGCTTGAATGTGTAATTTTTACTCTTTCTATCCAATTATGTTTCATACCTCATTGTTTTGTGTATGGCGTTGATTGTTCTCTCTCTCTAAATATTTTGCAAAATGACATATCAAGTCAATGTTAATATCGCAAAACTCATGCACATATTTAGGGGGAGCTACACATACACAAAAGATTATATCTTGCAAGTACTTGTAACTTTTAATTCTTATTTCAATTCTAGTTTGTTTTGGCATCAATCACCAAAAAGGGGGAGATTGTAAGTGCAATCAACCCTAATTGGGGGTTTTGGTGATTAATGACAAAACAAACTAAGATTCTAACAAGTTTGCTCCTAGTATGTACACAGTAATTCTACAGACAGGAGAAGCACAGCGGATTTAAAATTCCACATCAAATGGCGTGCTCCAAGTGCTTAGAAACAACGGCGGTGCTAAATTTATAATTCTTGAGTCATAGGAATCACCGTGCAATTAAGAGGGATCCACGACGGTTAAGTAAGTTGTGCAATGAGCCAAGTTCAAAATCTTTTGAAAACATCTTGGAGATCATTTTTTCAGATCATGAATGCCCCTAAGAAAAACAAATTTTACTTCCTGAAAGGATCACGATGCCCAAGAGGGGGGTGAATTGGGCTTTTCTAAAAATCAACACTAATTAAAACCTAAGCAAGAGCTAAACAAGAGCCCAACTTCACCCCAACAACTAGCACTAAGAAAATAATACTAGAAATGTAACAAGGCTAAAACAATGCTTCAAATACTTGCTAAACAAATACACAAAGTAAATAGCTTGAATTAAGTGCGGAATGTAAAGCAAAGTTTAGAAGACTCCTCCAATTTTTCCCGAGGTATCGAAGAGTCGGCACTCTCCACTAGTCCTCGTTGGAGCACCCGCGCAAGGGTATCGCTCCCCCTTGGTCCTCGCAAGAACCAAGTGCTCACTACGAGATGATCCTTTGCCACTCCGGCGCGGTGGATCCCTCGAGACCGCTTACAAACTTGAGTCGGGTCACCAACAAGATCTTCACGGTGATCACCGAGCTCCCAACTCCACCAAGCCGTCTAGGTGATGCCGATCACCAAGAGTAACAAGCCATAGACTTTCGCTTGACCAAGAGAAGCCTAATGCAAGTGGTGTGTGCTCTAGGTGGCTCTCACTAGCGCTAATGAGGAACAAGCGCGGATTATGATTCTCTAATCTCCTCACTAGGCTTTTGGTGCTTGCAATACTCTACCAAGGTGCTGGAATAAATGTGGAGTGCAAGACATTGAATATGGTGGGTGGAAGGGGTATAAATAGCCCTCACCCACCAACTAGCCGTTACAGGAAACTTGCTGCGCGATGGCGCACCGGACAGTCCGGTGCGCCACCGGTGCGCCAACGGTGCGCCACCGGTGCGCCAACGGTCACTTCCAACGGCTAGTTCTGACACAGAGCCGTTGGACTCATGGCGCACCGGACAGTGAACAGTCCACTGTCCGGTGCACACCGGACAGTCCGGTGCGATGTCCGGTGTGCCACTAAAATTCATCTCCGAAGGCAGCGCTCTCGGGTTTCTGCGACTGGGAAGGCTCTGCTGTGAACCAGCCTGGTCCCACCTGGCAGAGGGTGCACCGGACAGTCCGGTGCACACCGGACAGTCCGGTGCCCCAAAGCCAGAAACCCTAAGTCTTGTTTTTCAGCTGATTTTCAAATCGGTTTTCGCTCTAACTTGTGTGTGAGTTCTAGAGTGACACCTAGCACTGTGTATGAGTGTGATTGTGCACCAACACTACACTAGAACTCTCTTGGTCAAACTACTCATCGACAACCCCTCTTTATAGTACGGCTAAAGAAGAATAAAAGACCTAACTAAATCGCGAGTGTCCACATCTCCTGACACTCGGACTCTTTAGACCTTCACCTTTTGTTTCGTCGTTTTAGCCGTCGCTTCGAGTTCTTATCTCCGGGATTGTTTTCACCGTTGTAGTACTTCTACCTGTCATGCGACCTAACTTACCATTTGTCTCTGCAAAACACACGTTAGTCACATATAATAATACGTTGTCATTAATCACTAAAACCAACCAGGGGCCTAGATGCTTTCAATCTCCCCCTTTTTGGTGATTGATGACAACCCTACAAGTTTTGTGAGAGTAGTTTGTTTTGAAGATTCTGTCAATAGAAAGAATAGTTAGTTATACTCAGTAATCTTTGACAGAAAGAATGTGTACCATAATAATAAGAGTGAGCGCATACACATCATAAGATTCTTGTTCATATAAAAAGAGAAAGTAAATTAATGAAACAAGAGCTGGAAGACTGGTGATATGATATAGGGTGAAAACATAGTACACACAGTCAACCATAAGCAACGAGAGTATATGACGAGTTTGTGAGCCAAAAAAAAACATCAAGCTAGAACAGAGAGTAGCAGGCACAAATATTACATCAAAAGGACACTGACTCTCTACTAACTCCCCCTAGCTCTCACAACTCATATCTCTCCCCCTTTGGCGTCAAACACCAAAAGGGACCTGAACCTAAACACCTGATGCAGGAGGAGGCGGCGGGGGCGCATCCGGTCGAGGTCGAGGTAGCAGAGCAAACGCCGACGGAGGGTCAGAGTCAGTCTCGGATCCAGGATCTGCGGTAGAAGCTGGAGCTGGTACTGACTCGGACGCAGGCAGCGCTGCAGGAGCTACCGGAACAGAAGCAGTCACAGATACTGCCACAGCGGTAGTGGTAACAGCAGATGCTGGTGGCACTAGCGGCTGTGGGCAGACAGAGCTGAGGACCGGAGACGTGAACGCCAAGGTGACCGGCCGGAGCGGAGAGGTAACAGTAGGGGGTGCAGACAAGATCGAAGGCACTACAGGAGCGTAAAGCGAAGAAGGCGGAGCAGACTGAACTGGAGGTGCTGAGATACCCGAATGCTGAAGCATGAGGGCCATGAATGCCCTATTCTCTGCCCTATCCTGAATAAGCTGCTGCTGAAGTGAATCCTGCCTGTCCTGCATAGTCTGAAACATTGAGAGCATCCTCTCGGACATACGGGCCTGCTCGGCTGCCAGCTGAGCCTGCTGCTGAGTGAGAGTCTGAAGAATCGAAGCTAGAGCAGGGTCCATAGCCTGAGGGGTAGCAGGGGCAGCACTAGAGCTCCCAGCCTCATGATCATGAGAGCGTGGAGGCATAGGAGGCGGAGGTGGAGGAGGAATCCCAAAATCATCATCATCATCATCATCATCTGCTGCACCCTGGGTGTCAAACTGTCGAAGTGCGGCATCCTCGGCCTGAGTGTCAAACATAGGAGCATAAGCTGGCACAGGAATCTCAGGAGCAGGACGGTAAGATCCAAACACAAGGCGTGAGGCCTCAAGGGTACTCTGAAAACGAGGTGGCTGGATCAGCTGCGCAAAGATGTGGCACAAGTAGTGAGCATAGGGCAGCTGTCGTCGAGCACGAATCCCATCCAGAACAGTGTCCTCAATCTCACAGATCAGAAAGTCCACAACATCAAACTCAGAGTGGGATACCAGGGCACCAAGGAGCCATAGCTGAATATGAGTAGTAGCCTCCCTGTATCCCATCCGAGGCAGGAGAGTCCGTCTGATAAGCTCATATAAGTACTTCGCTGCAGTAGTGAAGTCTGCTGGAGAACGTCGCGACCCATCTGAAAAAGGCGGGCGGAACAGAGCCGCGACGTGAGCTGTCCCTGGAGCCACACCGCCGTGAGGGCGACGTGGAGGATCTGAAGTGCCATAGCAGAGACTGTGCAGGCGAGTCGTCGACACAGGGAAGCCAAATAGCTGTCGGATCTGATCGGCAGTGATTGTGACATCCTCGCGCTCAAAGCGGAACCTCATCCAATGATGATCCGGGTCAATCCAAACAGAGGCATAGAAGACGCGGACCCACTCCTCAACGTATCTGCCGCTGATAGTCAGAAAGGACAGAAGACCTGGCAAATAGGTGAGATGTGCCTCAGACTCAGCACCGGCTGCAAGCAAGAAAGCTGGAAGATCCAATAGGCGGTGCACTCGTAGCGCAATCTGAGCTGACATCTGAGCCCTGAAGAATGACTCCTGGATCCGTGTGCTGAAAAGAACTCCTGCTGCTGGGTCTCTCTGAGCTGGCAGCCAAGACTCCACGGGTACGTACCTGAACCGACGTACCCGGGCTGCAGTAGCACGCTGAAGATCAAACAGACGAGGATCCGAAACAAGTGGATGGACCTCAGTCTCATCACGCTCCCGGAAGCGAGGTGGAGGGACAGGAGGAGCTGAAGCGGGAGCGGGGGCAGGGGAAGCAGTGGAAGCTGGCGTAGTGCTGGTAGTGGGTATGGCGGAGGAGGTGGATGGAGCAATAGGAGTGACTGGAGCAGGCAGAGTGGGTGGCGGAGTGGAAGCGGAGGTGTGAGTGGAGGAGCGAGACCGGGAGGCGAGACGACGAGCACGGAAAGCAATCTGATCTGATGGAATATCCGGCTGATCTCCAAGTGCTGCCTGTGCAGCGGCTGCGGCAGCTGCTGCTGCTGCGCGAGCCTCTCTGTCCGAACGCCGCTTCTTGCGGCCTTCCTGCTGCTCCAAAAAGACAGTCTTCCCCTTCACCTGCCTGAAGGGGCGACGAGGGTCCTCGTCATCGCCACCCCCTGATGCTGACGCATTCTTCGTGCGCGGCATCCTGGACTAAAGTCTGCAAATGAGATAGAGAGACTAAGCACAGAGAAAAAAATGACCGATAGATTTAGCAAAGAGTGAGATGTCTACCTGGAAAGCTCACACTAGAGGTGACGATCCAGGCAGGACGGGAGACGGCACACGGTCACACAAGGTCACTGAAATGACAGAAGAGGTGAGCACGTATTAGTCACATAGTCATAAGCATATGAAATGTGAATAAATACATACACAAAAAGATATGGCACGAGACGGGACGATTGATAAGTCAAAAGCCGTGAAAACGACGTTTGACGGACAAATAGAGACATAGGATGATTGGAATGCAAATTGAGGCACAAAACGATATGGGATTGAGCCGATACTTCACGAATAGGTTTATATAGGTCAATATGAGTGAAGTGTGTGCTTGGTTTGAATTTAGGCGAAGAAATAGGGTTTTGGGCACTCGGCTCGGAAACGATCGTGCAAAACGAGAATTTTGGTTAAATTTAAGCCTGGGGTCTCGGATTGGCGTGAAATTTGGCAAGTAGGTTACTGGAAGTGTGGTGAAGGTGCCTGAAAAATTTGGGTTCAATTGGAGCAAATTTGGCTGGTTTGGGCATTTCACCGAGCACTTGGTGGGCGTGGATTTAGGGTTTTAGGAATATAGCCATTTGAGGTGGGAATGCCCTCCCGAAGGAGCTAAAAACAGGTAGGGATACACACTAGAGATACATGAACTCATTTCACCAACTGGACTCATCGGATTTCACAGAAATTAGAAGATTTGCAAAAGGGTGGTGATTACTGCCTCACTGACAGAGAAGAGAGAAAGAGAGAGGGAGGACAGAGGACTGCTCACCGAGGGGGAGCAGAAGGGGTGCGCAGGTCGCCGGAGATGGAGGCCGCCGGAGATGGAGGCCGCCGGAGTGAAGAGGTCGACGGCGGGCGCTGGGAACCGCCAGAGAGCTTGAGGACGCGGGTGCTGGCAGAGAAATGAGACAGAGCCCCTGGCTCGGTCGGGCTGGGGGCGATTTTTTAAAACGCGAGATGGGCACACCGGACAGTCTACAGTGGCTGTCCGGTGCACACCGGACAGCGCACAGTAGCTGTCCGGTGAACCACCGGACAGCGCACAGGAAAAAGACTTTTAGCGCGCGGCTGCCGGTGCACCGGACATTGCACAGTGCAGTGTCCGGTGCACACCGGACTGTCCGGTGAGCCCAGACAGAGGGGAGTTTGGAAAATTTTGAATTTTTCTATCTAACTCCTAACCAAACCAAATCCCAACTTATAATCACACAAAAGAACACTTGTTGGGACAGGTATTGGCACCCTCATAAATTTTTTTTAAAATATTTTGCCATAGGCTAGATAATTTTTAGAGAAAATAGGCAAATGGTGAAATTTGCATTTTGGTTTGCACTAGGGGTTTTTCATGAGTGATTTGAGTTTTGAATACTCCCCCTAAGTGCAGTATCTCATGCATATTTCAAGAATCAATAATTGCTTGAAAGTAAGAATTTAAGTGCTAAAAGCTTAAAACTAAGACTTGTCAAGTTTGACCCGAGTTAAGCTTTTTCACTCGCTTTATTGGCGGTTATCTCAACTAGGTTAGACAAGCCCTAGATGCAATACAAGGAATTTAAATATGCAATGCAAGTGACAACACCATTTGACATTTCACATAAAATTTCTGAGATCAAGGATATTTAGTTCATTCCTCAACATGCAAAAGCGGGTCTTATCAAGTGGCTTAGTGAAAATATCCGCTAATTGATCTTCCGACCTCACTCCTTCTAAAATAATATCTCCTTTAGCAACATGATCTCTAAGGAAGTGATGACGGATATCAATGTGCTTGGTGCGAGAGTGTTGTACAGGATTATTAGCAATTTTAACAGCACTCTCATTATCACACAACAAAGGTACTTTTTCTAGAACTACACCATAGTCTAGAAGAGTTTGTTTCATATATAAAATCTGTGTGCAACAAGCACCTGCGGCAATGTATTCCGCTTCGGCAGTTGACAAGGCAACACTATTTTGCTTTTTGGATGTCCATGAAACTAGTGATCTACCAAGCAGATGGCATCCCCCAGAAGTACTTTTCCTATCAATCTTGCAACCGGCATAATCCGAATCGGAATAGCCAATTAAATCAAAAGTAGCTCCTTTGGGATACCACAAACCAACGCTTGTGGTGTGCTTGAGATACCTAAGAATTCTCTTAACAGCGCGAAGATGAGCTTTCTTAGGATTCGATTGAAATCTAGCACACATGCAGACACTAAACATAATATCGGGCCTAGATGCGGTAAGGTATAATAAACTACCAATCATAGAACGGTAGAGAGTATGATTAACCGGGTTACCTCCCTCATCTAAGTCGAGATGTCCATTTGTAGGCATGGGGGTCTTGATTGGTTTGCATTTCTCCATGTTGAATCTTTTCAACAAGTCTTTGGTATACTTCTCTTGAGAGAGAAAGTTACCATCTTTCATTTGCTTGACTTGAAAGCCGAGGAAGTATGTTAGCTCACCAATCATTGACATCTCGAACTCCTTCGACATCAACTCACCAAATTCCTTGCAATGACAGTCATTTGTCGAGCCAAAGATTATATCATCAACATATACTTGACAAATGAAAATATCACCGTTATGTTTCTTTGTGAAGAGAGTTGTGTCGACGGTCCCGATTTTGAAGCCCTTTTCGATGAGGAAGTCGCGAAGACGCTCATACCAAGCCCTTGGAGCTTGCTTTAGCCCATATAGCGCCTTGGACAACCTGTAAGCATGGTTAGGATATCTAGGGTCTTCAAATCCAGGCGGTTGCTCAACATATACAAGTTCATTTATGAAACCATTTAAAAATGCACTTTTTACATCCATTTGATAAAGTTTTATATCATAGCATGATGCATATGCAAGTAGGATACGGATGGCTTCCAGTCGAGCAACCGGTGCAAAGGTCTCTCCAAAATCTAAGCCTTCAACTTGAGAGAATCCCTTTGCGACAAGTCTTGCCTTGTTTCTTACGATCACACCTTGATCATCTTGTTTGTTTCTGAACACCCACTTTGTTCCAATGATTCTTGCATCTTGTGGGGGTTTCTCCAGGGTCCAAACTTCGTTGCGGGTGAAGTTGTTAAGCTCTTCATGCATGGCATTCACCCAGTCCGGATCCTGTAGCGCCTCATCTATACAAGTAGGCTCAACACAAGAAACAAAAGAGTGATGTTCAATAAAATTAGCATGTTTATGTGATCGAGTAATAACCCCTTGTGAAGGACTCCCGATGATTTGGTTTTGAGGATGAGCTTGAAGTAGTGATGAGTTTCTCCTGTCAATCACTTGGGAAGAAGATCCTGGAGCATCAACATCTTCGGTTTGTACCCTTGCTTGTTCATGAGAGACAAATGTATCTTCATTTGCATGCCTCTCATCTTTTTCATTATCTTGTGGTACATTTGATGAAGAAGGCCTGTCAATGATTTGCACCTCTTCTTCATCTTCTTTTGGTTTGATAGCTCCAATAGGCATGTTCTTCATTGCTTCCCTAAGTGGCTCATCACCTACATCATCAAGATTTTCAAGTGCTCCTTGGGAGCCATTAGTCTCATCAAATTCCACATCATATGTTTCTTCTACCACGCCAGTGGCATGGTTGAATACTCGATATGCTTTGGACTTTAATGAATAACCCAAAAGAAAACCAATATCACAACGTCTTTGAAACTTCCCTAGATGATGGCGTTTTTTGTAGATGTAGCATTTGCACCCAAACACCCGGAAGAAAGAGACGTCTGGCTTTTTCCCATTTAGCAGTTCATAGGGAGTCTTCGCAAGTAGCCGGTGAGGAAATAGCCTGTTTGATGCATAGCAAGCAGTGTTGACAGCTTCGGCCCAAAACCTCTCCGGTGTGTTATACTCATCAATCATTGTTCTTGCAAGAGTGATCAAGGTCCTATTTTTCCTTTCAACAACTCCATTTTGTTGAGGTGTATATGTGGCAGATACTTCATGCTTGATCCCAATTTCATCACAGTACTCATGAATGTTGGTGTTGTCAAATTCTTTGCCATTGTCACTTCTAATCTTCTTAATCTTGCAATCAAATTCATTTTGAGCTTTCTTGGCAAACTTTTTGAATATAGATGCAACTTCAGATTTGTCATGGAGAAAGAACACCCAAGTGTATCTTGAGAAATCATCAACAATCACTAAACAGTAGAGGTTGCCACCGGCACTGACATAATTTGTAGGTCCAAATAAATCCATATGAAGTAGTTCCAGTGGCCTTGATGTTGACATGAAAGCTTTAGTGGGATGTGTATTAGCAACCTGCTTTCCAGCTTGACATGCACTGCATGGCTTGTCCTTTTCAAATACCACATCCTTTAATCCTCTAACCATATCTTTCTTTAATACCTTCTTGAGTGTGCTCATCCCAACATGTGCAAGCCTCCTATGCCAAAGCCATCCAAGAGAAGCTTTGGTGAAGAGGCAAGTTCTTAAGTCTGCATCTTCTGAAGTGAAATCCACTAAGTAGAGGTTGTTGTATCTAAATCCCTTGAATACCATTGATTCATCATCCATTTTTGTTACAATAACCTCTGATGGAGTGAATAAGCATTGAAGTCCAAGATCACAGAGTTGTCCTACTGATAATAAATTGAAGCTCAAAGGTGCAACTAAGAGAACATTTGATATTGATAAGTCATTTGAGATTGCCACCTTGCCAAGTCCTTGTACTTTTCCTTTTGAGTTGTCTCCAAATGTGATTTTATCTTGACCATCAACATTCTCATCTAATGAGGTGAACATCCGTGGGTTGCCTGTCATATGTTGTGTGCATCCACTGTCAATAACCCAATGGCTCCCACCGGTCTTGTAGTTCACCTTTCGTTCACCCCTAGCCATAAGGCACAGGTGAGAAGTGGATGATGGCGATGGTGGTGGTGAAGAGAAGTCCCCGGCGATGGCCGCAACTTTTTCATCATCCTCTTCTTCACTTGAAGAAGATCCACTTGATGACTCGACGTCGGTGAGCCAGTCGCCAACAATATAAGCCTTTTCATTCTTCTTTTTGTGGAACCTCTTTTGCTTCCCATCCCTTCTTTTGAAGAATTTCTTTTCTTTCTTTTCATCATCACTGTCATCTTCTTTCTTGCCCTTGAACTTGTTCTTCTTGGGCTTGTTGCATTGATGAGCAAGATGACCAAGCTCACCACAGTTGTAGCAGTCCATCTCAGAAATGGGCTTTCTTTTGTTGGAGAAGAACTTCTTCTTTCTTGAATCAAATTTGATGCCTTCTCTATTTAGCTTCTTCAACATCTTGGTGGTCTTCCTTACCATCAAGGCAATGTTTGCATCAAGGTCATCATCACTTGAGGATTCTTCCTCAACTTGAATTTTTGCTTTTCCTTTTCTTTCATGATTTGCTTTGAGAGCCAAATCCTTTCTTTTGGAAGATGATTCTTCTTTGTTGATGTGCATGTACATCTCATGAGCATTGATCTTTCCCAAAATTTGTGTAGGTGTGGTAACTGAAAGATCCATTTGATGTAGCACAGTGACAATGTGTCCATATTTGTCTATTGGGAGGACACTGAGAATCTTCCTCACAACATCCGGTTGTGAGATTTGAGTAAGCCCCAATCCATTGACTTCCTCTACAAGAATATTAAGTCGTGAGTACATAGCGTTTGCATTTTCATTAGTAAGCATTTCAAAAGAATTTAACTTTCGCATAGCTATGTGATATCTCTCCTCACGTTCACTTCTAGTTCCTTCGTGTAGAGCACAAATGTCCATCCACAAATCATGAGCATTTTTATGATTCCGAACTCTATTGAACACATCTTTGCAAAGGCCTCTAAAAAGGGTGTTTTTGGCCTTCGCATTCCATTTCTCATAATTGAACTCATCACCTACAAGATTTGTGGGATCTCTAGGTTGGGGAAACCCTTGTGTGGCGGCTTTATAGACACCAATGTCTATAGCCTCTAAGTATGCTTCCATACGAATTTTCCAATAAGGAAAATCGTCACCATCAAAAACGGGAGGAGGTCCATCCCCACCGGACATCGTAACTCTAGCGGTTAAGCTAATCTATGAGCAACAAGGCTTTGATACCAATTGAAAGGATCACGATGCCCAAGAGGGGGGGTGAATTGGGCTTTTCTAAAAATCAACACTAATTAAAACCTAAGCAAGAGCTAAACAAGAGCCCAACTTCACCCCAACAACTAGCACTAAGAAAATAATACTAGAAATGTAACAAGGCTAAAACAATGCTTCAAATACTTGCTAAACAAATACACAAAGTAAATAGCTTGAATTAAGTGCGGAATGTAAAGCAAAGTTTAGAAGACTCCTCCAATTTTTCCCGAGGTATCGAAGAGTCGGCACTCTCCACTAGTCCTCGTTGGAGCACCCGCGCAAGGGTATCGCTCCCCCTTGGTCCTCGCAAGAACCAAGTGCTCACTACGAGATGATCCTTTGCCACTCCGGCGCGGTGGATCCCTCGAGACCGCTTACAAACTTGAGTCGGGTCACCAACAAGATCTTCACGGTGATCACCGAGCTCCCAACTCCACCAAGCCGTCTAGGTGATGCCGATCACCAAGAGTAACAAGCCATAGACTTTCGCTTGACCAAGAGAAGCCTAATGCAAGTGGTGTGTGCTCTAGGTGGCTCTCACTAGCGCTAATGAGGAACAAGCGCGGATTATGATTCTCTAATCTCCTCACTAGGCTTTTGGTGCTTGCAATACTCTACCAAGGTGCTGGAATAAATGTGGAGTGCAAGACATTGAATATGGTGGGTGGAAGGGGTATAAATAGCCCTCACCCACCAACTAGCCGTTACAGGAAACTTGCTGCGCGATGGCGCACCGGACAGTCCGGTACGCCACCGGTGCGCCAACGGTGCGCCACCGGTGCGCCAACGGTCACTTCCAACGGCTAGTTCTGACACAGAGCCGTTGGACTCATGGCGCACCGGACAGTGAACAGTCCACTGTCCGGTGCACACCGGACAGTCCGGTGCGATGTCCGGTGTGCCACTAAAATTCATCTCCGAAGGCAGCGCTCTCGGGTTTCTGCGACTGGGAAGGCTCTGCTGTGAACCAGCCTGGTCCCACCTGGCAGAGGGTGCACCGGACAGTCCGGTGCACACCGGACAGTCCGGTGCCCCAAAGCCAGAAACCCTAAGTCTTGTTTTTCAGCTGATTTTCAAATCGGTTTTCGCTCTAACTTGTGTGTGAGTTCTAGAGTGACACCTAGCACTGTGTATGAGTGTGATTGTGCACCAACACTACACTAGAACTCTCTTGGTCAAACTACTCATCGACAACCCCTCTTTATAGTACGGCTAAAGAAGAATAAAAGACCTAACTAAATCGCGAGTGTCCACATCTCCTGACACTCGGACTCTTTAGACCTTCACCTTTTGTTTCGTCGTTTTAGCCGTCGCTTCGAGTTCTTATCTCCGGGATTGTTTTCACCGTTGTAGTACTTCTACCTGTCATGCGACCTAACTTACCATTTGTCTCTGCAAAACACACGTTAGTCACATATAATAATACGTTGTCATTAATCACTAAAACCAACCAGGGGCCTAGATGCTTTCACTTCCCACAAAGACTCTGCTTTTGTTCTCATCAAAATACTCAAAATTTGGTTTCAGCCCCCAAAACCGGTTCAACCGGTCCTGAAACCGGTTCAATCGGTTTTGGTACTGTTCACCTGCCACCTCTGCTCTGACCTGTCTGACAGTCAGAGCTGTCAGAAAAGTCGCAGCAGATATTTTTCTAAAACCGGTTGAGCCGAATTTTTTCCTTACTCAGCCGGTTTTGAAACCGGTCGAGTCTCCGGCTGAGTAGCTCAGTGGACCGGGATCCCCCTGGTAGAAACCGGTTCAACCGGTCTGAAAACCGGTTCAACCGGTTTTTACTCTTTTTCTCCCAACGGCTGCCAGCTTTTGGGGGATCCTTTATATACCCCCTCACACTCTCTCTCTCTCATTTACTCCTGCCTCTTCCACGAATTCTTGGCTGACCAACCTTCAAACAAGCGCATTTATTTCACCTTTCACACCCGCAATCGCATCTCCTTCAATCATTTGAAGGACCCTTGGTGTGAGGTGAACTCGATCGAACTCGCTGTCAATTTCATCTCGATTCTCCCATTCTCTTTGTTCTTGAGCTCGTTGCAAACTTAACCGTGTGCGGATTTGTTACTCTTGGAACCTCATGTTCCTTGACGGTTAGAGGTTGCTTGGGAGTCTCCAAATTTGTGGACGACCCCAAGAAGTTTGTATCACCCGCTCTTTGAGCTGATTTGAGAAGAGATTGCCTTGACCTTTGTGGTCGGCTTGTGGAGGATTAGGGTTGGAAAAGACTCGGCCCTTTGTGGGTTCCTCAACGAGGAGTAGGACACCTTTGTGGTGGTTGCCGAACCTCGGGTTATATCGCGTGTTCTTGTGTGTTCTTGTCAAGCACTTTATATTCGGTGGTTGGTTCATATTATTCATTCGAGTAGATTTTGTGTAGGGCAAGTCTTTAGCTATATTCTTCACTACTTCGTATTTGTTCAACAGATTATCTAATTTAAGTTGAGCAGGTTCAAACTTGTTCAGTTGTAATTAAAATCGACTGAACCGGTTTGCACCAGTGCAACTTTAATTTAACCTATCTCGAAGTTTTTAGTGAAAATTTTCAGGTGTAGCCTATTCACCCCCCTCTAGGCTACTTTCAAACAAGAATAAAGCATTTGCTACCAAAGACTCTAAAATATGAAATATTGGGCTTTTTACCGGTTAGGAGTTCATATGATGTCTTCTTAAGGATTCGGTGCAGATACAACCGGTTGATGGCATAGCAGGCGGTGTTCACCGCCTCGGCCCAAAACCGATCCGAAGTCTTGTACTCATCAAGCATGGTTCTTGCCATGTCCAATAGAGTTCGATTCTTCCTCTCCACTACACCATTTTGCTGTGGCGTGTAGGGAGAAGAGAACTCATGCTTGATGCCCTCCTCCTCAAGGAAGCCTTCAATTTGAGAGTTCTTGAACTCCGTCCCGTTATCGCTTCTTATTTTCTTGATCCTTAAGCCGAACTCGTTTTGAGCCCGTCTCAAGAATCCCTTTAAGGTCTCTTGGGTATGAGATTTTTCCTGCAAAAAGAATACCCAAGTGAAGCGAGAATAATCATCCACAATAACTAGACAGTACTTACTCCCGCCGATGCTTATGTAAGCAATCGGGCCGAATAGATCTATGTGTAGGAGCTCGAGTGGCCTGTCAGTCGTCATGATGTTCTTGTGTGGATGATGAGTACCAACTTGTTTCCCTGCCTGACATGCGCTACAAATCCTGTCTTTCTCAAAATGAACATTTGTTAGTCCCAAAATGTGTTCTCCCTTTAGAAGCTTATGGAGATTCTTTATTCCAACATGTGCTAGTCGACGATGCCAGAGCCAGCCCATGTTAGTCTTAGCAATTAAGCAAGTGTCGAGTTCAGCTCTATCAAAATCTACTAAGTATAGCTGACCCTTTAACACTCCCTTAAATGCTATTGAATCATCACTCCTTCTAAAGACAGTCACACCTACATATGTGAAAAGACAGTTGTAGCCCATTTTGCATAATTGAGATACGGAAAGAAAATTGTAATATAAAGAATCTACAAGAAAAACATTGGAAATGGAATGGTCAGGTGATATAGCTATTTTACCCAATTGAAAGTCGCCTAGAGGGGGGTGAATAGGGCGAAACTGAAATTCTCAAAAATAATCACAACTACAAGCCGGGTTAGCGTTACAAATATAATCAAGTCCGCGAGAGAGGGTGCAAAACAAATCGCAAGCGAATAAAGGAGTGTGACACGCGGATTTGTTTTACCGAGGTTTGGTTTTCGCAAACCTACTCCTCGTTGAGGTGGTCACAAAGACCGGGTCTCTTTCAACCCTTTCCCTCTCTCAAATGGACCCTCGGACCGAGTGAGCTTTTCTTCTCAATCACTTGGAACACAAAGTTCCCACACGGATCACCACAAGATTGGTGTCTCTTGCCTCAATTACAAGTGAGTTTGATCGCAATGAAGAATCAAAGAAAGAAGAAAGCAATCCAAGCGCAAGAGCTCGAAAGAACACAAGCAAATCTCTCTCACTAATCACTAGGGCGTTGTGTGGAGTTTGGAGAGGATTTGATCACTTGGGTGTGTCCAGAATTGAATGCTAGAGCTCTTGTAAGTAGTTGAAGTGGGAAAACTTGGATGACTTGAATGTGGGGTGGTTGGGGGTATTTATAGCCCCAACCACCAAACTAGCCGTTTGGTGGGGCTGTCTGTCGTATGGTGCACCGGACAGTCCGGTGCACACCGGACATGTCCGGTGCGCCAGCCACGTCACCAAAACCGTTGGGTTCCGACCGTTGGAGCTCTGTCTTCTGGGCCCGCCTGGATGTCCGGTGGCGCACCGGACATGTACTGTAGAGTGTCCGGTGCGCCAGCATGGGCGTGCCTGACTTCTGCGCGCGTTGGCGCGCATTCAATGCGCTGCAGGTAGCCGTTGGCGCCGAAGTATCCGTTGCTTCGATGTCACACCGGACAGTCCGGTGTACACCAGACATGTCCGGTGAATTATAGCGGACTAGCCGTTGCGAATTCCCGAAGCTGGCGAGTTCCAGAGCCGCTCTTCCTTGGAGCACCGGATACTGTCCGGTGTACACCGGACAGTCCGATGAATTATAGCGGAGCGCCTCTGTATTTTCCCGAAGATGACGAGTTTGACTTGGAGTTCTCTGGTGCACCGGACACTGTCCGGTGGCACACCGGATAGTCCGGTGCGCCAGACCAGAGGTGCCTTCGATTGACCCTTTGCTTTTTTTGTTGAACCCAATACTTGGTCTTTTTATTGGCTAAGTGTGAACCTTTGACACCTGTATAACTTATACACTAGAGCAAACTAGTTAGTCCAATTATTTGTGTTGGGCAATTCAACCACCAAAATCATTTAGGAAATAGGTGTAAGCCTAATTCCCTTTCAGTCCAGCCCTAGGCGGAGAGGCCGAGCGGAGAGGGAGGTAGGTGGAGTAGGAGAGAGTTGAAAAAATAATACAATACGTGGGAGTTAGTATATAGTTAAGTTATAAAGTAAACATGAGTGTATAGAATCGTGGTATGTAATAGAGAATATTGCTTATTAGGACGGAGTATTTCTTTTAGAGTTATTTTTTTAAGTTGAACGAGTGCAGATAGCCTATAATTTTTCAAAAATCTAATTCTAACAGTAACATGTGAAAAAGCTGATGTAAGCTCATTCTGTGGTAAAAATAAAAACAGTTTTATTGAAATAATTATATGTTTTGCTAGTTGATTGGATCAACACGTAGATGACTGTGTTGAGAACAAAATTTCCATTTATATTGATCTTCTAAAGATATAAAGATATAGATGATATAATACAAATGACCACATATGTAATAAATACAATATATATATATATATATATATATATCACATAAAAACCAACACTAACTATGAAGAATGAGATGGTGATGAATCAATCCATTCTATCGGAGAAGGAATTCTCCGGTCGGGTGGCGAAACGCACCCGCCCTAAATCTTAAGATCAGGAGGGACCTAAGCATTTTGCCTGTTAGATAGAATCAGTAAGAACACAAGAACACACAGAGATTTAGAGTGGTTCGGCCGCCAGAGCGTAATACCCTACTCCACTGTGTGCTGTATTGAGCTTGAGAGCTTATATGAACTTGTGAGTTTGAGAGACTAAGTTGGATCTGCCTTGTAACGTCGTGTGCCCTCCCTTTTATAGCTCAAGGGGGGCACGTACAAGGATACTGAACCCCGACATATGGGCCCAGGGGCAAAATGGAAGGAAGTAACTACTGCCTGTAACGCCAGGGTGATTTTCGAGCGCCATAATGTCTGTAGTGCATACAGTATTGATATCCCGCGCTGTTTCCTCGGTAACGCGCGAGTCATGATGAGCATAGTGTATGCCGCAGCATGGGCGTACTGTCTGCCAACGGAATGGACAGGCACACCGTCCGCAAGATGGCCTGGTCGTCGTCCGTCAGCAGAGTGGACGGGGCACATTAAATGCTGAGGCGGCACATCGCCCGTCAGCGGAGTGGACAGAGCTCATTAAATGCCGAGGCGGCACATCACCTGCCAGTGGAATGGACAGGCGGTGCGCCTTATCCGTAATAAATGCAGAGACCGCGCGCACCAGAGACCTTACGTCAGGCTCCGCCCGCTGGCTTGCGTCACGGGCAGTAGGCCACGTGGCAGCATCGGGGCTCCCCCTGAGCGGGGAGCAGAGGCGTACGTGGTATGGTCTGGACACGTGTCAGCTCCGGACCCCCGCCTGGCCTTGATTAAGGTCTGGGTATTCTTTGTCTCGGAATCCCGGGACCCTGCTGTGAGTGGCTCGGACCCCACACAGAGGGGTTCGAGACCCATCCTAGGGGTCCGATTAGTACCCATGGAGGTCCTGGACCTTGCCCGGAGGTCCGGTCCGTATATGCAGGGGTTTGGTACTTTCCCATGGGGGTCCGAACCTACTGTTGATATCTTGGAGGATATTGCCTTCTCTGGCCACGTGACGGCCTCGGAGCCGTCCACGTGGTGGGGTCAGATGCTGCTTACCATGCAACTAGAGATAGCCGCGCAGGCACCGCGTTTTCATACTGTAGTAAGGGGTACCCCTGTTTCAGGGTACCGACACATTCCATTTCACAAACAAAAAAAAGTAAAGAATGAAAATATGATGGACTAGCTTATTCATCAAAACAAACATCCTAGTAGTTTTCATTTTATCATATTTCTTAGAATCCTTATCCCTTCTTAATGTGATATCACGAATAGAATTATGCAATACCATGCAAACAATAATGGCACGCTTCTATGAATGAGGCAAGAAACTAAAGGTGCATGCTGTCGACAAAGTCAAAATTCAAAATTCTGGTAGATGATAGGTACCCCTTTGTAAGGAACGAAATATCTAGTTCAATTTGGGTAACAAAGATCCATGATGTAGTATTTTCCTAAAAATAAAAACAAAATTACCATCAATATTCATTGTTCATACGAGGTGGAGACAATAAGGTCGGTCCGTGGATTTTCCTTTTGCTACATTTTGCTCAAAGGGTTCAAGGAAGATAGTATGCAACTAAATCACTCATTCTCGACAAGGAAATTGAAGCCATTGAAACCCTACTAAGCATGGTAAAAAATAGCCTCATGATAGATATATCCCAAAAACTAGAAATGACTAAGTTATATGTGAATAGAGAAATAAAAGAAAATTACAATATGAAAAACAAGAAAGAAGTTGCATATAATGGCATCATACAACAGTTTTAAAAGGGATGTAGCCATCGTGATAGCACGTTTTTGTGCTTTCGTCATTAGTGTTCTTTGTGATCTCAATGCATTGCATTGTTCCACCGGATATGAATATTACACCATGTTTCATTAAAACACTCAAGGGGTTATATGGTATATCACAATCCACATTTTAGTTTGCTTCATCCCATCCGAGTCCAATGGCAAGATATTTTTTTAACTCTATATAAAACTAGTATACCTTGTTCTGAGACTAAGGGGGTGTTTGAGATAATAGTTAGTGGCTGATACTGTTTGTTAGCTAGCTAATTATACTAGTATATTTTTAGCTAACTAACTATTAGCTCTAGTGCATTCAAACACCCCCTAATCCATTCTTCAATTGCAAATCCCTAATCCATTCTTCAATTGCAAATGTTCTAGTTTCCTTCCTATGCCTAGCAAGAACTTCATTCTTACAAATGTCTCAAAAATGTTCCATAATGTCCTTATCCCATACTGCCATACTGCCTTCTCACGCATACTAATAGAGAAAAACAATACATTAAAACACAGCAGGCAATAAATTAAGCCACAGAATTAGCATGATCAGTTGAGCCAAGAAGCCAAACTTTAATAGAAATAACGATTTTCTTATGCAAACTAAGGGCCTGTTATACGATAAAAAAACATGCTAGAAACTCAGAATAAAACACTTCCGGTATGGTAACAGAAACAACCCGTGCTAGAGGATTCTAGGATTCTCCTACCAAGTTGATCGTGTGGGGGTACACAGCCACAAAATGGCGTGGCACTGACAGTGACAGCGACAGCACTCTGAAAGCTACAGCACAAGAGCTGATTACATCTCGCATTGATCAGTGAGGTCACAAGCACCAAAAACGTCCAAAAAGGGTAGCGCCATAGTAGCATATATAATAACTGAACGGGGCGGAGGAAAAAAATCATGCAACACGTCACTTAACACCCAAGGCATTTTGGTTCTCGAAAGACAGGAGTGAACTCCATTGGCAATGAGCATGTGTGGCTCCTGAACATCAACACCATGTCACACCGATATATTGATATTCAGGCCTCAATCAAATGTTGGTGATAAGCACTCTTCGACCATGTCCAGTAGGTTTGGGTTCTCCAATGCAGCCGCAACACGTTCTTTGTCGTTCAGTTGCTTATTCACTGACAAAAAAAAAGCTGAGATATTCAGCCAAGTGATAGGAATGGTAACTATTGCAGAAGCTGTAAATATAGAACGCATACCAGCAGCTTCAGTTGCATGTGATCCAGGGGCAACCCTTATGTCCACCTACAAGAGTTGACATCAGTTGTCAGTGTAAATTTTCTCACAACATACCAAACAAGAGCAAGATTGTGAGCAAGCGAGAGAGCGCATGCACACAACAGATGAAGAAACAATTTCCCTACATGTTTATTAAAAACAACTACCTTCCAGATCTGTCTTATTATAGTGCATTCCCGCCAGAAGTCAAAGTATTTGCTTATGAAATGTACAGAGATATGTACATGAGCTACTAATTTTCTACCCATTTCAGTAACCAATTTTTAAGTGCAACAAAACAGGGACGAAACTAAGTTGAGCTTGCCTGGTGCATAGTACCAGGGTAAAAAAAGTTACCACTAACTAGACAACTTTTCTGTACCCTTAGCAGTGCATCAGCCATCAGCATAAATTTAAAGTTGGCTTCGCCCCTGCAACAAAGGTTATTTTATAATTCAATCTGAAAGACAAACATTTCAGGCCCACAAACCACCTCTGAAAACACAGCTAACAACAATACTATCCCTAATGAAAAAATATGAATGACATGCCTACACAGATTTTTAGAACTTGCTAAACTGTGCAATGATGATAACATATCAAACCCCTCTGGAAAAATGTTTCAAGCTCCACAATGACAACAAACCTTGTAACGAGGAGGGAGACTCCGTACAAGTTTCACGCGTATGCAAAGGCCAATAATAGTTGCCATACTGCAGTGCTCCACTGTTGGGGTGAATGTAACCCTGATGCAAAGCAAATATGAATCTAAATAAGGAGTTTCATTAACATTCTTGAATTGCACATACGAAAAAACAAGGAATCTAGAAATATGAGAGCTTACCTGACATAATTACTTTCATCATTGAGTTCAATTGAATCTTCAGTCACCACATTCAGCTGTTCCAGTGAGTACGGGTGCTCTGGATCCTTTATATCTCTAATGTGATGTAAGAACAATAAGGACCACAATTAAATGGCTAGGATAGAGAACTCAGATAAATAGAACAGCAATCTTCACTACATTTGAAGAAATCATTAAGAAGGATATCAAATATTTCCAGCTGATCTATGGGCTCTGCTGCATTTTCATCTGTGGTCTCTGGTGCCTGTCTGGCACGCCTCTCTTTTTTCTCATGGATTATAGGATTAGCATTAATCAACCCCATAGCCATTACTGTAAAATGAATGCAGTAACTTTTGACGAGAAAGAAAAATTCCTGCAAGTCACAAATGAAAATGTGTTAGCAACAGTATTTTGCTTAAATTGCACGACCAAGTTATACCGTAAAATGCTAATCCTAGTCGAACATTAATCACATCCACTTCTGATTATCCCCATTCGAACAACTCAATTGACCCCAAATCCCAAAACAGAGTACCCTAAGTGGTGTCACGGAGAAAGGGGCCTAGCTGAGATAGAAGCTACTCCTACTAGCTCTACTCCGTAGACCAAGAAAATCTCGATTCATGAATCATGACATGCTACTCCAAGGAAATTCAGAAGACGCTAGAAGCTACATAACCATCTGTTCCTGCATCTAAATAGGTTAATGGTGTCCATGGTAACAGCTCACCTCAGCGGTCCGGCGGACGGCGATTGGCCGGGCGGCTCGGCCTAAGCCCTTGAATAGTCACACAGGTGGAGGGTGTGGCTGTGAGTGTGCGGGGTCGCCGTCCAGGCGTCGCCTCCAGTAGCGCTAGCCGTCCGTGGAGAACGGGAGAGGCCCGGCCGTCTACTCGACTTCGCGCCCTCCTAGCGCTGGTGACCTGGCTCTAAACCTAGAACGACGGCAGACGGCGAGCGAGCGAGCAAGGCGCACGCGTCGTCGACTTTTGCGTCGGGAAAGACGACTCGGCCGTGTCTTTCTGGTGCTACAAGTGATCCATTCCAACTTCTCTATAGTCTCTTGTGGGCCTTACAGGCAGTGTTGGGCCTCCTCGCATACATTGCTTGGTGGCGAGCTGCGACCCGGATCGCGACCGAGGAAATCGATCCATCGTTGTTCGGTTGCAGCGAATATGTTGGTTGCCTGTCTTATTCTTTTTATCCATTTAATATGGGTCTACGTCTCTTCACGACTTTCTACTTTTTATCTGTATTTATGATTTAGTGTCTCAGAGTTATATCATATATTTTCTAGTTAGGTTTTATTTAGAAAACTGAACCACAGGCTTAGAGTTGTACATGCTCTAATTAATACTCCATCTATACCAAAATATCAGTCGTTTTAGTATTTTTATAGATTCATACAATATTTAAGATGTTGGGAATAGTCCCACATTGTGAGTTGTCGGCAAGCATAGATTATATGGTTGAGGGTAGGAACCTCTAATGGACTAACTTTTTGGGGGAGTGTTGTCCAACAGACCTAAAACCCGTTGCTATGCGTGCGGACGCATGTGTCGCGGGCCAACGGCCTAGGTGGGCGCGCCGTGTGTGCGGGCGGCCTGACGGAAACGCCATGTGTCAGCGGTCTGCTTTCAGGGAATAATCTTACATTGTGAGCTGTGGATGGACAATCATGATTTATATGGTTCAAGATAGAAATCCTTAATGGGCTAGCTTTTTTGTGGGTGGAGAGAGTGTTGACCCAACAGACCTAAAATTGTTGCTATGCATGCGGGCGCATGTGTCATGGCCTGACGACCTAGGTGGGGCACATCGTGTGTGCGGGTGATAGTATGTCAGCGGTTCGGTTCCAACATAAGAAGCTCAATTTCAATGTATGTTATATATATATATATATATATATATATATATAATATTGTCGTTTATTTGAATATAGACATAAAATTAACATCTAAAACGACTAATATTTTGAAATGGAGGAGTATTGTTGTGTTGTGGATCGAAACGTAAGGGATAGAATCGGGCTTGATTATTTGACTGGACTTGAGATCAACTCAACATGAGGAATCTATCCTTGTATCAAGAAATCTACAAAGTTCATAACACCGCTTTGAGTGCACAGCTTGCACTGGTACAAAATTAGAGGAATGCACTAGAAAAGATCAACATTGTTTGCTTGATGGAAATCGTTTTCAGGTAATTCTCGTAGGCATCCAGTGCGAGCATGAGCGAAACTTTAGTTCAGTGACAGCTTTGTCTACTTTAGGGTAGGACGTACGTAGGTCCGAGTGAGTCATTGTTTGTTGTAAATAGTAGAATCTAAATTTTTACAATAAAATTATCTGCTCATCCTCACTTAGATGTCACTTCTCTAACATTTTAGTGTCGATTTATAAATATGCCCTCACTCTCATTTTATTCTAGATTCGCCTTGTCTACTTGTAGCCGATTATCTGAAAATCGCACGTTCCCACTGCGGGCTACAACAGAGCAGACCAGGCTCTCCGTTGAAGATGTGGAGTATCTACTAATGACGAGCTTGGCCTCGTTCTTGTAGATGTGACAATAGACCCTAAATTTTACTCTATAAAATTTAAGGATTAGATTAGATTAGGATCGAGCTTTATTTCTATTTATTTTGAACTAGAAATAATTTAAGGTCCTAACAAATTATGAAGAAGTATTTGGATCGCGATCCAGTATCATCCCTAGATTCTTGTGGCAGTATCATCATGGTCTTTTGACACTACTGTGTTTTATTCTCTCTTCATGCTGGTCTTAAAGCATAATTGACCAGTTTGATGGAGTTGACCATGTTTTTCATGGGTTCAACTATAGATGTCCAAACGGACGGCACGGCCCGGCCCGGCCTGATCCCGGCACGATTAAGCCCGAACAGAGCACATTCGGAGCACAACAAGCAGATCAGGATTCCAAGAAACAGTAGTTCATCAGTTCATCAAATAGCAACCTGACCAGGAGCTTAACAAAGGAGAGCAGATGAACACCAGTGAGCAGTAGATCCAGAGCAGATCTGGTTACCTATGTGCTGGACGTGCTGGACAGGGAAATGGCACCAGTGAGCAGTAGATCCAGAGCACCGGTTCCGTCGTCGACTCACCATGGAGATGGATGGACCAGGCCGCACTGGTTCCTCACGGATCCACACACCTCACAGTCAGGAGCAGATCCGAAGCACCGAGCACCAGTTCACAGTCGTCGGCGCTAGTTCCATTGAGCCCCGGCGCCGTTGACGTCAGGGACTCAAGATAGAGAGGGGAGGAGTGGAGGACAGGAGGAGCCGGATCACGAGCACCGAGATCCAGCGTTACCGTGTGGTGTACCGAGACTGAGAGGGAGGAGGAGGACAGGTCCACGAAGGCGCCGGAGCGGAGACGGAGAGGCCGAGAGCGAAGAGCAGTGGGCGCGCAACACGTTAGGGTTAGGGTTACGGCCTTACGGGGATGGGAGGAGCCGAGGAGGACAGGTCCACCGTCCACGGAGGCGCCAGAGCGGAGACGGAGAGGCCGAGAGCGGAGAGCCGAGAGCAGCGGGCGCGCGGCGCGTTAGGGTTAGGGTTACGGGGACAGGAGCAGCGACCGAGCGAGGACGACAAGGCAACGCAGGATTTATGCGGCTGTCCGCTGCCGGCTGGGGTGCACGTTAGGGATGGGGCGCTCGCAAATGGCTGTCGAGCCTGGCACGCTCGCCGGGCCGAGCTGAGCTCGGGCCCGTGTTAATCCGTACCGTGCCGGACTCGTGTCGTGCTAAAAACCCGTGCTTCGTGTCATGCTAACGGGTCACGTGCTTTCTAGACATCTATAGGTTCAAGCAAGATGTTGTGCGTACTAATGTCGATACGACCTTACTTTATGTTAAAGCCGAGACGCCATACTTGGTATCATCGTGATGTTCTACTTCTCTCGAAGGATCACTGTGACATAATATGATGTGAACGAAGGAAACTATAGCAGATGATATTAGGCTCTAGATACAAACTTTGTAATATGCATCATTGTAACTTAGTATAAGTATTTCATGAATAAAAAATATTGGCACCACCTACAGTACTTATTTCAAAAAAAAATATGATATGAACGAAGTTATTAGATATTTATCTGGTTGTCGCCCTGCAATGGTTGTTGTAGCAGTGGACTCGTTACTTTAAGGCGTGATTCGTTGGGCAACCGGCTACGTCCAGACCCGCCACATCCAGTTGATTCGTTGGCTACATGCGTGGAGTTCGGCCTGCACGCACCGATGCAAGCCAGGCGCTTTTTTGTCTGTCGCGCGCACAGAGACATGGGGGAGCGAGCTTCCCTAGCCAGCCATGCTGTTGCGACTTCTAGCTGCCCAATCATGCCCTTAGTTTAAGTATAGTGTATATTCCCGGTTAGGGATTTTTGGAATTGAAGATTTTGACTTGTATGATATTTAGGCCCTATTTGGGACAACTCAAGCTACAAAAAATTTGGTAGAGCTGGTAAAACATGTCATTAGGTGCTCCAGAAAATCGTGGAGTTAGAATTGTAGTCTTTAGAAGAACATTAGATAAGTCATTTTGTTTTTTATTTAGATTAAAAATATTTCTAAAACTATTTAAATTGATATTATAAACTACGGCTCGACACTGAAGCTAGACCTGAAACCATCCCAAACACACCCTTAATAATTCCCTTCAATCCCTTTAAATCTCGTTGGTTTTGGAGCAAAATGGGAGGGTCAAGCCTTGACCCTTGAGGAACCGTTGCTTTGCAGAATGCTTCAGTTGACTCTCAGCTCAAGATGTGATCTTATTTCGTAAACATTAGACACCAAAGTAAACAAGCATTCACCTACGTCTACACTCGACGAATACATGGTCTCAACTCTCAAATCACAAAACTTCAGCATTTCGAGGGAATTCCATAGCACTTCTCCAAAAAAAAGTCAAGGATTAGAAATCAAAACTCAGCTGAGTCTGTGACCATCTTACACACATCTAAGTACAATGAGAATGAAGATATGCAAATGCTAAACAAAATTTGCCAACATCGTTTTACTTGGGTCCACTACATATAGTAATGAACGATAACGAATCAGCGGTCACGAATCACAAGTAGTCAGCATATATAACTTCGAAGGATTCCATAGCATTTTTGCAAAAGCCGGGGGTTAGAACACAACTCAGCTGTGACTACTATCTTACACATATAACTCAATACAATGGAATGGCTATAAGCAGCTGCTAAACAAAATTTCCCAACATCATGTTGCCAGTGTCTACTACGTAGAGTATAACCGTAGCAACGACAAGGCAACGACAAGGATTTGGTTCAGATTTCAGAAGAGTGTAGTAGGTCTTCTAGTTCTGATCTTGGCCAATTATCCGATTAACAACGCCAACAGCAATGGTGCGCCCAGCCGACCTCAAGTATGCCCTCCCAAGAGCTCGGCTCTTGGAGAATTCCTGAACACAGACAGCTCCATCTAGTGTGACCTGAAAATTGCAAGAAAAACAGTATACTGGTATATGAATAATGTATGATCGTTGGGTAGTCTAAACGAATCCATTAACAATGACCTGTTTCATTTATTACCTGTATAACAGAATTCTGCTTGGATTTAAGAAATCGAGGTGCCGATTTACTTGGTTTGCCAGTCTTGTCAAGTAATGCAACAATTTTTGTTACTCTTGCAGCCTCCTTCACATGATGTATGTGAAACTCCACCTAGGTCCATAACATTGTTATGATTTGCTGGGAATAGCTAATCAAGCAGAATTTGTCATATTTTTTACCTGAGAGCCAACAAGAATAGGAGTAGTGATGTCCAGGACTAGAACCTTCAGCTCCAAGTGGTTAGCTACAGGCACAGGGAAACCAGGGTGACAAAGAACCCCGCCAGGTATTAGTTGTTTTCCATCAATACCCTGTAAACAAATTGCCACATTATCACCAGCTCTCGCTACGGTGCATGAATTAGAGTCCCGCTCAATGGCTTTCACAGTCGCCTCTTGCCCAGAAGGTAGAACTAACACCTGCAATAGGGAATACAGGATGTCACACAGAAAAATATAAGCATACTATATATAGGATGTCACACAACCATTTAACTGAACGAGTGAATAGTCGAAAAAGAATGGGGAAGGGAAAACTTTCCCCAGGACATATTATTAAACAACTTAGATGCAGCTATATTCCCGTGTCTTGATACTGAAAGGTCAAAGATTAGCATCACATGCCCAAGATCATGGTTTTAATAAACTGGAACCTTATCCATTTAATCATATCAAATTATCAATGCAATAGTGGATCATTTAAAGCATCTGCAGGGAAGAAAAGCTCCATAAGAATATACCTTAGAACCAATTTGGATGGCTCCAGTTTCCAATTTTCCATAAGCTGCCAATTGTCCTGTTGACTGAGACTTTATAACATCACAGATTGGAATAATCAAGGGCTTTGAAACATCCCGAGAAGGAAGCTGCAGAAAATCTATAGCATCCAAGAGGCAAAACCCTTGATACCTAATAGGACATCTCAATTTTAGTACAGAACAGAAACAGTGTACTCCTAATCAAATAGAAACCTTCTCGTCCCCACCCCACTCCCCATGGCCCAAAAAAATATAACATTCTTCCCATGCATGCTCAAGGTCCACAATCTCAAATTTGACCAAATAGGCACTGTGAAAATATGCATGTGACGATTGAAAAAGGCTGCTGAGCAGTAGAAACCAACATTGGACATTTAACTGCAGGCATAGTTCATTTAAGAGTACTGAAAAGCTGTTCTCCAAAACATTGACAGGTTTTAGTATGAAATTAACCAAACAACATTAACATGGAAATCCCACATTCACATCCATCTGCTCCAAATATTGATAAGCAGATTGCCAGGTAACTACAATCTATTTTACTTGTAGTTTATGAGATAGACAATCTCCAAACACTCCAACTTTTCCTTCCCCAGACCCCACTCATGTGGGAACCGTCAGCACTGGATCTATCTTTTTACATGTAGGGAAAAAAAATAAAGTATACAATTCCCTCCAAACAACATCAGTTGTCATTTGAAATATGTAGTTCAACTTCTTAAATTTAATTAATTAGATCAAACTGATAAAACTGACATGTAGCTTTGTCTTGAAAAACAAATGACAAAATATATTTATAACAAATATATTACAATAAATTTCAGCATGACAGTTCACATTTTAGAGATTGCATTGATGTTCAAAACACTAAGCGGTTAGTTTCATGTAAGGCAGCAAGAGGAACTATTATACATTGCCATACACTTATACAGTCCAGAGTCCAGACGATGTCTATTTTGGACTGTAGTGGTATTACAGATATGAGCACCACAAAACAGTTACACTCCAAAGCAATTTTTACAACCCTATTGAATCCATGAGAAGATATAGATTTAAGATTAATTACAACAACAGTTTTGAAATTTGAAACAGCTTGTAAACAGAAAGGAACAAAAACTTGAAGTCATAAATTTCGGACAACTTGTAAGAGGTCATATTCATAAGCTAGATAACCTCATCATCATAATGTAATGATCCACATGAGACAAAAGTCAACCTGAAATCAAACTTACCAGGAGGTCAAACGAGCATCTGAAGGAGCTTTGATCAAATTTTGGTTTTCTACAGCACTAAGAGGAATCCAGGTAATAGCTGAGTCCTTGAAGTTGCATGACCGCAGGAAACTACCAAGTTGTAGCTTGATGAAATCAAACCTTTCTTTTGCATAATCAACAGCATCCATCTTGTTGACTGCGACAACAAGCTGTTCAACACCAAAGCTTCTAACAAGCTGAGCATGCTCTTTAGTCTGGCCAACACTTTTTCCTCCTTCGCCATCCATGCCAGCTTCAAAAGAACCAGTTGAAGCATCAACGACAAGAATAGCTGCATCAGCTTGTGTTGCACCAGATATCATATTTGGCACAAAATCTTTGTGACCAGGTGAGTCAAGCAAAACCACACGGAATTTCTTGGTCTCCAAATAAGCCACAGCCACAGTCATTGTCACACCCCGTTCCCTTTCTTCACTGCTCTCATCCATGGCCCATGCAAAAGCAAATGACCCCTTCCCCTAAAAATGGAATATAAAACACACATGAAGAAATAGAGTGGCTTATATGAAAGAGGATCAACATACCTTTTCTTTCGACTCCTTTTCATTCTTGTGCATATATTTTTTTGATATCCTTCCTAAGAGATGCAGTAATCTCCCAGATAGTGTCGACTTGCCGGAATCAACATGACCGACCTGCCCAAATTGTTCAAAGTTACTTCCCTTTAGACATCAGAGTATCGGACATGTAGAAGAACAATGCCAAATAATAGATACTGTATTTACAAAATAAGTTGGGTGGTGACCTACTATTGCAAGGTTCAGTTGGCTCAACGCCCTTGACTCCAGATCAGCTAACATCCACTTCTCAGGCTTATACTCATCAGGCAAACAAGATTTCGTAACATTCACATTGTTCTTGTTTACATTTAGCTGGCCTACGTCAGAAGAGAGTTTCTGGATCACATTGTCATTCTGCGAAGAACTGCTAGCCCCGCTATTCTGGTTACCCTTTGACTGAAAACCATCGGAAGCCAACAGAGCTATCCTCTCCACAGGTACTTCTTCAGAAAGTACAGGGGTTTTCTTCTTTTTTTCAGCACCTAGTGAGCTACCAGCAGATGGTAACTGCGTGGAATTGGCTGTTGAGATGCACAAAACAATTAGAATTGAGAAAAGTGAGCTACCAAAAATACTTATAGATAGCCCAATGCTATGGATTGCAATAGCAACAAAGATCTTCAACTATATTGACAGAAAAAAAGTCCACAAAGCCATGGGAACATCAAATGCGGCAGTAATGGGATAAAATAAAACCGAGTCAGCACATTTAAGAAGCAAATGTGCATGGTTCTACTGCTAGGCATTATTTTTCCCTATTGATTTGGATGATTAGGACGATAGTACTTAGTACATGCCAACTGAGTTCTTAGTTAGACATATCAACAATTTATACTAATGATGCAAATTTGTAACAATAATACCTTTATCATAAGACATGCTAGCATGCTTTCTCATAGAATCACCATCAGAATTTACAGCACGAGTCTTCACTGGCGCCTTGGCAGAATCGTTTTTTGACGCAGCAGATGTCCTAGGCTCACTTGACACTGCAACGGCTGTATCTGACAGAACAATGATAACATGTGATGTAAGGAAACATTATGATTCCTTGTATACTTATAAACAGAATCAGAATAGTTAAGTTTCTGAAACTCTGATACCTTTTAACAGACCATCCTTGGCAGATTTGACAAAGGTCTCACGGAAAACACCACACATCTCACAGTACACCATGCTTTCATGATTACTGAATGTGCACATGGAACATGTCCAATGAACCGACACTGTACTTGAGGAATTTTTCAATGTTTCTATGAAAGATATTGGCAACAAATATTAGAGATCAATGTACAGTCAATTGGATTGTACTAGCAGAGAAACTCCTCAAAACTAAACCATGCAATAAGCACATAAAGTGCAGCACATTTAAAGCATAGACGTTTGCAGACCCAAAGGATAGGATACCAATCAAATCAATTAGCTGGATGACACCAAAAAATCATTTCCGTAGCTCAGGATGTGAAAAACAATACTGTGCGTGTTCACTGCGTGCCCACAATCCAGCAAACAATCAGCAGCAAAACCTACTAGATATTTTCATATTGCACAAGGTTTTTGTGTAAATTTTGGCTGCTGACTGGATGTGTGAAATTTGACCTCCAGTCAGAAAATGCAAATATGCATGATGCCTCCAGACAATGAATATGCAACACAACATCTCCATAGCACAGCATAAGAGAATGGAAATTTTGCATGTAATAAATCATTGTTTCACTTTCACAAACAGAATGCTATGACAAATTGTCAACAAAACAACTTGGCACAATTACATGCAACCCACATCAATCAATTGAGACCATCAGCAGTTGGTGCCAAAATAGGCAGTAAGAATTAATGCCAAACAGCAAAATAAACACTAATCAGCTGGACAGACATTGATCTGAGCAATTGAACAGCTTTTGTGAAAAAACAGGCACATTTCCGATTGTATGGCTCAGAGTATAAAGCAGCTCTAGTGACCATTTCCCCCTCTTTACAGATGATATGAATAAGGCCAGAAGATTCGGAAGGATACCTTTCCCTGTCATAACAGGAGTATTATTGCCATATCTGGTTTCATCATACTCATCATCATCATCATCATCATCATCATACTCATCATAGTCATCATAGTCATCATCGTAGTCGGGTCCAGATACAACTTTGCGAGGCATTTTCCTGGCATAAGGAGATTCCAACAAGTAAAGCACTATGATCTACGTACATGGCTAGTAAAGTCAAATCAGGAATGGCTCAACTAAATAAGAATTCCTAGAATCCCATCCACAACAAAATAGCCAGTCACCAGTGGCATATGTAGTACCAAATGCAACACCAAAACAGATGGGTTACTAGTGAAATACTCCGTATTCCGTAAGACTAACTTGACTCCAACCAATTGTCACCCCTGATCCAGCCACACATCCATACCTAATAGATGCAACTCACAGTTTGAAAAGGCCTAACAGTATGATGCCAAAGTAAGTAACTAACCCAAATGCCTAATATAACCTCTCTGAGTTCACCTGCGATCTAACAAACATTTCATGCTCATAGTTGACAAGATTTTCTTTCCCCGGACAAACTGAGAAGTATATTATCAACTTCATGTCTCTGTCTCCAGAAAATCCACGATTCTACTGACAAATTAGAGCAGATCAAACAGAGCAAGCACCGGAACCCAGAGCGTGCACAGGACAGTAGGAAAGGGACGAGAGACGCTCACCTGCTGCTGCTGCGGCGGCGCGGGGTGGTCGGGCACTGTGGCGGAGGACGCCGGGTGGAGGGGCGGAGTCTGGCGGGCGGAGGCGGGGCTGCGGCCTGCGGCTGTACGGGCGGCCAGGCAGCGGCCGCAGGCGAAGGTCAGGCGTCGACTGGACGGCCGGACGGGGGTCGACGGTCGGCGGAGGTCTGGGCGGGCCGCGGGAGGGCAGATGAGCGAAGCCGCGGAGGCGCCGGGGTCGGCCGGGCTGCGGGCTGCGGCCGTAAAGGCGGCCGAGCGGCGGGCGCAGGTCTGTGGGCGGCTTCGGCGGCGGGTGAGAGTTGCCTGGGCGGAGGCGTGGAGAAGCGTGGGGCGTGAGGCGGATCTGTTAAAAAAAGTTTCAACTTTAATAGGCTACTAGATGAGTGTCCGTGCGTTGAAACGGAGTCAACATATAAGGATAAGATACATCGAGAAGCATTAACATGTTTGGATTCAACATAACTTTTTTAGCAAGTGATTTTCATGCGATTAATGTAGTGTTGTATCAAAACTGATGACAAAGCATGTTTCTAAATATATTAATCAAAACAAATCAATGCTCCAACAAAGTATACACAATTCAAGTGGCCATTTAATTTTCTATCTTTAAGAAAATAAGATCAGAGTCAGATATAAAATTCATCAATACGTTAACATCAAAGCAAACAACATCAAGGGTTAATATCAAAAAGTACTGAAACCTGGGTCAAACAAGAATCCAACTATTGCAGACAAAACTAATTAGGAACCGCAAATATTAGAGATAAAATAGAGTGGAATGTATGGAAAGGAGAAAATACAAGGAAGAATGGGTTGTACTACAGTACTCTGGATAAAGTGTTGAGAAAATGGTGTAGCATCCACAATTAAGCAGCTAGAGTCCTAGAGATCACTTCCTGATGCTTTCAATAAGGTGTGAGCCACACAAATCCTTGCAGTATAACATCCAAACGACTTTAGTGAGCTCTGTTCTGATAACACAAATTATTGCTCTACATAGAATACTATCAAAGCAAAGCTAGTATAGAGTTAGTAACATATATGGCACTGTATGTGGGAGAAAACACCCTATCGAGTACTTGATCGTGTTGATGGCATTTTTTCGCTGGCAGGAACTCATTCACTGTAACCTCTCTATTTTTGTTCTTTTTATCTATCAACACGGCAGAAACATAACGACATGTACAAATTTGGTAATAAGAATTGACATAGAGTCATTTCTATACTTACTATTTTCCTTTTGTGCTCCAAACGTACATCAAAATTATCAGATATAATAACTGCTTATCCAAAAATGTAAAACATACTATGAAACGGTAATACCAAAGGATGCTGCACTTACACAGATACAATGACCTTTGTCTTCCCAAATTTTGCATAGGCAAACCCTGATGCAACAGTAGTTGGTCCTGTCTGCATAACTGCAAGACACATTGTAAATTATCAACAAATTACATGATCTGGAAATGAACATTGCAAGTTTCAACTCCACAGAACAACAGGTAGTATCATTTAAATCAAGGTTAAGATGTACATTGGCATGCAAGCACTGCTACACTTGACAGAATGACACAGTAAAGAGACATGGAACCTAAGCAGTAGATGACACAATAAACTGAGTAACTCTCACGCATAACGTTGAACACCATAAACATGGTGCTGGCTAGAGCAGGCGAAAGGCAAACAACCAAAACTCTAAATAGAGCAGGTAGATCAAGGACATGGGGGAGGGGTGTAGTTACCCGATGAGGAACTGCTTGCGCGTGGCGACTTGCCCTCTTCCTCCTCTGCGCATGTCAACTCAATGATAACTCTTCTGGCTGATCCAACGAACTATTAAGATAAAAATGTACAAAACAGGTATATATACTTCACATCACATGACAAAATACCTCTAGTTCAAGTTTATCCAAATTAGATAATAAAGAGTAAAAAATTATTATCTTTGCACCAATATTTTATTTCCCTACGTACCTTCCTAAAATTTTCAGAGCATCACATGTGATTCTGTCCACTTTTTTAGCTTTCCCATGCACTCGAAAAGTTGATCTATATCAAATGCATCTGCAAGGCAAAGAATGAAACCTACTTTCAGCTAAGATAAACTAAATCCCAGAAACTAAGAGAAGAGCATACTTTCACATGATTGCATATCAAGTACCATGGTGGTCAAATTTATAGTTTTGCACATGCTCGTACTGTTCCTCAGGTAAACCATGGTAGAATGAATCATACCAAAAGTTACAGCCCAAAGTGAGTTGCACTCGATTTAAAAAAACAAGAGCAATTAATTAGCCCTTGCCTTATGGTCGAGTTTTTTGGAGGGAAATACAATCACATGTTTCTTTTAACGGTACCTAATAACATTTGGTATATAGAATTTTCTATGTGTCCCTACTGGTAAAATGCCACCTCCATGGATTCAAAGGAAGCACCAGATATTAACATAGATCAAATCTCCAAAGCCCTCCAACCCACACCCATTTTTACCACAATAATTCATAGAAAATCTAATATTCATTTTAACTAAGGCATCTAGGTTTTACGTGAGTTGTTGCAATGGAATAGTTCAACAATGCAAGTCTTTACCCTTTACAAAGCAAGTATATCAATTATAAATTCTAAATGTTATAGTTCTGGAAGGAAATCAGATAAGTGTAAAAGAAATGTCCGGCATAAGTCTTATGATAGAAAGTCTTATGACTGATTGATAACAAAATAATGATAGGGAGATTTCTACAATATCTAAAATCATGTATAGTACTAATGAGCACACATATTCAATACCAAAATTCGTGAATCCATATTAAGGAAAAAATATGTACTTTATTTCCTCAATTCCACTTACTTGAGTGCACGAGCAGAGCCGAGTGCCATCTTGAAGTGAGAGTTCCAGCTAAGTGGCTTGTTGTAGTCATCTGAAATGTGGAGTAGATCATGAAGTGATCCATTCATATGGAAATCATACACAAGCAAGTGTTGGCAATATTCGACGCAATATCCCACAAGCTCATTCAGATTCGAATGGTGCAATTTTGAAATATTTGAGACCAGTTCAGCAAAGCCATCAGATGATTGAAATGACATCACAACACTACCTAATTTCTTGATGGCCAGAACTTAGATAAAGGAAACAAAAGTAAGTGCCTTATATTAAAGGGTTCAACTTCTGTATCACACTACAAAATGCAAATCGGGCCATCAACCAATAGAAAACAGCGCATACCATGTACATCCAAAATGCACTAAAAATCAGGGACTCCCGGCTCCAACCCACTCTGCCTCCCAAAGAAGAAAGGAAACAAAACCCCTTTCTCCAATGAATTCACTACCATTGTATCCAGAGCCCAGACCTCCACCAGAAAGAACTGCGCCACCAGCAAGTAAAGATTGTTTGGCAGCTCACAACTACGGTTTGCATCGCATAGGTAGTTGTCACTGCAAAGAAAAAAAGAAAGGAACATTAAGTCATGGGAAAATCATACTGAACTAACGTCATTCGTTACTTAAAACAAAATACCACTTAGGCGATGAGGAGAGCTCCTCCGCGAGAGCTGATGCGAGCGGGTACTGAGGTGCTCGAGCTCGTCGATCAGAATGACGATGATGGGCTTGGAGCTGATTACCTCCTCCTGTTCTTGGTTGAACGTCTTGCCGCTTATTAAGGGAGAAACAAGGACTAATTAAGTATGAAAAAATTCAATGCCTCATTACAACCATGATATAAATGACTAAACCATATTAATAATATCGATGACTTAACATAACGTTTACCTGCATACGACGGGCACAGCGGTCTCAGACTTCTTTCTTTGCTCCTTCAACAAACGTTTGCTTCTCTTGATGGACTTCATTGATCTCCTCTTTAGTTGATGGACGGCCACATGAGCTTGTGTTTATAGAAGGAACACTTCCAAATTTCCTATTCTAAAACAAACAGAGGATCTAATGTCACTTCAGTTGTAATCAAGCAATAGAAACTTACCGCAAATAATAAACAAAGCATACGATTTCAAATGCAAAGGATCGTGAAAACATAGTATCAATACATCACGGAATTCATTGAAGAAAAAAATGTTTATTGTCAAATTATATACCATTTTCCTTGATTACTGGAATGTTTAGCTCCTTCTCTTCATCTTCATAATCAAGATCCATTATGTAAGAGGCAAGAAGCAAAAATGAGGTCAAGGAAACAAAATACTCCATAAAGAAATTGTTTAGATCAGTCTTACATGAAATAAAACTAATAAAAAATCAATGTTAAAAAGGATATTCATCTTCCTCGATTGGTTGCTCAACCTTGTAACCAAATAAAAATACACTGGTAGTTTTCGATGTGTGTGACAGCTCACACTCTTTATTGAAAACCAAATCAATTTCTATCTAGGGGTATTTTTCAATAGAGAGGGTTCCAATAGCAAGCTTCTGGTCATCAACTTTGACATGACACTTTCACTTTTCTTTGATTCCCTAAGTGCAGCCTACATGATTAAATCCAAGTAAGTATACAGAGCAAATCCAACAGAGAAAAGTAAGTACACATTACAATGAGATTTACACTGGAAAGTGCAGGATAAAGTCATGTCCAAGCACACACTTGACAGTGGGTCTAGGCTTGACCTCGAGACCTGCAAAACACAGAGCAATCTGAGATAGATTATATGAAGAACACAAAACTGATGTTGTTAGAACAATCATTTCACAATGCACAAAATAAGAAATTTAGGAGCATACCTCTCCCTGCCATGTTGAGAATATTTGTAGTAGAACAAAAGAAGCAATCCGAGGAAGGATACAATACGAATGATCTGATGTTTTTAACAAAGGTAGCAAAAGAACAAACATCCTAATTCAGTGGCATCACGTCCTATAATAAGACCCTATTGAAATAGGACACATTGACAGATGCATGTTTTAAAAAGCTAATAACTGACAACAGTAACATAAGCATTGCGAACAACATCTTTGATTATTGTCCTTTGTGAATCGTTGAAGCCAACAAATTTCACTCTTGCGGCTCTTGCGGGCAATGTAACTCAACACTGCAATTGGAGTACAATTCACTAAGAGAGCAAGATTATGGTGAGAATCTGAATAAATTTGTCAAACACTAAATTACTACATGCTCCAAACGACCAAAACACAACCACCTGGCTGACTTTCAGTTGCTGTTGAAGCCTAGCATGATGCACTTTAATTAACATGAAGTACATGGAAATAGATGGAAATGGCGGCGGCTGGCATACCTTGGTGGCGCTTGTTGGCCTTGCACTGCGGGCACGCCTGGGTGTCATCCTTGCGATTGTACTCGTAGCAGGGGCGGCACATGGGGAAGCCACAGAAGGTGCAGAGGTCGCCGTCCGCCGTGGTGCCCACGCCGTGGCCACAGATCTAGCATACATGTCCGACCACATGCTTCCTCGAATTATTTGCACAGACGCAAACAAACCAAGCCCCCAAAAAACACATTCAGTTCAATCCCCAAGCGAACACACCGCGGACGAATACCCTCCTCCTACTCCTATATTCCCCAACACTCGTCCCCTGAAATGTGTTACACTCACCGCGGCGGCGTCGCTGTCCATGGCGTGCTAATCCGAGCCTTCCACGAGTTCATAAATGCCGGACCCCGCCGAATCACTGCATTCCTTGGCTTCCCCTACCACGTGCCAGCGCTAGTTCGCCCTCGGGCTCACACGCCGATGGGAGACCGCCGCACTGGGAGCCGGCAGTGCGCCTCCGCCCGGACACTCTCTGCTGGTGCTCATTCATCCTCCCCGTCCCGTCGATGTGGAGGCAAGGCGCGCGATGTTGTCGGGGGAGCCGGCCGGAGAAGGCATTGTAGGAGAGGTCGTGGCAGTGGGCAGGGGAAGGCGAGGCGCGCTAAGTCGTCGGGGGAAGGTGAGGCGCGCTAAGTCGTCGGGGGAAGGTGAGGCGCGCTAAGTCGTCGGGGGATTCGCGGCGCCGGTTGGCGGATTAGATGGCGGAGGTGGCTGCTGGCGGTCGTGCGTCTAGTTTGGGCGGGGGCCTTCGCCGTGGGTGGGAGGGGAATCGCGGCGGGGGGGTCGTGCGCGTGATTGCCGCGGGCGGGAGGGGAATCGTGCGGGGGAGGGGGGGTCGTGCGCGGGATTCGCGGCGTCGGCGTTCGTGGTGCTGAGGCGGGGGCAGTCTACACTGCCCCCTTAATAGTTAGTAGAGATAATGTAGGGTGAAAACAGGCGGACAGTAGGTAATTCCATATCCGGATATGGATATCGGATGCAGTTTCGATTAGAGGTTGTTTAGTTTTTAGAGACTAATTTATAGTTCCTCTATTTTATTCCACTTTAATGTATATATTGTTAAATATGGAAATTAAAACTCTATTTTAGTTTCTGTATTTATCAATTTACAGGCTAATTCTTTAGTGTAGAGACTAAAGTTTAGTTAAAGTACTAAAGTTTAGTCCCTACTTACCATGTTTGGTTATAGAGACTAAAAGTATATTCAGAATGCGTTAAAATAAAAAATGAAAGGACAAAAATATTCCTTAGCATTCTGTCGCCATTAATGCAACCGAAATAAATGATGGGTAAAAAGTGAAATTAATATGGTTTAGTCACTTTTAGTCACCCTTGAAAGACTAGAGACTAAAACAATTTAGTTCATGTTTTAGTCACATTGCTTGGCAATTTAGGCACTAAATGAGACTAAAATGAATGGACTAATCTTTAGTCTCTCAAACCAAACAGAGCATAAAAATTAGTCCCTAGAAACCAAACATCTCGTGATAAACTGGATGGATGCGAATATAGGGACCAAATTTTTATTTGGATAGATAAAAGACGTATATGGATATTATTTAATCAGATACATGCGGATAACGGATACTAACTGCATAATACATACATTGCTTATCGTTTGCTATAATTCAGTTTGTGCATAAAACAACTACAAATCATACAATAATCCAACATGACAATTAGACATGTTCAGACGTTGGGTCGAGTCAAGATCGAGTCATGGGTCGTTTGGCACGGCCCACGCCTACCCAGTGCATAGTGTTGGGTCGGATCTGGTTGACCCGTGCCTCCTTATTGGACGCGTTGGGTCGGGGGGTTTTAGCTTTGGGTCAGGTTTCTAGTAAAAAATCGTGGCTTGTATCTGCTCGTCACGCTCGCATTGGTCAGGTCGGATTTTTTCGGATGGATCGGTCGGGTCAGGTGGCCCATGCTTAGGTCTAATGACAATACTAGCAATAAGTTCACATCATACACCATAATAGATCAACATTGCAATATAGCAATAAATTTGTATTACAAAACACAATAGTTAGTGTGGAACGCCTGCATCCTGCTAGAGTGCTAGTTCAGTAGTTCTGAAAGTCGCCTAGAGGGGGTGAATAGGCAAAACCTGATAATTATAAACTTTGAACATGAACTTCATCCGGGGTTAAGATTAGAAATGAGTAATAATGAAATCGGAGTTTGGAGGAGAGTTCTTCTTGCTATTAGTTGCTCGAACAATGCGGATAACTTCGGGAGCAAACTCAAAAAGATTGTAAGCAAGATAACTTAGAGATAGGGGAGAGGAAAAATCAAACCATAAAGATAATGATCAACACAATAATTTGTTTCTCGAGATTTGGTTCCAAAGACCTAGTCCCTGTTTTGAGGAGGCCACGTAGGTCGGGTCTCTTTCAACCCTTTTGAAAGGGAAATGTGCCCTTGGGCCATTTCTAAGTATTTTGGTGATTGAGTGCCAACACAAGTGCTTAAATGTTAATCTATGCTCATGGATGAACAAAGTGCAAATCAAGAGCAAAGGTATGTTTCTAAGTCTTAGTACATTGGTTTTGTGTACTAATATACTTGTCTAAGTATCAGAAACAGGAAGAAGAGGAAAAGAGAAGAGTTGGCTGTGTACAGCCAAGAGGTTGTTTCGGTCTGGGGCACCGGACTGTCCGGTGGTGCACCGGACAGTGTCCGGTGCGCCAGGGTGCCTCGAGCGAAGTGGCCGCTCTCGGGAATTCGCCGACGGCGTACGGCTAAAATTCACCGGACTGTCCGGTGTGCACCGGACTGTCCGGTGAGCCAACGGTCGGCCGGGCCAACGGTCGGCCGCGCGATCTGCGCGGGACACGTGGCCGAGCCAACGGTCGGAAGGGGGCACCGGACTGTCCGGTGTGCACCGGACATGTCCGGTGCGCCAACGGCTCCCGCTTCCGCAACGGTCGGCTTCGCCATTTAAGGAAGGGAATCGGGCACCGGACAGTGTCCGGTGTGCACCGGACTGTCCGGTGCGCCCGACGACAGAAGGCAAGGATGGCCTTCCAGATTTGTTCTCAACGGCTCCTAGCTGCCTTGGGGCTATAAAAGGGACCCCTAGGCGCATGGAGGAGCACACCAAGCAACCTTAGAGCATTCTTGATCATCCACACTCAGTCTTTGCGCATTCGTTTGGCATTCTAAGTGATTTGAGCTCCGTTCTAGTGAGAACTCTGAGATAGTCTTTTGAGCTTGATTCTTGGCTGTGTGTGTGCGCATTTTGTTGTGGATTTGTGTGTGTTGCTTCCCTTCCTTACTCCGTGATTCTTTGTGAACATCAAAAGTGTAAGGGCGAGAGGCTCCAAGTTGTGGAGATTCCTCGCGAACGGGATAAAGAAAAGAAAAGCATAACACTGTGGTATTCAAGTTGATCATTGGATCACTTGAGAGGAGTTGAGTGCAACTCTCGTCCGTTGGGACGCCACAACGTGGAGTAGGCAAGTTTTGTACTTGGCCGAACCACGGGATAAATCACTGTGTCTTCTCTGTGTTGAATTCTCTATGATTATCGTATTGTGCAAGACCTTCTCTCTAGCCACTTGGCATTAACTGTGCTAACGCTTAATCGAAGTTTTGTGGCTATAAGTTTAAGTTTTACAGGATCACCTATTCACCCCCCCTCTAGGTGCTCTCAATTGGTATCAGAGCCGTTCTCTTCACAAAGGGACTAACCGCCCGAAGAGATGGATCCTAAAGGGAAGGGAATCGTGATCAACGACAAGGAGAAGGAGTCCTTCGTCAACGAGCCAAGGGATGACAAGTCCAACGACTCGGGCTCGGGCCACAGACGCAAAGATGGGAAGAAGAAGAAGACAAGACGCATCAAGGAGATCGTCTACTACGACAGCGATGAGTCTACTTCCTCCCAAAAGGACGACGACCACAACGAATACGAGAGAAAGAAACCGGTTAATTCGAACTTTTCTTTTGATTACTCTCGTATTCCTCAAAGTACTAATGCTCATTTATTATCTATTCCACTTGGTAAACCTCCTCATTTTGATGGAGAGGACTACGGATTTTGGAGTCACAAAATGCGTAGTCACTTGTTCTCTCTCCATCCTAGCATATGGGAGATTGTAGAAAGTGGAATGCACTTTGATAGTACGGATAGTCCCATGTTTATTAATGAACAGATTCATAAAAATGCACAAGCTACTACTGTGTTGCTAGCCTCTTTGTGCAGGGACGAGTACCATAAGGTGAGCGGCTTGGACAATGCCAAGCAGATTTGGGACACCCTCAAGATCTCTCATGAGGGGAACGATGTCACCTTACTCACCAAGATGGAGTTGGTGGAGGGCGAACTTGGACGGTTCGCAATGATAAGGGGCGAGGAGCCAACTCAAACATACAACCGGCTCAAGACCCTTATCAACAAAATAAGGAGCTACGGAAGCACGCGATGGACGGATCACGACGTCGTCCGCCTAATGCTAAGGTCCTTTACTGTTCTTGATCCTCATTTGGTGAACAATATTCGTGAAAATCCTAGGTACACCAAGATGTCGCCCGAAGAAGTACTTGGAAAATTCGTTAGCGGGCGAATGATGATCAAGGAGGCAAGATACGTGGACGACGCCTTGAATGGTCCGATCAACGAGCCGCAACCCCTTGCTCTCAAGGCGACGAGGAGCAAGGAGGCGCTACCGAACAAGGTGGCGCAAGTTGAGGCGGCCGGGCTAAATAATGAGGAAATGGCCCTCATCATTAAGCGTTTCAAGACGGCGCTTAAAGGAAGCAAGGGACAGCCAAGCAAGACCAAGGCCAAGGGGAAGCGTTCGTGCTTCAAATGCGGTAAGATTGGTCATTTTATTGCTAACTGTCCCGACAATGATAGTGACCAGGAACATGGGAGCAAGAGGGAAAAGAAGAAGCATTACAGGAAGGCCAAGGGCGAGGCACATATCGGAAAGGAGTGGGATTCGGATTGCTCCTCCTCCGACTCCGACAATGAAGGACTCGCCGCCACTGCCTTCAACAAGTCATCCCTCTTCCCCAACGAACGTCACACATGCCTTATGGCAAGGGAGAAGAAGGTATGTAATCAAAACAATGTCACTTATGATTCTTCTAGTGATGATGAGTCTAGTGATGAAGAAATAGATTACTCTAGTTTGTTCAAGGGAATGGATAGAACTAAAGTAGATAAGATTAATGAATTGATTGATGCCTTGAATGAAAAGGATAGACTCTTAGAAAAACAAGAGGATCTGTTATATGAAGAGCATGACAAATTTGTAGAGGCTCAAAAATCTTATACTTTAGAAGTTAAAAGAAATGAAGTGCTTTCTAGTGAATTATCTTCTTGTCATGAAACCATTGCTACTTTAAAGGGTGTTAATAATGATTTAAATGCTAAACTAGAAGTGGCTAGTAAATCTAACTCTTGTGTAGAACATGTTATGGTTTGCACTAGGTGTAAAGATTTTAATGTTGATGCGTGTAGTGAACACCTAGTTTCAATTTCTAAATTGAATGATGAAGTGGCTAGTCTTAATGCCCAACTTAAGACTAGCAAAAGCGAATTTGATAAATTAAAATTTGCAAGGGATGCCTACACGATCGGTAGACACCCCTCAATTAAGGATGGACTTGGCTTCAAGAGGGAAGCCAAGAACTTAACAAGCCATGAGGCTCCCATTCCCGCTAAGGAGAAAGGGAAGGCCCCTATGGCTACTAGTGCTAAAAAGAATCATGCCTTTTTGTATCATGATAGGAGACAAACTAGAAATGCTTATAGGAGTTATAATGCTTACGATGATTTTTCTCATGCTATGTTTGCTTCTAGTTCTTCATATGTGCATGATAAAAATGTTGGTAGAAGGAATGTTGTTCATAATATGCCTAGGAGAAATGTTGTTAACATTCCTAGGAAAGTTAATGAGCCTTCTACAATATATCATGCTTTGAATGCTTCCTTTGCAATTTGTAGAAAGGATAGAAAGGTGATTGCTAGGAAGTTAGGGGCAAAATGCAAGGGTGATAAAACTTGCATTTGGGTCCCTAAGACAATTGTGACTAACCTTGTAGGACCCAACAAGAGTTGGGTACCTAAGTCCCAAGCCTAAATTTGCCTTACAGGTTTATGCATCCGGGGGTTCAAGCTGGATTATTGATAGCGGATGCACAAACCATATGACGGGGGAGAAGAAGATGTTCACCTCCTACGTCAAGAATAAGGATTCCCAAGATTCAATTATATTCGGTGATGGGAATCAAGGGAAGGTAAAAGGGTTAGGTAAAATTGCAATCTCCAATGAGCATTCTATCTCTAATGTGTTTTTAGTGGAGAGTCTTGGATATAATTTGCTATCTGTTAGTCAATTATGTCATATGGGATATAACTGTCTATTTACAAATGTAGATGTGTCTGTCTTTAGAAGAAGTGATGGTTCACTAGCTTTTAAGGGTGTATTAGACGGCAAGCTCTACTTAGTTGATTTTGCAAAAGAAGAGGCCGGTCTAGATGCATGCTTAATTGCTAAGACTAGCATGGGCTAGCTGTGGCATCGCCGCTTAGCACATGTGGGGATGAAGAACCTTCACAAGCTTCTAAAGGGAGAACACGTGATAGGTTTGACTAACGTATAATTCGAAAAAGATAGACCTTGTGCAGCTTGTCAAGCAGGTAAACAGGTGGGAGGAGCGCATCACAGCAAGAATGTGATGACCACTTCAAGACCCCTGGAGCTGCTGCATATGGACCTCTTCGGACCCGTCGCCTATCTGAGCATAGGGGGAAGTAAGTATGGTCTAGTTATTGTTGATGACTTTTCCCGCTTCACTTGGGTGTTCTTTTTGCAGGATAAGTCTGAAACCCAAGGGACCCTCAAGCGCTTCCTAAGGAGAGCTCAAAATGAGTTTGAGCTCAAGGTGAAGAAGATAAGGAGCGACAATGGGTCCTAGTTCAAGAATCTTCAAGTGGAGGAGTTCCTTGAGGAGGAAGGGATCAAGCACGAGTTCTCCGCTCCCTACACACCACAGCAAAATGGTGTGGTAGAGAGGAAGAACAGGACGCTAATCGATATGGCGAGGACGATGCTTGGAGAATTCAAGACCCCCGAGTGTTTCTGGTCGGAAGCCGTGAACACGGCTTGCCACGCCATCAACAGGGTCTACCTTCATCGCCTCCTCAAGAAGACTTCGTATGAGCTACTAACCGGTAACAAACCCAATGTATCTTACTTTCGTGTATTTGGAAGCAAATGCTACATTCTAGTGAAGAAAGGTAGAAATTCTAAATTTGCTCCCAAAGCTGTAGAAGGGTTTTTGTTAGGTTATGACTCAAATACAAAGGCGTATAGAGTCTTCAACAAATCATCGGGTTTGGTTGAAGTCTCTAGCGACGTTGTATTTGATGAGACTAATGGCTCTCCAAGAGAGCAAGTTGTTGATTGTGATGATGTAGATGAAGAAGATGTTCCGACGGCCGCTATACGAACCATGGCGATTGGAGAAGTGCGGCCACAGGAACAAGATGAACGTGATCAACCTTCTTCCTCAACAACGGTGCAACCCCCACCTCAAGATGATGAACAGGTTCATCAAAAGGAGGCGTGTGATCAAGGGGGAGCACAAGATGTTCACGTGATGGAGGAAGAAGCGCAACCGGCACCTCCAACCCAAGTTCGAGCGATGATTCAAAGGGATCATCCCGTCGACCAAATTCTGGGTGACATTAGCAAGGGAGTAACTACTCGATCTCGATTAGTTAATTTTTGTGAGCATTACTCCTTTGTCTCTTCTATTGAGCCTTTCAGGGTAGAGGAGGCCTTGCTAGATCCGGATTGGGTATTGGCCATGCAGGAGGAACTCAACAACTTCAAGCGCAATGAAGTTTGGACACTGGTGCCTCGTCCCAAGCAAAATGTTGTGGGAACCAAGTGGGTGTTTCGCAACAAACAGGACGAGCACGGGGTGGTGACGAGGAACAAGGCTCGACTTGTGGCAAAAGGTTATGCCCAAGTCGCAGGTTTGGACTTTGAGGAGACATTTGCTCCTGTGGCTAGGCTAGAATCAATTCGTATCCTGCTAGCATATGCCGCTCACCATTCTTTCAGGTTGTTCCAAATGGATGTGAAGAGCGCTTTCCTCAACGGGCCAATCAAGGAGGAGGTGTACGTGGAGCAACCCCCTGGCTTCGAGGATGAACGGTACCCCGACCACGTGTGTAAGCTCTCTAAGGCGCTCTATGGACTTAAGCAAGCCCCAAGAGCATGGTATGAATGCCTTAGAGACTTTTTACTTGCTAATGCTTTCAAGGTTGGGAAAGCCGATCCAACTCTGTTCACTAAGACATGTGATGGTGATTTGTTTGTGTGCCAAATTTATGTCGATGACATAATATTTGGTTCTACTAACCAAAAGTCTTGTGAAGAGTTTAGCAGGGTGATGACGCAGAAATTCGAGATGTCGATGATGGGCGAGTTGAACTACTTCCTTGGGTTCCAAGTGAAGCAACTCAAGGACGGCACCTTCATCTCCCAAACGAAGTACACGCAAGATCTGCTAAAGCGGTTTGGGATGAAGGACGCCAAGCCCGCAAAGACTCCGATGGGGACTGACGGACACACCGACCTCAACAAAGGAGGTAAGTCCGTTGATCAAAAAGCATACCGGTCAATGATAGGGTCTTTACTTTATTTATGTGCTAGTAGACCAGATATTATGCTTAGCGTATGCATGTGTGCTAGATTTCAATCCGATCCTAAGGAGTGTCACTTAGTGGCGGTAAAGCGAATTCTTAGATATTTGGTTGCTACGCCTTGCTTCGGGCTCTGGTATCCAAAGGGGTCTACCTTTGACTTGGTTGGATACTCAGATTCCGACTATGCTGGATGTAAGGTCGATAGGAAGAGTACATCGGGGACGTGCCAATTCTTAGGAAGGTCCCTGGTGTCATGGAACTCTAAGAAACAAACTTCCGTTGCCCTATCCACCGCTGAGGCCGAGTACGTTGCCGCAGGACAGTGTTGCGCACAACTGCTTTGGATGAGGCAAACCCTCCGGGACTTTGGCTACAATCTGAGCAAAGTCCCACTCCTATGTGATAATGAGAGTGCTATCCGCATGGCGGAAAATCCTGTTGAGCACAGCCGCACAAAGCACATAGACATCCGGCATCACTTTTTGAGAGACCACCAGGAAAAGGGAGATATCGAAGTGTTTCATGTTAGCACCGAGAACCAGCTAGCCGATATCTTTACCAAGCCTCTAGATGAGAAGACCTTTTGCAGGCTGCGTAGTGAGCTAAATGTCTTAGATTCGCGGAACTTGGATTGAATTGTAGCATACATGTGTTTATGCCTTTGATCATGTTCATTCTGCATTTTGTTGCTTATTATGGTGTTCAAGTTGTACAAACACTCCCTGGACCTCACAAGTCTGTTGCAAAGTGATGCACAGTTTTAGGGGGAGATGTGTTACAACTTGACCCTTTGAGACTAATCATATGCTTGAGTTTGGTTGTTTTAGTCTCAAAGAAGGATTGAAAGGGAACAGGTGGACTTGGACCATGAAATACTTCCACTGCACTCCGATGAGAGGGTAACTTATTCCAAGTTCATCTCAAATACTCTTATTGCCTTTGTATTGAAGATTTTGGTGAGGCAATGGGGTTATAGGGCCAAGATTGATCCCGTTTTGGTGCTTGATGCCAAAGGGGGAGAAAATAAAGGCCAAAGCGATAAATGGATCAGCTACCACTTGAGAGATTTTGGAAATAGTAGAATAGAGATTTTTGCTTTGACAAAACTCTTTTATTGTCTCTCTTGTCAAAAGTTGGCTTCTTGTGGGGAGAAGTGTTAATTATGGGAAATAGGGGGAGTTTTTGAAATCTTTGATCAATCTCTTTTGGAATGACTCTCTGTATGCTTCAACATGTGTGTTTGACTTAGAGATAGAGATTTGAGTTTGATTTGCAAAAACAAACCAAGTGGTGGCAAAGGATGATCCATATATGCCAAAATTGAATCGAAATAAATTTGAGTTTTTATTTGAAGTGATATTGCACTTGTTCTAGTTGCTTTATGTCGTGTTGGCATAAATCACCAAAAAGGGGGAGATTGAAAGGGAAATGTGCCCTTGGGCCATTTCTAAGTATTTTGGTGATTGAGTGCCAACACAAGTGCTTAAATGTTAATCTATGCTCATGGATGAACAAAGTGCAAATCAAGAGCAAAGGTATGTTTCTAAGTCTTAGTACATTGGTTTTGTGTACTAATATACTTGTCTAAGTATCAGAAACAGGAAGAAGAGGAAAAGAGAAGAGTTGGCTGTGTACAGCCAAGAGGCTGTTTCGGTCTGGGGCACCGGACTGTCCGGTGGTGCACCGGACAGTGTCCGGTGCGCCAGGGTGCCTCGAGCGAAGTGGTCGCTCTCGGGAATTCGTCGACGGCGTACGGCTAAAATTCACCGGACTGTCCGGTGTGCACCGGACTGTCCGGTGAGCCAACGGTCGGCCGGGCCAACGGTCGGCCGCGCGATCTACGCGGGACACGTGGCCGAGCCAACGGTCGGAAGGGGGCACCGGACATGTCCGATGCGCCAACGGCTCCCGCTTCCGCAACGGTCGGCTTCGCCATTTAAGGAAGGGAATCGGGCACCGGACAGTGTCCGGTGTGCACCGGACTGTCCGGTGCGCCCGACGACAGAAGGCAAGGATGGCCTTCCAGATTTGTTCTCAACGGCTCCTAGCTGCCTTGGGGCTATAAAAGGGACCCCTAGGCGCATGGAGGAGCACACCAAGCAACCTTAGAGCATTCTTGATCATCCACACTCAGTCTTTGCGCATTCGTTTGGCATTCTAAGTGATTTGAGCTCCGTTCTAGTGAGAACTCTGAGATAGTCTTTTGAGCTTGATTCTTGGCTGTGTGTGTGCGCATTTTGCTGTGGATTTGTGTGTGTTGCTTCCCTTCCTTACTCCGTGATTCTTTGTGAACATCAAAAGTGTAAGGGCGAGAGGCTCCAAGTTGTGGAGATTCCTCGCGAACGGGATAAAGAAAAGAAAAGCATAACACTGTGGTATTCAAGTTGATCATTGGATCACTTGAGAGGAGTTGAGTGCAACTCTCGTCCGTTGGGACGCCACAACGTGGAGTAGGCAAGTTTTGTACTTGGCCGAACCACGGGATAAATCACTGTGTCTTCTCTGTGTTGAATTCTCTGTGATTATCGTATTGTGCAAGACCTTCTCTCTAGCCACTTGGCATTAACTGTGCTAACGCTTAATCGAAGTTTTGTGGCTATAAGTTTAAGTTTTACAGGATCACCTATTCACCCCCCCTCTAGGTGCTCTCACCTTTCCCTCTCTCAAACGTTCATTTAGACCGGTTGAGTGCTTCTCCTTAATCTCGAGGGTCACTTAGACCCCGCAAGGATCATCACATACTTAGATTTCTCTTGCTAGCTTTATAAGTCACGTGAGAGTTTAGAAGGAGATGAAGAAAGCACGATTAAGAAAACCAAGCAACAAGAGCAACAAATGAAACACTGGATCATACTCTCTGTAGACTTTCCAAGGCACTAAACACTAATGATCACTAGTCACAATTATGACACTTGGAGAGACTTGAAAGCTTTTAATGTGTCTTGGGATGAAGTGCTTGCTCTTGTATTGAATGTGAGTGAATCAGATGCTTGGATTGCTTGAATGGAGGTGGTTGAGGTTGTATTTATAACCACCAACCACTTTCTAGCCGTTGCCTCCTTTCTACCAACCGCGGACGATCCGCGCCCTAGGTTCGGACGATCTGCCCTTGGTCTGGACGGTCCGCTCCTGCACATCAACGAATGAAATTGCAACGGTCAGCAGTAATGGCTATATCAACAACTACAAGTGCATTAAATGCGTCGTCAGATGTCAGATAAAGCAGTCGCAGACAGTCCGACCATGTACCCTAGACGGTCCGCGAGGACGCTAAAAATGCATTTTACCGAACCCATAATCTTTGGGTTTTTCTAGTTTTTCAATGAGTGGACGGTCCGTGTCTGATGCCAGATGGTCCGAGCTTGGTCCTGGACGGTGCTCTCTTCTCCTTTGGACAGTTCGTAGTGTGAATACGAGTCTTGCATAGTTTTGCATATTTTCTGTCTGAGGCACACCTTGGTGTCGCGGACGGTCCACCGGAAAGGCCCGGACGGTCCGCACATAGGTGAATTTTCCAAAAAAACTTCTCCTATACGGAATTGATGTAGATGATCTTTTTGATGCACCTCTTCTTCTTCCCTTCCTTCGTCTTGTTGTTTGAGCCTGAGTCGGTGGGCTTATCACCTTTTGGCTCGTCGATGTTGAGGGTCTACTTCTTCTTCTCATTGATCACAATCCCCTTGCCTTTAGGATCCATCTATGCGGGTAGTTAGTCCCTTGATGAAGAGAACGACTCTAGTACCGACTGAGAGCACCTAGAAGGCTAGAAGGGGTGAATAGGTGATCCTACGAAAATCAACTCTAAACAAAACAAACTTGGTTTATAACAAGTGGTAATAAAAGCTAAAACCAAGTCGTAATGAATAGAGGTGGAGAAAGAGAGAATCTCTTCACTTGATTGTTCCTTTGAGATATGTCTTAAACTTAGGAACAATAACACAAGCGAAGTATGAGAACTTTTGGAAGAAAACAAATCGCAATAAAGAAAATGCACAAGTTAGAACACGACTACTTTTGTATTTAGACGACTTCGACAACTACCTTGCCTATATTCTGACAAAGCTGCTGGCTCTATTGGAAATATGACGAATCCTAAAATGTCATGTTCTATAATAGCAAAAATCACATGAAGCCCCGCTAGACAACATGGGCCAATAGCTTGTTAGCAGTTCTTACATAGGCCTTGGGCTGGTCGATCTTATTTAATGTTGTGTACGTACTTGCATCTTCGTCGCCGCCGAGGGAGAGGAAGGAAAGAGATGGAGCACGAATGCGTGATGCAGAGCAGATACGGAAGAAAAGGCAGAGGAGTATTGTCGGCGTTTCGAACCCGGGGGGTCCCTGGGCCGACGAGTAAATTGTCGCCGCGTGCCCCAGCCCAGATGGGTCGGCGCGAGACGGAGCGCGAAGGGGGGAAGAAGCCGGAGGGAGACAGGCGTAGGAGGTGAAACCCGCGGCCTTCGTGTTTGTCCCGCGCCCAGGTCGGGTGCGTTTGCAGTAGGGGGTTACAAGCGTCCACGCGGGAGGGAGCGAGCGGCCTTACGCGAGCGCCGTCCCGTCCTTCCCCGCGTGGCCAACCCTCTGTAAGAGGGCCCTAGACCTTCCTTTTATAGGCGTAAGGAAAGGGTCCAGGTGTACAATGGGGGGTGTAGCAGTGTGCTAACGTGTCTAGCGGAGGAGAGCTAGTGCCCTAAGTACATGCCATCGTGGCAGCCGGAGAGGTTTTGGCGCCCGGTTCGTGTGGTGTCGTGGCCGTCGGAGGAGCGCTGGAGCCTGGCGGAAGGACAGCTGTCGGGGCTGTCGAGTCCTTGCTGACGTCCCCTTGCATCCGTAAGGGGGCTGAGAGCCGCCGTCGTCATAGAGCATGCGGGGCGCCATCATTACTTGTTTACCGGGACGAGCCAGATGGGACGCCGGTCTTGTTCCCCGTAGCCTGAGTTAGCTTGGGGTAGGGTAATGATGGCGCCTCCTGTAACGTGGTCGGTCTGAGCCCTGGGTTGGGCGAGGTGGAGGCTCCTCCGAGGTCGAGGTCGAGTCTGTCTTCCAAGGCCGAGGTCGAGTCCGAGCCCCTGGGTCGGGCGAGGCGGAGACCGTCGGCTGAGGCCAGGGCTGAGTCCGAGCCCTGGGGTCGGGCGATGCGGTGTTCGTCGTCTTCCGGGGCTGAGCCCGAGTTCGAGCCCTGGGGTCGGGCGATGCGGAGTTCGTCGTCTTCTGGGGCTGAGCCCGAGTCCGAGCCCTGGGGTCGGGCGAAGCGGAGTTCGTCGTCTTCCGGGGCTGAGCCCAAGTCCGGGCCCTAGGGTCGGGCGAAGCGGAGTTTGTCGTCTTCCGAGGCTGAGCCTGAGTCCGAGCCCTAGGGTCGGGCGAAGCGGAGTTCGTCGTCTTCCGGGGCCGAGCCCGAGTCCGAGCCCTGGGGTCGGGCGAGGCGGAGTTTCCTATGGCGCCCGAGGCCAGACTTGGGTGTTGTCAGCCTCACTCTGTCGAGTGGCACAGCAGTCAGAGCGGCGCAGACGGCGTTGTCCTCTTGTCAGGCCGGTCAGTGGAGTGGCGAAGTGATTGCGGTCACTTCGGCTCTATCGACTGAAGGGCGCGCGTCAGGATAAGGTGTCAGGCCACCTTTGCATTAAATGCTCCTGCGATACGGTCGGTCGGCGTGGCGACTTGGCCAATGTTGCTTCTTGGTGAAGACTGGGCCTCGGGCGAGCCGAAGGTGTGTCCGTTGCTGGAGGGGGGGTCCTCGGGCGAGACGTAAATCCTCCGGGGTCGGCTGCCCTTGCCCGAGGCTGGGCTCGGGCGAGGCGAGATCGTGTCCCTTGAGTGGACCGATCCTTGGCTTAATCGCACCCATCAGACCTTTGCAGCTTTGTGCTGATGGGGGTTACCAGCTGAGATTAGGAGTCTTGAGGGTACCCCTAATTATGGTCCCCGACAAGTATCACCGCTGGTGCATGTCCGTCGTCCGACGCTTCCTCACCTATTGACTGTCAATTGGCTCATCGTCGGTCAGCTAGGTGCATCAGCAGACCGAGAGTCCAGCACCGGTTCGTCACATCTGCTCGTTACCCGAAGGAGAAAAGGTAGGAAGGGATTACATACCTAATTTCCTTTAATTCATATGGATTGAGGGAAATGAGAGGGGGAATAGCTGAGCCTAAGGGCATCATGAACACTAGCAGTTTTACTTCCTGATTTTGTTAAAGATGTCATAGTTTTCTTACTATTTCCAACTTTACTTTGCTGAATATTTAGGTGAGAAAGATCTGGACACAAGTAGATCTATGAAATACTGAAATGTTTTCTAAAGTCTGTCATGGTTGGGAAGGTGAGGCGATATAGCTACTTAGAGCATCTCAAGAGTCTTTCTAAACTTCACTCTTTAAATTATCATTTGCAGAGTAATTTATATAAAAAAACACTTTATATATCTTTTCAATCTTCAATAGCTTTTCTATATCTTACATGCACTCTAAAGAGTAAGTCATATTTTTTATCTTTAGCTAGCGAGAAACTCGAAATAGAATATGACTATATTTGGATAACCAATTAAATAAATGGTTAGAGTAATTTTTTACAAAAATCTCTATTCATATTAATTAGAAAGAATATAGGGAATCATGTTGCTATTAGCTTGTGGGTGGGTTTTATGAGTTGGCCAAGTTGTTGTAGATATATCTCATCACATCAAGCATCTTCTACTCCGTGTAGACATCGCCCAAGAGTCATAGAGCAGATGCTAAAACGTCTTGCATGCACAGAGGGGGGTTCAAGAGCCTCTCATAAGGCTAACTCTAACGAGTCCCCCTAATCCTCGCTCAATCAAATATAGAGGGAGCTTTAGGGGTATTTTATCTCTAACAAGTTCCCCTATATACACAGAGAGATAGGAATCTCTCTGTATATATAGAGGAAGTATTATGTTCCCCTTATACATTAATTAGCACATTGTTAACTCTAATTTTAAGCCCCTTGACATAGTAACAATATTTACTATGATACTACAAATATCGTATGATTTTTAAAAAAAATAAAAAAATGATAAATACATATTAATTAACTGAATTATATTGTACTAGGTATATACCCGTGCGTTGCAACGGGGGACACTTGTGCATACATAGTGATGCTATCAAGAATCAACTCAACAATCATAACAAATATCGAAATCGGTCATTTCGAACGACCAAAAGTTGGCTCAATGTAACTACTAATCGAAATAGGCAAATCCTAAGTTGAATACATGATATGGCTCAATGTAACTTCCATAGAACAATTTTGCTTTGTATGGTAAAAAAATAGAAAAGGAGATCCTAAGCCTATCGAAAGGAGATGGTGAGTTGTGACTATAAAAATTATTTTAGCTCACAAATATGGCCTTCTTATCTTTTATGTTGTGGAGAAATATGTAACTACTATGAATCTACGTGTGAGGTTCTCAACTACATAGTGAGTTGTTAACTACTATGAATCTACCTGTGAATCTACCTATGAGGTTCTCAAACTAATATGTAGCAAATATGGCTCACAAATAAGGAGATCCTAAGCCTATCGAAAGGAGATGGTGAGTTGTTAACTACTATGAATCTACTTGTGAGGTTCTCAACTACATAGTTTTATAGACTAGAGACATGCTCAGTTGACTGAACCATCGTTCTAACATCGATGCCGGAGGAATTCACTAGAGCTTAGGTGACAAAAGAGACAAAGTACAATCCAAGTCAAGCACGCGAGTCAACTCGTCAGAGATCATTTTGATGCTAGTGAGACCATCTTGAGGAGCGACCGGCACACTGAGGCTACTGGCACCTCTAGTACGACACTGCTAGTAAAACTTATTTCACGCTCCTATAGGAAAGGGAAGAGACAACATTCTTTCGCATAAGCAGATATAGAGCTAACATTCTTTCGCATAAAGTTCTGAACCGATGTCTATGAACTATTCTAAAAATTGACTTGCTAATTTGCATATGAATATATATATTTCATTAAGATGTGAAAACAATTTACAAGTATGCGTGATATGTTGATTTACTAAATGAATTGACCAATCTATATTTTTCGGTACAAAACGACTAAAAATAAGTTATCATAGTTATAATTGATATTAAACGCAAAGAAAATCATATAAATCATCGAGGTAGCAAACTCACGTAAAAAAGTGTCATGGTTGGCCTGAACATGGCCTGGTTTTAATTTTTCCTCTATTTTTTCATAAAAGTCTCTATATTATACTTGAGTATAAAATATAAAACAAAAATATGTGTGTTCTGGTGGCTAGGTGGATGTGAATATGGGTTTAAATCAAACAACCATAGTTCAAATGCTATTTACATTTAGTCCTCGTTTGTTTCATTGGAATTAAATTCTATTCTGATAATTATAATTTAGACAAAACTAATTGAGTTAATATATTTATTTATGTAATATATTTGCATGTTATCCTAAATCATATCAGATAGATAGTTATACACTACATTTATGTTATAGAGAAAAAAGTAGAAGAGTGTGCTATAAATTGTACATTAGAAAAGTAACATGTAAATCTATAGAATTAATTTCCATCTCTCACCCCCATGAATTTGAGATAGGCTTATATATACACTTTGTAAAGTTGTGGAATGTCACATTCTAAAAAAATAGTCTATTGCATTAGTTAAATTTCAATTCCTCAAAATGAAGGGAAACAAACGGACCCTTACATATAGCTTATTTTTTCTGTTTGGTTCCTACAAATTGTCCAAACACACATGCTGATAAGGGCATTTATTTTTAACATTTAATTTCACCTGCTATCAAACACATGCTCTATCACTTGCATGCTTTGCATGCACCTTGTGCGCACATGCAAGCTGTGCATGGAGTGCAAGCTTTGCATGGAGTGGAGGCGTTTGTATGCAAGGTTGCATGCGGCGGTTCTTTGCATGGAGTGGACATGCACGGTTGCATACGGTTGCTGGGCATGTTGCATGGGCGGTCACACGCGGGGACCCTTTCATGCGCGCAGAGGACAAGGGGCACAACTGTGGTCTACAATAGCTTCTTAATAGATAGTAGAGATAAAGGGAGTTGTATAGAATAAATTATTGGAGACCAACTATATATAAAGATAGAATTTTTAGAAGGAGGTAGTAAAATGTATTAGAAAGTATGAAAAGGAAATATATATATATATATAGAGGGATTGTTGAAGAGAGCCTAAGTTGATGGCAGATGTCTCCTTGAAGAACTCATCAAAGAAGAAAAAAAGAGGCAGCAACTCAACCCGCATCGCCGGCATCAAAGAAGAGGAAGACACCTATTAATCTTTCTCACCATAATTAGGGTATGTTTGGTTTTTAGGGACTAGTTTTTAGTGTCTCTATTTTAGTACCTAAATTACTAAATACGAAACTAAAATAGACTTTTAGTTTTCATATTTATCAACTTAGTGACTAAAATAAATAAAATAGAGGAACTAAAAATTAGTAAATATAAACCAAACTCCCTCTTATTTCATATAGCAGTCTAAATATAAACGGGTCAGCACCGATCATACTCTCAAAAGTGAAAGACAATGTGTTGTGCAGAGGTGACGGACATATGCGCAAGGCAAAACGGTCTAAGTTCTAACTATGCAGCTGAAAGAAACATTGGTTGACACAATAATCTACTTGATCCCTATCGAAGATGGATGTGCATTTTTTTCTTGAAGGTCAATGCACTGTGAAAGCATCTAGGCCCCTGGTTGGTTTTAGCGATTAATGACAACGTAATGTTATATGTGACTAAGGTGTGTTTTGTAGGGACAAATGATAAGTTAGGTCGCATTACAGGTAGAAGTACTACAACGGTGAAAACAATCCCAGAGATAAGAACTCGAAGCGACGGCTAAAACGACGAAACAAAAAGTGAAGGACTACGAAGTCCGAGTGTCAAGGAGTTATGGACACTCGTGATTTAGTTAGGTCTTTTATTCTCTTTTAGCCATACTATAAAGAGGGGTTGTCGATGAGTAGTTTGACCAAGAGAGTTCTAGTGTAGTGTTGTTGCATATTCACACTCACATATAGTGCTAGGTGACACTCTAGAACATACACTCAAGTTAGAACGAAAACCGATTTGAAAAACAGCACAAAACAGAAAATAGGGTTTCTGGCCCTGGGGCACCGGACTGTCCGGTGCGCCCTCTGCCAGGTGGGGCCAGGCTGGCCCAGGGGAAGGGTTTCCCCACGCAGAAACCCGAGAGCACAAGGTTCCCGAGTGGAATTTTAGTGGCGCACCGGACAACGCACCGGACAGTGCACCGGACTGTGACTGTTCACTGTTCGGTGTGCCATCTGCCCAACGGCTAGTTGTCAAAACTAGCCGTTGGAGTCGACCGTTGGCGCACTGGACTGTCCGGTGCGCCCATGCGCAGAACTTTGCTGGTAACGGCTAGTTGGTGGGTGAGGGCTATTTATACCCCCTCCACCCACCATATTCAATGTCTTGCTGCCCACATTAATTCCAGCACATTGGTAGAGCATTGCAAGCACCAAAAGCCTAGTGAGGAGATTAGAGAATCTTAATCTCGCATTTGTTCCTCATTAGTGCTAGCGAGAGCCACCTAGAGCACACACCACTTGCATTAGGCTTCTGTTGGTCAAGCGAAAGTCTATGGCTTGTTACTCTTGGTGATCGGTATCACCTAGACAACTTGGTGGCGTTGGGAGCTCGGTGATAAACGTGGAGATCTTGTTGGTGACCCGTCTCAAGTTTGTAAGCGGTCTTGAGGGATCCACCGTGCCAGAGTGGCAAAGGATCATCTCGTAGTGAGCATTTGGTTCTTGCGAGGACCAAGAGGGAGCAATACCCTTGCGCGGGTGCTCCAACTAGGACTAGTGGAGAGTGCCTGAAAGTCGCCTAGAGGGGGGGGGTGAATAGGGCGAATCTGAAATTTACAAACTTAATCACAACTACAAGCCGGGTTAGCGTTAGAAATATAATCAAGTCCAAGAGAGAGGGTGCAAAACAAATCGCAAGCGAATAAAGAGTGTGACACACGGATTTGTTTTACCGAGGTTTGGTTCTCGCAAACCTACTCCCCGTTGAGGTGGTCACAAAGACCGGGTCTCTTTCAACCCTTTCCCTCTCTCAAACGGTCCCTCGGACCGAGTGAGCTTCTCTTCTCAAATCAATTGGGAACCAAACTTCCCGCAAGGACCACCACACAATTGGTGTCTCTTGCCTTGATTACAAATGAGATGATCGCAAGAAAGAATGAGAAAAAAGAAGCAATCCAAGCGCAAGAGCTCAAAAGAACACAACAAATCTCTCTCACTAATCACTAAAGCCTCGTGTGGAATTGGGAGAGGATTTAATCACTTTGGTGTGTCTTGTATTGAATGCTTAGCTCTTGTAAGTAGTTGGAAGGTGGAAAACTTGGATGACTTGAATGTGGAGGTGGTTGGGGTATTTATATCCCCAACCACCAAACTAGCCGTTTGGTGGAGGCTGCTGTCGCATGGCGCACCGGACAGTCCGGTGAATTATAGAGGAGCGGATTCCCGAAGCTGGCGAGTTTAGAGCCGCTCTTCCTTGGGGCACCGGACATTGTCTGGTGGTGCACCGGACAGTCCGGTGAATTATAACGAAGCGCCTCTAAGATTTCCCGAAGGTGATGAGTTCAGCTTGGAGTTCTGTGGTGCACCGGACACAGTCCGGTGGTGCACCGGACACTGTCCGGTGGCACACCGGACAGTCCGGTGCGCCAGACCAGGGCAGCCTTCGGTTGTCCTTTGCTCTCTTTGTTTGAACCCTTTTCTTGGTCTTTTTATTGGCTTAGTGTGAACCTTTGGCACCTGTATAACTTATAGACTAGAGCAAACTAGTTAGTCCAATTATTTGTGTTGGGCAATTCAACCACCAAAATCAATTAGGAAAATAGGTGTAAGCCTAATTCCCTTTCAATCTCCCCCTTTTTGGTGATTGATGCCAACACAAATCAAAGCAAGTATAGAAGTGCATAATTGAACTAGTTTGCATAATTGTAAGTGCAAAGGTTACTTAGAATTGAGCCAATAGAAATTCTCATAGGATATGCATGGATTGTTTCTTTCTTTAACATTTTGGACCACGCTTGCACCACTTGTTTTGTTTTTGCAAATTCTTTTGTAAATCCTTTTCAAAGTCCTTTTGCAATATAGTCAAAGGTAAATGAATACGATTTTGAGAAGCATTTTCAAGATTTGAAATTTTCTCCCCCTGTTTCAAATGCTTTTCCTTTGACTAAACAAAACTCCCCCTTAATGAAATCCTCCTCTTAGTGTTCAAGAGGGTTTTGATGTTAATTTTGAAGAGGGTATACCAATTTGAAATTATATCACACATAATATACCAATTTGAAAATACTTCTTTAAAACCAAATCGAAAGACTAAAATTTTTGAAATTGGTGGTGGTGCGGTCCTTTTGCTTTGGGCTCATGCTCTCTCCCCCTTTAGCATAAATCGCCAAAAACCGAATCATTAGAGCCCTTTGAACTACTTTCTCCCCTTTTGGCAATATATGAGTGAATATTATACCAAAGTTGGAGAGTTGCTCGGAGCGACGGCGAAGGGTGAGTTACGAAGTGGAAGCCTTTGTCTTCGCCGAAGACTCCAATTCCCTTTCAATATACCTATGACTTGGTTTGAAATATACTTGAAAACACATTAGTCATAGCACATGAAAGAGACATGACCAAAAGTATATCTATGAGCTATGTATGCAAGACATCAAAAGAAATTCCTAGAATCAAGAATATTTAGCTCATGCCTAAGTTTGTTAAAGGTTTGTTCATCAAGTGACTTGGTAAAGATATCGGCTAATTGATCTTTAGTGTTAATATATGCAATCTCGATATCTCCCTTTTGTTGGTGATCCCTTAGAAAATGATACCGAATGGCTATGTGTTTAGTGCGGCTATGCTCAACAGGATTATCCGCCATGCGGATTGCACTCATTATCACATAGAAGAGGAACTTTGGTTAATTTGTAACCATAGTCCCTAAGGGTTTGCCTCATCCAAAGTAGTTGCGCGCAACAATGGCCTGCGGCAATGTACTCGGCTTCGGCGGTAGAAAGAGCGACGGAATTTTGCTTCTTTGAAGCCCAAGACACCAAGGATCTTCCCAAGAATTGGCAAGTCCCCGATGTGCTCTTTCTATTAATCTTACACCCCACCCAATCGGCATCCGAATAACCAATTAAATCAAATGTGGATCCCCTAGGATACCAAAGCCCAAACTTAAGAGTATAAACTAAATATCTCAAGATTTGTTTTACGGCCGTAAGGTGAGCTTCCTTAGGGTCAGCTTGGAATCTTGCACACATGCATGCGGAAAGCATAATATCCGGTCGAGATGCACATAAATAGAGTAAAGAGCCAATCATCGACCGGTATACCTTTTGATCGACGGATTTACCTTCCGTGTCGAGGTCGAGATGCCCATTGGTTCCCATGGGAGTCTTGATGGGCTTGGCATCCTTCATTCCAAACTTGGTGAGTATGTCTTGAATGTACTTCGTTTGGCTAATGAAGGTGCCCTCTTGGAGTTGCTTTACTTGAAATCCTAAGAAATACTTCAACTCCCCCATCATCGACATCTCGAATTTTTGTGTCATGATCCTACTAAATTCTTCACATGTAGATTCGTTAGTAGACCCAAATATAATATCATCAACATAAATTTAGCATACAAACAAATCATTGTCAAGAGTTTTAGTAAATAAAGTAGGATCGGCTTTTCCAACTTTGAATTCATTAGTGATAAGGAAATCTCTAAGGCATTCATACCATGCTCTTGGGGCTTGCTTGAGCCCATAAAGCGCCTTAGAGAGTTTGTAAACATGGTTAGGATACTCACTATCTTCAAAGCCAGGAGGTTGCTCAACATAGACCTCTTCCTTGATTGGTCCATTGAGGAAGGCACTCTTCACGTCCACTTGATAAAGCTTGAAGCCATGGTAAGTAGCTTAGGCCAATAATATACGAATTGACTCAAGCCTAGCTACGGGTGCATAGGTTTCACCGAAATCCAAACCTTCAACTTGTGAATATCCCTTGGCCACAAGTCGAGCTTTGTTCCTTGTCACCACACCATGCTCATCTTGCTTGTTGCGGAACACCCACTTGGTTCCTACAACATTTTGATTAGGACGTGGAACCAAATGCCATACCTCATTCCTAGTGAAGTTGTTGAGCTCCTCTTGCATTGCCACCACCCAATCCGAATCTTGAAGTGCTTCCTCTACCCTGTGTGGCTCAATAGAGGAAACAAAAGAGTAATGCTCACAAAAATGTGCAACACGAGATCTAGTGGTTACCCCCTTATGGATGTCGCCGAGGATGGTGTCGACGGGGTGATGTTGGGGACTTGTTCTCAAATGCTATGAGTTAAGAACAAGGCAACATAGAAAATGTTAATCGTTAATATCCTTCGTCCTCCGAAGCATTATTTCCCTTAGGATATAATGACTTGCGGACGAAGGTGATGAAGGTCATACCTTCATAAATTCATCAAACAATGACGAAGGTTGAAATATAAAGAATGTAAAAGAAAACATGAACAATCATTTATTATTATTGAGCATAAACAAAAATATTATTGAACTACAAGTGTACCTTCAATCGGAAGGAAATGACAGTACAAGCGTGACGCAAAAAGCGAATGCCAAGTCAGCGTGAACAGTACGGGGATACTGTTCACCTATTTATAGACACGGGACACAGCCCTTACAAAATTACATTCATGCCCTTTACATTTGATAATAACTCTATAGTAGTCTATTGAGGTCTGAATAGCCTTTTCATCTTTAAGTCGGTTCCACTCTTTGCTGTCGCGCCGAAGCTTTCCTGCTCGCACCTTCGGCTCTGAGTCAACCTTCGTATTATTCCGGTCCACTGCAATGCCGACTTTAGTCCGAGGATACCTGTTTACACATTGTACTGCAGGAATACTGTTAAATCCTGTTTTTGAGGACCTTCGGACGCCGAAGGTCCCCAACAGTAGCCCCTCGCAATATTAATTTGTTCGAAATAATAAATTTAGATTGCGATATGGACGAAGGCTTTACGCCGAAGGTCCGAAAAAACACCTTCCCTTTGCTAGAATAGCAACATTCAATGACAAGTGGGGTCTTTCAGCTTTCAACGCACCGAGCGTATAAATACGGCCATACCGCAAACTCATTTTGCACGCTTTCTGGCCAACCACTCTCGCTCATTCAATTTTTAGCTCTTGTGCACTGTGATTTGCTAAGCTTTTAGCTTTGAAGCTTCGGCTTTGAAAACAGTTTTTTAGTGTTTCCGAAGATGTCTGAAGCTGCTAAGAAAGCTGCTGCTGAGATGAAGCTGAGTCTTGATGAAGAGAAGAACTTAGGGTTTCTTATAGCGATGTCGAAGACCAACACAGAAAAAATCACCAAGGAGATTCTGGAAGGGCTGTCTGAAGATACTGGTGACAGTGAAAGTTATGATGTGGACAGTGGTGGCGAAGACTCCGAAGATCGCCCCTGGCGACCAAGCCATTCAGTTTATGGTAAATCAACTATCAAAGAGAATCATCTTGTTAACATGAGAGGAAGGTATTTCCGGGATCTGTCCGTTGTGAGGGCCGACGAAGGGGAGAAGACTTGTCCACACCCCGAAGAGAATGAAGTCGTAGTGTTCCGAAGCTTTTTGAAGGCTGGGCTGCGATTGCCCTTGAGCAGCTTCGTCGTGGAGGTGCTGAAGATCTTTGAAGTCTATCTTCACCAACTTACCCCCGAGGCAATCATAAGGCTGAATATCTTCGTGTGGGCCGTGCGAAGCCAAGGTCTGAAGCCTGATGCAAAAAGTTTCTGCAATATGCACGAATTATCATACGAGACAATACCTTGGGGTAAGGAACAGTATCACAATAACTTTGGCTGCTACAATTTTGTTTCTCGGTCTGGGTCAAGCTGCCCCGTGCCAACTTTTCGGAAAAGATGGCCCAGCGGCTGGATGACAGAATGGTTCTATGTAAAAAATGATCTGAAAGCACGAGAAGACATCAAGGGTATAATTATGCGCCCTATTTGGCAAAGCTTCGGCCTTCGCAGGCCGAAGGTTGAAATGAATGAAGCTGCCGAAGAATGCCAGAGAGCCTTCGGCATTGTCTGTTCTTTTATAGGGACAAGGGACTTAGTACAAGAGCATATCGCCTTCAGGGTGTGGCCGCTTGCGGAGAAATGGGAAATGCCACAAGAAACCATTAAAGAGGCCGACGAAGGTGGACTTATCAGATTTAAGTACACTTTTAAATTTGGAGATAAATTTATTGAGCCAGATGATGAGTGGTTGAAAAGCATTGATAATTTAAGTGATGAGCTGCTTGGGACCTACTCGAAGGCCGAAGATACTGCAATGTCAGCAGCCTTCGGAGGCCGAAAAAAGAAGAGGCTGAATCGGGTATTTGATGCCATCGGGTTCGTCTACCCTGACTATTGCTATCCCACTCGAAGGCAGAAGAGAAAAAACACAAGCTCTGCAAAAGAAGAAACTGCAGCTGCTCCTAGCGAGCCAGAACCGAAAAGGAAGAAGATAAAGGTTCTTACGCATCGGCCGCGCTATATTGAACCAGCTTCAGTGCCTGAATTTACCGGAGAAACTTCTTCGGCCACCGAAGCTGAAAAACCAGCCGAGCCAACTTTGCTGCCAGAAGTCGCAGAAACGGCCGAAATGCCAACGAAGACAAAATTGGAGCAATCAAAGATATTGTTACCAGAAACGAAAGAGAAGGCCGAAGCGCCATTCACAGAAAAAATGGAAGAGGTAAAGGAAGCAACTGAGGGCTCCAAAACATCAGAAGTTTTGAGTCCTACAGCAATTATTGGGACAGCAAAAAATGAAAAAGTGCCAGCCGTAACTCCGAAGAGAAAGAGAATGGCTAATGTGCTAGATGTACTGGAAACGATCATATCTTCGAGCACACCTCCGAAGAAGGCTGCTGTTACTTCTGAAACAACAGCTGAAATTTCTGGTTCTACAGCTCCAGAGCAAGAAATTGAAGCCGAAGCTGGGCCCTCAGAGCCCGCAAAGGCAAAAACCTTGGAAAGTGAGGCAGAAAAAATAACAAAGCCAACTTTTGTTGAAGAAACTGGTGTTGTTACCCCCGAAGCATCCCCAAAAACTCGTGATTATATTTTTCGTCATGCTTCGGGGAAAAAATTATCAGAAAAAGAAGAACAAGAGGCCCAGCATTATGCCCAAAAGTTGAAATATCCAAAGGGGGCGTTGATATTTAATGGCAGTGGAGAAGAAGATTTCTTGTATTGTCTCCCCGACAGCAAGGAAATTTCTGTCTGTCGGGAGATGAGCAGAAGCTTCGGATTCCCAACTTTAGAAGACGGACTTTCGGTGCTGTCAAAGAACGATCTGGCTGACAGCCTAGCTTACAACAGTTTAAAGGTGCGACAAATGGAATTCTTGTATTTTTTGTTGAGTTCAAAATTTTTCGTTTGTTTAAAACTATTGACACAGACATATTCCTGTTTGCAGGGCCTGATACTCAGCAATGCCCTCAGGGCACAGAAAGATGCTGAGGACGAAGGATGTACTATAGCTCTGAGCAACCTTCGTTCCGAAGTAATTGAACTGAGGAACGAAGGTCTTGAAAAAGATAAAATATTATACTCATTGATAAATAAAATAAAGGAAGACGAAGCTACTTTTAAAAGTCAAGCTGAAACTCAGAAGCGTGAAATTGAAGACCTTCGGAAACAACTGGCCAGAGCCAAGGAAGAACGCGTACTTGAAGAGACAAAGCGTGAACTAAGCGATCAATGGGCAGATCACCTAGAAGTGACTGTTGAAGAGCTTCGTTCGTCCAAAAAGAGATGCTACAACAAATCTATGGATTGCGTTAAGAAATTAAAGGCTAGCTTCGCCAAGGTCGGCGCATTCTCAAGTGAGGAAAACTTTTCGAGAGGCAATCCCGAAGGTGTTATTGAATGGATTGACCACGAAGCTGAAGACTTCGAAGAAATTTTAAATAGCCGAGGAGATATATGTGCCTTCTCTGGCGCCAGAGGGATTGCCACCATCTTAGAGAAGAAGGGCTGCGAACATGTAAAAATTTTAGCACAGTCCGAAGCTGCCTTGTCCTTTGAAGATACAAGAGATCCTTCGGCCGAAGCTAGCATAATTGGTGGAAAGTTTTTTACCGATATCTAGGATAATGGTGGCCGAGAAATGGCCGGAGAAATTATTCGAAGAAGTGAAAAGGGCATTCACGATGCTAGAGAAGTAGCTGAGGCTGCTGACAAGAGCGCAGAAGCCGAAGGTCAATTAGGTACTAAATAATAGTTTTTATCGTGTTGTAATCTTTAGGCTTTTAAGATCTGTTTGCGATTTGTAATAGCAATGTAGCCGTGTCCTGCTTCAGATCCGACTAAAGCGCCTTCGGACCCTCAGCCGAAGGGGGACGACGAAATTAAAAAGATGGCCGAAGATATTATGGACGAAGTCGTCAATCGGCTCCTGAATGAGGCTGCAGAAGTCGTTTTGAGAGAGGATTAAACATTTTTGTAAAAAACTTCTTAAATGTAATATAGTGTAACATTTTGTAACCCCGAATGTAATATATCTATTTTTGCTACTCAATTCTTTACGATGCATGAAACTTTACACACGTACCGTTTTTGAGTCTTTGGCGAAAAAACACCTTCCCTTCTTTTCATGCTTCGTGAAGAAGAATTACCATTTATCACAACAATATCCGAAGTATCCTGAAAGAGTGTTGAAGCTTCGTAGAAACATGCTTCAAGGCTATACTTCAGAAATCAATATTGTTGCTCCTTGTGACTTGGCATGATTTGCCCCTTTTTCAAAGCGTTTTCCCGAAGATTGATATCATATTTCTTTCTTATGCCACATGCAGTATGATGTATGATGCTTATGTTATGCAAAGATGATGTGATGATGTTATGCTATGTAAGGTGATATTCCGAAGGTACACGCATATCTGCGCGATAAAACACATAATCTTTTTGTGAATCAGCGTTGACTTTTCGCTATAAGCCTCCCTTAGGAGCTTCTTCGCCTTTTACTTCAGCGGAATCAGCGTTGACTTTTCGCTGTAAGCTCTGCATTCCCTTAGGAACGTCTTTGGAGCTTCTTCGCCTTTTACTTAGGCGGTATCAGCGTTGACTTTTCGCTGTATGCTCTGCATTCCTTTTGGAACGACTTTGGAGCAGAAAACTTACACTGCGCTCCCTTCGGAGCGGCTTTTTGTGACTTCGTCAAACTTACTCTGCGTTCGTTAGAACGACTTTTTGTTGCTTCGAAGAATTTTTGATAGTTCGAAGGTCCTTCTTATTATCACAAGTCTTTGAATTTCGATCAATTTAAGCCTGTGGAGAAAACAACGTATTTTTTGTAGGAATTAACGAAACTAATTACACGAAACCTAAACAATGTCCTTTATTACAGAAAATAAAACTGAATGAAAAAGATTGCTATTAAGGTAGGATATTTGTCAATAGATGTGCTTTGACTCTGGCACAGTGCTATTGACTGTACGAGCTTCGGACTGCTCTCTGAAGTCCCTCTGGTGTGGAGTATACTGGCTCCCTTCTGGCTGCTGGCCTTGTTGCAACGGAGGTGGAGGCGGAGGCTGTTGCCAGGAAGCTTGAGGCTGACTCGCCGAAGCAACAGAAACTGCAGGATGATTACCCACATATTCTGGGATGTAGGGCGAATGATACGAAGCTGTATGCATGACCTGCTTCGGCTGAGCCTGTTGTGCTGCTGCTTCAGCTATTTCCTTTTGCTTCTGAATAGTAACGTGGCACATCCTGGTAGTATGGCCTTTGTTCTCACCGCAGAATAAGCAAAAGATTCTTCTCGGTTGGTCGCCAAATCTTCCTCCGAAGCCCCTGGCGCCTCTGCCTCTTGGAGCTGGAGGTCGGAAGGAGCTTTGCTGTTGTCCAGAAGCCTGTGAGGAGCATTGTGGCCTTTGCTGTTGGCTTCCTCTGTCATCATTTTGTGTAGAATTGTGAATTGATCTCACATGCCTCGGGTAGAACCTCCCTCCGAAGCCCCTGGTCATTTCAGAAAACCTGAAAGCCTCCTCCCTTCTTTGGCGAAAATCATTGTCGGCCCGAATGTATTCATCCATTTTCTGGAGAAGCTTCTCCAAAGTTTGAGGAGGCTTCCTGGCGAAGTACTGAGCTGACGGACCTGGCCGAAGCCCCTTGATCATGGCCTCGATGACAATTTCATTGGGCACCGTTGGTGCCTGTGCCCTTAAACGCAAGAACCTTCGGACATATGCCTGAAGGTATTCTTCGTGATCCTGAGTGCACTGGAACAGAGCCTGAGCAGTGACCGGCTTCGTCTGAAATCCTTGAAAGCTGGTTAACAACAAATCCTTCAGCTTCTGCCATGAAGTGATCGTTCCTGGTCGAAGGGAGGAATACCAGGTTTGAGCAACACTTCTGACAGCCATAACGAAAGATTTGGCCATGACTGAAGCATTGCCACCATACGAAGACACTGTTGCTTCGTAGCTCATCAAAAACTGCTTCGGATCTGAGTGGCCATCAAATACGGGGAGCTGAGGCGGCTTGTAGGACGGAGGCCAAGGTGTAGCCTGCAGCTCAGCGGACAGGGGAGAAGCATCATCAAAAACAAAATTCCCATGATGGAAATTGTCATACCAGTCATCTTCGTTGGGAAAGCCCTCCTGATGAAGGTCTTGATGCTGAGGCCTTCGGTGTTGCTCATCCTGAGCAAGATGACGAACTTCTTCAGAGGCTTCGTCTATCTGCCTCTGCAGTTCAGCTAGCCTGGCCATCTTCTCCTTCTTGCGTTGAACCTGCTGCTGAAGGATTTCCAGATTTTGAATCTCCTGATCTAGATCATCCTCCGGAGGTGTTGGACTGGTAGCCTTCCTCTTCTGGCTTCGTGCCTCTCTAAGAGAAAGGACGTCTTGATTGGGGTCCAGCGGCTGCAGCGTGCCAGCCCCTGGTGCTGAAGCCTTCTTCGGCGGCATGACGAAGGTGATGCTTGCCGAAGGTATTGAAAAGCTCAAGAAATGGAAGTGAGTTCACCGGAGGTGGGCGCCAATGTTGGGGACTTGTTCTCAAATGCTATGAGTTAAGAACAAGGCAACATAGAAAATGTTAATCGTTAATATCCTTCGTCCTCCGAAGCATTATTTCCCTTAGGATATAATGACTTGCGGACGAAGGTGATGAAGGTCATACCTTCATAAATTCATCAAACAATGACGAAGGTTGAAATATAAAGAATGTAAAAGAAAACATGAACAATCATTTATTATTATTGAGCATAAACAAAAATATTATTGAACTACAAGTGTACCTTCAATCGGAAGGAAATGACAGTACAAGCGTGACGCAAAAAGCGAATGCCAAGTCAGCGTGAACAGTACGGGGATACTGTTCACCTATTTATAGACACGGGACACAGCCCTTACAAAATTACATTCATGCCCTTTACATTTGATAATAACTCTATAGTAGTCTATTGAGGTCTGAATAGCCTTTTCATCTTTAAGTCGGTTCCACTCTTTGCTGTCGCGCCGAAGCTTTCCTGCTCGCACCTTCGGCTCTGAGTCAACCTTCGTATTATTCCGGTCCACTGCAATGCCGACTTTAGTCCGAGGATACCTGTTTACACATTGTACTGCAGGAATACTGTTAAATCCTATTTTTGAGGACCTTCGGACGCCGAAGGTCCCCAACAGGTGATCTCGTTGGATTGTTTGGTGGACTCTTGGGTGTGGCGGCCTTGGTTCTTCATCCTCCTTGTCTTGATCATTTGCATCTCCCCCTTGATCATTCCCGTCATCTTGAGGTGGCTCATCTTGTTGATCTTCTCCTTCATCAACTTGAGCCTCATCCTCATTTTGAGTTGGTGGAGATGCTTGCGTGGAGGAGGATGGTTGATCTTGTGCATTTGGAGGCTCTTCGGATTCCTTGGGACACACATCCCCAATAGACATGTTCCTTAGTGTGATGCATGGAGCCTCTTCATCACCTATCTCATCAAGATCAACTTGCTCTACTTGAGAGCCGTTAGTCTCATCAAACACAACGTCACAAGAAACTTCAACTTGTCCAGTGGACTTGTTAAAGACTCTATATGCCCTTGTGTTTGAATCATATCCTAGTAAAAAGCCTTCTACAGTCTTAGGAGCAAATTTAGATTTTCTACCTCTTTTAACAAGAATAAAGCATTTGCTACCAAAGACTCTAAAATATGAAATATTGGGCTTTTTATCGGTTAGGAGTTCATATGATGTCTTCTTGAGAATTCGGTGTAGATATAACTGGTTGATGGCGTAGCAGACGGTGTTGACCGCCTCGGCCCAAAACCGATCCGACGTCTTGTACTCATCAAGCATGGTTCTTGCCATGTCCAATAGAGTTCTATTTTTCCTCTCCACTACACCATTTTGTTGTGGTGTGTAGGGAGAAGAGAACTCATGCTTGATTCCCTCCTCCTCAAGGAAGCCTTCAATTTGAGAGTTCTTGAACTCTGTCCCGTTGTCGCTTCTAATTTTCTTGATCATTAAGCCGAACTCATTTTGAGCCCGTCTCAAGAATCCCTTTCATGTCTCTTGGTTATGAGATTTTTCATGCAAAAAGAATACCCAAGTGAAGCGAGAATAGTCATCCAAAATAACTAGACAGTACTTACTCCCGCCGATGCTTATGTAAGCTATCGGGCCGAATAGATCCATGTTGTCGGCGTTTCGAACCCGGGGGTCCCTGGACCGACGAGTAAATTATCGCCGCGTGCCCCAGCCCAGATGGGTCGGCGCGAGACGAAGCGCGAAGGGGGGAAGGAGCCGGAGGGAGACGGGCGTGAGAGGTGGAATCCCGCGGCCTTCGTGTTTGTCCCGTGCCCTGGTCGGGTGCGCTTGCAGTAGGGGGTTACAAGCGTCCATGCGGGAGGGAGCGAGCGGCCTCACGCGAGCGCCGTCCCGTCCTTCTCCGCGCGGCCAACCCTCGTAAGAGGGACCTGGTCCTTCCTTTTATAGGCACAAGGAAAGGATCCAGGTGTACAATGGGGGGTGTAGCAGTGTGCTAACGTGTCTAGCGGAGGAGAGCTAGCGCCCTAAGTACATGCCATCGTGGCAGCCGGAGAGGTTTTGGCACCCGGTTCGTGTGATGTCGTGGCCGTCGGAGGAGCGCAGGAGCCTGGCGGAAGGACAGCTGTCGGGGCTGTCGAGTCCTTGCTGACGTCCTCTTGCTTCCGTAAGGGGGCTGAGAGCCGCCATCGTCATAGAGCGTGCGGGGCGCCATCATTACTCGCATAGCGGAGCGAGCCAGATGGGACGCTGGTCTTGTTCCCCGTAGCCTGAGTCAGCTTGGGGTAGGGTAATGATGGCGCCTCCTGTGACGTGGTCGGTCCGAGCCCTGGGTTGGGCAAGGTGGAGGCTCCTCCGAGGTCGAGGTCGAGTCTGTCTTCCGAGGCCGAGGTCGAGTCCGAGCCCCTGGGTCGGGCGAGGCGGAGACCGTCGGCTGAGGCCAGGGCTGAGTCCGAGCCCTGGGGTCGAGCGAAGCGGAGTTCGTCGTCTTCCGGGGCTGAGCCCGAGTCCGAGCCCTGGGGTCGGGCGAAGCGGAGTTCGTCGTCTTCCGGGACTGAGCCCGAGTCCGAGCCCTGGGGTCGGGCGAAGCGGAGTTCGTCGTCTTCTGGGACTGAGCCCGAGTGTGAGCCCTGGGGTCGGGCCAAGCGGAGTTCGTCGTCTTCCGGGGCTGAGCCCGAGTCCGAGCCCTGGGGTCGGGCGAAGCGGAGTTCGTCGTCTTCCGGGTCTGAGCCCGAGTCCGAGCCTTAGGGTCGGGCGAAGCAGAGTTTCCTATGGCGCCTGAGGCCAGACTTGGCTGCTGTCAGCCTCACTCTGTCGAGTGGCATAGCAGTCAGAGCGGCGCAGGCGGCGCTGTCCTCTTGTCAGGTCGGTCAGTGGAGCGGCGAAGTGACTACGGTCACTTCGGCTCTGTCAACTGGAGGACGCGCGTCAGGATAAAGGTGTCAGGCCACCTTTGCATTAAATGCCCCTGCGATTTGGTCGGTTGGCGTGGCGATTTGGCCAAGGTTGCTTCTTGGTGAAGACTGGGCCTCGGGCGAGCCGAAGGTGTGTCCGTTGATGGAGGGGGGCCTCGGGCGAGATGTAGATCCTCCGGGGTCGGCTGCCCTTGCCCGAGGCTGGGCTCGGGCGAGGCGTGATCGCGTCCCTCGAATGGACCGATCCTTGACTTAATCGCACCCATCAGGCCTTTGCAGCTTTGTGCTGATGGGGGTTACCAGCTGAGATTTAGGAGCCTTGAGGGTACCCCTAATTATGGTCCCCGATAGTAGCCCCCGATCCTCGAAGGGAGTGTTAATACTCGCTTGGAGGCTTTTGTCGCACTTTTTTGCAAGGGGACCAGCCTTTCTCGGTTGCGTTTTGTTCCGGTGGGTGCGCGCGAGCGCACCCGCCGGGTGTAGCCCCCGAGGCCTCGGAGGAGTGGTTTGACTCCTCCGAGGTCTTAATGCCTCGCGCAATGCTTCGACTGGTCTGGTTGTTCCCTCATGCGAGCTGGTCGTAACCCGGGTGCACGGTCGGGTCCCAAGTTCTCGGGCTGGTATGTTGACGCTGTCAACGGTTTGGCCAGAGCCGGGTTTGCGAGAGTAGCCCCCGAGCCTCTACACGGGGCGAGAGGACGGTCAAGGACAGACTCGACTTTTTACATACGCCCCTGCGTCGCCTTTCCGCAAGGAGGAGGGGGGGAAAGCGCCATGTTGCCCTTGGGGGGCGCCGAACATGGTGTCTCCAGCGAGCTGCTGACGGGTAATCCGAGTGGACGCCCGTGCCCCATTTGTTAGGGGTCGGCTAGAGGCCCGGAGGCGCGCTCCAAAAGTACGTGCGGGTGATCTGCCGGACCCGGTCCCCTTTCGACGGGGTCCGAGGGCTCGATGCCTCCCTCTGATGGGATTCCGTTACAAGATCGTTCCCGTTGGTCTCGGAAATGTCCTAGGGTACCTCGGGAGCGTAGCCCGAGCCTTGGTTATGTATCGAACGTACCCAGGGTCATCCCTCGCTCTGTGTCTGAGGCGGCTGTGAACCCTTCGAGGGCCAGCCTACGAACCCCTGATCAGTAGTGGGCGCGGAGCCCGAGTGGCCTGAGGCGTCTATTGAACCCCTCCGAGGGTCCGGCCTTCGAACCTCTGACCAGTAGTGGGCGCGGAGCCCAAGCGCTCTGAGGCGGCTGTTAAACCCCTCCGAGGGGCCAGCCTTTGAACCTCTGATCAGTAGGGAGGCTCGGGACCTGTTTCCTTCACGGAGAAGGATCCTTTTCGGGGTATCCCCCTTTCTCGGTCCCTGTTGTAAGAGAGAGAAAGAGGAAAAGGAAAAGGATACGAAATTGAATGATGTGGCGTACCTTTTTTTGACGCGGTCATTATGGCGAAGGCGAAGCGTCGCTCGCTTCTCCTGCTAGAGGCGCCGCCTGTCCCGCCGCGGAGTTAATGCGACGGGGCGGGTGGTTCGTGGGGCAGCCATTGCGCGTGCGCGAGCCGTTCGAGGAACGGCCGTTTCGCTTTGAGTTTTGAATCCTGCGGCGGGTTCGGGCGACGCGTTGAACGGGTCTCGCCGGGGTCTTTATATACTCAGGGGAGAGTCCGGTGACGGTTCCTTGCTCTGCTACTTGCCTCCTCCTTAGGTTTTCGCGGCCTAAGGGATTAGCCAGAGAGAAGGAAACCGCCCACCCAATCCTTTCCGCCGCCACCTCCTCAGCAGGGCGCCGAGGTGGCGGACCTTCGGTTGCTCTGCGCCGATCTGAGAGCAGAGGCGGCAGCGGCACGCGCAGAGGTGCAGCGACGGCAGTCGGAGTTCGACCAGGTCGCCGATGAGCGGGATCAATCTCGGGGCCGGGCCGCCGAGGCCGAAAGCCGGGCCGGAGCCCTTGCGGCGGACCTAGCCGTAGCCCAAGCCGCAGCCTCGGAGCAGCGTGCCCGAGCCGGAGGTATGTCCTGGCTGTTTTCAGTTTTCGTTTCAGCTCGTTTCCTCCACTTGTGTTTGAGGCCTTGCGCTCTGGCTGTTCGTAGAGCTCGAGTCTGCCCTTGATGAGTCCACCAGGGCGCTTGCCCAGGCGGCCGAGCAGAGGGAGGCCGACCGTGCGGCCATGTCTGAGGCCATCTCGGACTTCTGCCAGGTCTTTGGCTTCGGCGACGTCCCCTCAGGAAGCTCCTCTCAAAGTCGGCTGCAGGCCTTGGGTGACCACGTGCGCGGCAGACTCCGCGAGGCGCTGCACCACGGCGTCAGGCGGGCCTTCGCCGTGCTTGCTTCCCACTACGTCGTGGATCTGGAGCGGGTCAGCGAGGGGTATTGCCTCCCTGACGAAGATGAAGCCGCCCTGGCTGAAGTCCAGAGGCTCGACGTGGCCGCTGCGGGCCCGAGCGCGGCGCTGGCGACCACCTTCGAGGCAGAGATCCTCCCGCCTGTGCCGTCGTCCGAGGCCGGGGTGAACTTTGCCGAAGGCGGGGACGAAGCTGAAGGCACGGCTCCTTCCCCGGGCGACGCCTAACTCTGCCGGAGCGGTTTCCTTTGAATGCACGTGTGTCTTTTGCGGCCGCTGAGGCCCGAACACTTTATTATCGTAGTATAAAGTCATGCTCCTTTTCCTTTCATTTTGCGTGTCCGGCCTCGTTCGTCAGTAGCAGGGTGGCTTGCCCATGTAGGAGTCATTTTTCGCGGTAGGTGACGAGTGAGGTATTCGTAACCCAGAGGCGTAGGAGTCCCTCGGCTCAGTCAGCCTTGCCACTTACATGCACCCGCGTTCGCTTCTTGGGGTCCTGCTACCGACATAGCCGGGGAACGCGGAAGCCTTTTTGATTGAAAATTTTGACGCAGAGGGGGTTCCCCCCTTTTAGCCCCCGAGGGAGGGTCGGGCTTTGCCGAGGCAAGGCTGACCCTTCCTTGATGACGGAACTTTGCGTGGGAACGAGGTATACGAACAACTTGAAAGTATCTTAAGGGTAGAAGCGACGTAGCTGTTGGATGTTCCAAGCGTTGCTGTAGACCTCGCCCTGACTGTTGGCCAGCTTGTACATTCCGGGCTTCAGAACTTTGGCGATGACGAACGGCCCTTCCCAGGGAGGCGTGAGCTTGTGCCACCCTCGGGCGTCTTGTCACATCCGAAGCACCAGGTCGCCCACCTGGAGGTCTCGAGACCGAACCCCTCGGGCGTGGTAGCGTCGCAGGGACTGCTGGTACTGCACCGAGTGTAGTAAGGCCACGTCCCGAGCCTCTTCCAGCTGGTCCAGTGAGTCTTCTCGATTAGCTTGATTGCTTTGGTCGACGTAGGCCCTCGTCCTCGGGGAACCGTATTCTAAGTCTGTGGGCAAGATGGCCTCGGCCCCATAGACTAGAAAGAACGGCGTGAAGCCCGTGGCTCGGCTCGGCGTTGTCCTCAGACTCCAGACCACCGAGGGGAGTTCCTTCATCCATCGCTTGCCGAACTTGTTGAGGTTGTTGTAGATCCGCGGCTTGAGTCCTTGCAGGATCATGCCGTTGGCACGCTCTACTTGCCCATTCGTCATGGGGTGAGCCACGTCGGCCCACTCCACCCGGATGTGGTGATCCTCGCAGAAGTCCAGGAACTTTCTGTCAGTGAACTGGGTGCCGTTGTCGGTGATGATGGAGTTCGGGACCCCAAAGCGAAGGATGATGTTGGTGAAGAACACCACCGCCTGTTCGGACCTGATGCTGTTTAGGGGTCGGACCTCGATCCACTTGGAGAATTTGTCAATGGCGACCAACAGGTGCGTGTAGCCCCTGGGTGCCTTCTGCAAGAGGCCGACGAGGTCCAGACCCCACACAGCAAAAGGCCAGGTGATGGGTATCGTCTGCAGGGCCTGAGCGGGCAGGTGGGTCTGCCTTGCGTAGAACTGACACCCTTCGCAGGTGCGGACAATTCTTGTGGCGTCGGCCACCGCCGTCGGCTAGTAGAAACCTTGTCGGAAGGCGTTTCCAACAAGGGCTCGAGGTGCTGCGTGATGACCGCAAGCCCCCGAGTGTATCTCTTGTAGGAGCTCCTGGCCTTTGGCGATGGAAATGCATCGCTGGAGGATGCCTGAGGGGCTGCGGTGGTAGAGTTCCTTCCCGTCTCCCAGCAAGACAAACGACTTGGCGCGCCGCGCCAACCGCCGAGCTTCGGCTCGGTCGAGGGGTAGCTCTCCTCGGCGGAGATATTGCAGGTACGGGGTCTGCCAGTTTCGATCAGGCGTGACCCCGCTCCGCTCCTCCTCGATGCGCAGTGCCTCACCCTCGGAGGCCGAGGGTACCTCGGACCGAGCCGTGGGTGCCTCGGGCCCAGCCGAGGGTGCTTCGGGTCGAACCGAGGGTGCCTCGGGCCGAGCCGAGGGTACCTCGGACTGAGCCGAGGGTGCCTCGGGCCGAGCCGAGGGTGCCTCGGGCCGAGCCGAGGGTGCCTCGGGCCGAGCCGAGGGTGCCTCGGGCTGGGCCGAGGCCTTCTCGGGCTCGGGCGTGTCGTCGGTCCTGACGGAGGGTTGATGCAGGTCTCGGGAGAAGACGTCCGGGGGAACCGTTGTTCGCCCCGAGGCTATTTTAGCCAGCTCGTCCGCAGTCTCGTTGTAGCATCGGGCGATGTGGTTGAGCTCGAGACCGTAGAACTTGTCTTCCAGGCGCCGAACCTCATCGCAGTAGGCTTCCATCTTCGGGTCGCGGCAGTGGGAGTTCTTCATGACTTGGTCGATGACGAGCTGCGAGTCATTGCGAGCGTCGAGGTGTCGGACCCCTAGCTCGATGGCGATGCGCTACCCGTTGACCAGAGCCTCGTACTCGGCCACATTGTTGGATGCCGGGAAATGGAGGCGTAGCACATAGCGTAGGTGCTTCCCGAGGGGTGAGATGAAGAGCAGGCCTGCGCCTGCTCCTGTCTTCATCAGCGACCCGTCGAAGAACATGGTCCAGAGTTCCGGTTGGATCGGAGCTATTGGGAGCTGGGTGTCGACCCATTCAGCCACGAAGTCCGCCAAGACCTGGGACTTGATGGCCTTCCGAGGGGCGAACGAGATCGTTTCGCCCATGATTTCCACTAGGGATGAAAACGGTCGGAAACGGTATTTATTCGGTAATCAGTTTTTTAGTCGTTTTTCTTTGATTGCGAATAAATAGAATATAGAATGTATCATACAAATTTGTATTCTTGTTTTTAACATCTAGATTGTAAAGATTCATAAAAGATAAACCTTAAATTCACCCTATATTTTCTTAAATAATAGATATAAACTTCGGTATGGATTCGGAAACAAATTCGGTAATTTTTTCAACTATTTGTGTTGTAGGGACCAAATAACACATAAAACAATTTATGTAATATTTTATTCATATTTGTACTAATGTGCTTGATAACATAGGGAAAAATCAACATCAAATTTTATACATATATATTTTAAAATATTAAATTTGTCCTAACAGTTCGGATTACCACTTTCATCCCTAATTTCCACCGCCCACTTTGCAATTCTACCTGAGGCCTCTCGGCACTAGATGATCTCCCCCAAGGGGAAGGATGACACTATAGTTACCGGATGAGACTCGAAGTAGTGTCACAACTTCCGCCGCGTTAGGATCACCGCGTACAGCAGCTTCTGAATTTGTGGGTAGCAGATCTTGGTCTCGGACAGTACCTCACTAATGAAGTAGACTGGCCTTTGGACGGGCAATGCATGCCCCTCTTCTCGTCTCTCGACCACAATCGCGGCGCTAACCACCTGAGTGGTCGCGGCGACGTAGATCAAGAGGGCTTCTCCGGCAGCGGGGGGCACCAAGATGGGCGCGTTCGTGAGGAGCGCCTTCAGGTTCCCGAGGGCTTCCTCGGCCTTAGGGGTCCAAGTGAAGCACTCGACCTTCCTTAAGAGGCGGTACAGAGGCAGGCCTCTTTCGCCGAGGCGTGAGATGAAACGGCTCAGAGCCGCAAGGCATCCCGTGACTCTCTGTACGCCTTTCAAGTCCTTGATGGGCCCCATGCTGGTGATGGCCGTGATCTTCTCCGGGTTGGCCTCGATGCCCCGCTCGGAGACGATGAACCCCAGGAGCATGCCTCAGGGAACCCCGAAGACACACTTCTCGGGATTGAGCTTCACGCCTTTCGCCTTGAGACATCAGAATGTCGCTTCAAGGTCGGAAAGGAGGTCGCAGGCTTTCCTCGTCTTGACTACAATGTCATCGACGTAGGCCTCGACCGTTCGGCCAATGTGTTCGCCGAACACATGGTTCATGCACCGTTGGTACGTTGCACCCGCATTCCTCAAACCAAACGACATGGTGACATAGCAGTACATGCCGAAGGGTGTGATGAAAGAAGTCGCGAGCTAGTCGGACTCTTTCATCCTAATTTGGTGATACCCCGAGTAGGCATCGAGGAAAGACAGGGTTTCGCACCCAGCAGTGGAATCCACGATTTGGTCGATGCGAGGCAGAGGGTAGGGAACTTTCGGACATGCTTTGTTTAGACCAGTGTAGTCTACACACATCCGCCATTTCCCTCCTTTCTTTCTCACAAGCACAGGATTGGCAAGCCATTTGGGATGGAATACCTCTTTGATGAACCCTACCGCCATTAGCTTGTGGATCTCCTCGCCTATGGCTCTGCGCTTTTCTTCGTCGAATCGGCGCAGAGGCTGCTTCACGGGTCGGGCTCCAGCTCGGATATCCAGCGAGTGCTCGGCGACATCCCTCGGTATGTCGGGCATGTCCGAGGGACTCCACGCGAAAACATCGGCGTTCGCGTGGAGAAAGTCGACGAGCACTGCTTCCTATTTGGGATCGAGCTCGGAGCCGATCCGGATCTGCTTGGAGGCGTCGCTGCTGGGGTCGAGGGGGACGGATTTAATCGTCTCCGCTGGCTCGAAGTTGCCGACGTGGCGCTTCACGTCTGGCGCCTCCTTAGAGAGGCTCTCCAGGTCGGCGATGAGGGCCTCGGATTCGGCGAGGGCCTCGGCGTACTCCACGCACTCCACGTCGCATTCGTACGTGTGTCAGTATGTGGGGCCGACGGTGATGACCCCGTTGGGGCCCGACATCTTGAGCTTGAGGTAGGTGTAGTTGGGGACAACCATGAACTTTGCGTAGCATGGCCTCCCAAGTACTGTGTGGTAGGTTTCTCGGAACCCGACCACCTCGAACGTGAGGGTCTCCCTTTGGAAGTTGGAGGGCGTCCCAAAGCTACGAGTTGTCCGAGGGGCTGTACGCGCTTCCCGGGGATGATCCCGTGGAAAGGCGCAGCGCCTACCCGGACCGAGGACACATCAACACGCAGGAGCCCGAGGGTCTCGGCGTAGATGATGTTGAGGCTGCTGCCTCCGTCCATGAGGACCTTGGTGAGCCTGACGTCGCCGATGACAGGGTCGACAACGAGCGGGTATTTCCCCGTGTTCGGCACGCGGTCGGGGTGGTCGGCTTGGTCGAAGGTGATAGGCTTGTCGGACCAGTCTAGGTAGACTGGCGCCGCCACCTTTACCGAACAGACCTCACGACGCTCTTGCTTGTGGTGCCGAGCCGAGGCGTTCGCCACTTGCCCACCGTAGATCATGAAGCAGTCGCGGACCTCGGGGAACTCTCCTGCCTGGTGATCTTCCTTCTTATCGTCGTCGTGAGCCCTGCCACCCTCCGCGGGTGGCCCAGCTTTGTGAAAGTGGCGCCGAAGCATGGCGCACTCCTCAAGGGTGTGCTTAACGGGCCCCTGATGATAGGGGCACGGCTCCTTGAGCATCTTGTCGAAGAGGTTGGCACCTCCGGGAGGTTTCCGAGGGTTCTTGTACTCGGCGGCGGCGACAAGGTCCGCGTCGGTGGCATCGCGTTTCGCTTGCGACTTCTTCTTGCCTTTCTTCTTGGCGCCGCGCTGAGTTGACGCCTCGGGGACATCTTCCGGTGGGCGGCCCTGGGGCTGCTTGTCCTTCCGGAAGATAGCCTCAACCGCCTCCTGGCCAGAGGCGAACTTGGTGGCGATGTCCATCAGCTCGCTCGCCCTGGTGGGGGTCTTGCGACCTAGCTTGCTCACCAGGTCGCGGCAGGTGGTGCCGGCGAGGAACGCGCCGATGACATCCGAATCGGTGATGTTGGGCAGCTCGGTGCGCTGCTTCGAGAATCGTCGGATGTAGTCCCGGAGAGACTCTCCCGGCTGCTAGCGACAGCTTCTGAGATCCCAGGAGTTTCCAGGGCGCACGTACATGCCCTGGAAATTGCCGGCGAAGGCCTGGACCAGGTCGTCCCAGTTGGAGATCTGCCCCAGAGGCAGGTGCTCCAGCCAGGCCCGAGCGGTATCGGAGAGGAACAGGGGGAGGTTGCAGATGATGAGGTTGTCGTCGTCCGTTCCACCCAGTTGACAGGCCAGCCGGTAGTCCGCGAGCCACAGTTCCAGTCTCGTCTCCTCCGAGTACTTTGCGATAGTAGTCGGGGTTCGGAACCGGGTCGGGAACGACACCCGTCGTATGGCACGACTGAAAGCCTGCGGACCGGGTGGTTCGGGCGAGGGACTCCGATCCTCCCCGCCGTCGTAGCGTCCCCCACGCCTGGGGTGGTAGCCTCGGCGCACCCTCTCGTCGAGGTGGGCCCGACGGTTGCGGTGATGGTGCTCGTGGCCGAGGCGACCCGGGGCCGTAGGCGCTGTGTTGCGCGTGCGCCCGGTGTGGACCGAGGCTTCCCGCATGAATCGGGAAATCGCGGCGCGATGTTCCGAGGGGTACCCCTGCCTTCGGGAGGCGGAGCTTTCGGCCCATCGGACCGCGGCGTCCTCCAGGAGATTCTTGAGCTCTCCCTGGATACGCCGCCCCTCGGTGGTTGATGGCTCCGGCATCGCGCGGAGAAGCATTGCCGCTGCAGCCAGGTTCTGGCCGACTCCACTGGAAGTGGGTGGTGGCCTTACCCTGACATCGTCGGCGATGCGGTGCTGGATACCCTGGGGTAGATGACGCACTTCTCCGGCCGGAGGTTGGCTCGCCCACTCCTGCCCGATGTCCCGGCGGATCGGCTCAAGTGTTCCTGCTCCCTCGTCGAGTCTGGCCTGCATCTCGCGGATTTGCTCGAGCTGTGGGTCATGACCCCCCCCCCCCCGCCGGGACGGGGACCACAGCTAGCTCCCGAAGGATGTCAACGCGAGGCACATGCCTAGGGAGATCTCCGTTTTCTGGCATACCAAGATGGTTGCCTTCGTCGGGACCCCCTAGATCGACGTGGAAACATTCACGACTTGGGCCGCAGTCCTCGTCGCCGAGGCTGCGGCTACCGTCGGAACAGTCGGAAAGGCAGTAGTCACACGCGGTCATAAAGTCCCGCATGGCGCTGGGGTTACCAAGTCCGGAGAAATCCCAACAGAAGTCGGGCTCGTCATCTTCCTCGGACCCCGAGGGCCCGTAGGTCGAGACGGTCGTCAGCCGGTCCCAGGGTGACCGCATACGATACCCCAGAGGGTTTGGACTCGCCTCTACTAGAGCGTCCACCAAAGCGAAGTCGCTTGGCGGGTCGAGGCTGAACCCAGAAGGCGTGAGATGGAAATCGGTTGGTACCTCTTGGTCGACGGGCGGTGACGAAGTCACGTCAGGGACTGACTGCACCGTCGTCTCAGGTACGAGGGTGACGCCCAGCAAGTCCTTCGCGAGCGTGCTGGCGTCGTCCGTTTGCTTGGGATTGGCGTGTTGCGGGGAGACGGCGCTCGTCTTCGTCTCAGACGCGAGATCGATGCCCGACGTGCCCCCCGTTGGGGCGCCGACGCCATCGACTCGCTCGACAGCCGACGAGGTGCCGCCTCCTGCTTGGCCTTGGTTGCCCCGCCTCCTCCTCCGTCGGCGGGGGAGGGGATGGGGCGAGCTCGAATGTTGTTCTTCCACTACGCGAGGAAGGCGTCGTCGATTCCGCCGCCGGCGGGCGGGCTGTCGGCCGCCATTGTCGCTGTCGCACGGCGGGGGAAGGAGTATCATGTCGTACCTGCCGTCGAGGGACATGAACTCAAGATTCCCGAAATGGAGCACCGTCCCGGGCTGGAAAGGTTGCTGGAGACTGCCCATCTGGAGCTTGACGGGAAGCTGTTCGTCAACATGCAGCAGGCCCCTACCTGGCGCACCAACTGTCGGCGTTTCGAACCCGGGGGGTCCCTGGACCGACGAGTAAATTATCGCCGCGTGCCCCAGCTCAGATGGGTCAGCGCAAGACGGATCGCGAAGGGGGAAGGAGCCGGAGGGAGACGGGCATGAGAGGTGGAATCCCGCGGCCTTCGTGTTTGTCCCGCGCCTTGGTCGGGTGCGCTTGCAGTAGGGGGTTACAAGCGTCCACGCGGGAGGGAGCGAGCGGCCTCACGCGAGCGCCGTCCCGTCCTTCTCCGCGCGGCCAACCCTCGTAAGAGGGCCCTGGTCCTTCCTTTTATAGGCGCAAGGAAAGGATCCAGGTGTACAATGGGGGGTGTAGCAGTGTGCTAACGTGTCTAGCGGAGGAGAGCTAGCGCCCTAAGTACATGCCATCGTGGCAGCCGGAGAGGTTTTGGCACCCGGTTCGTGTGATGTCGTGGCCGTCGGAGGAGCGCCGGAGCCTGGCGGAAGGACAGCTGTCGGGGCTGTCGAGTCCTTGCTGACGTCCTCTTGCTTCCGTAAGGGGGCTGAGAGCCGCCGTCGTCATAGAGCATGCGGGGCGCCATCATTACTCGCATAGCGGAGCGAGCCAGATGGGACGCCGGTCTTGTTCCCCGTAGCCTGAGTCAGCTTGGGGTAGGGTAATGATGGCGCCTCCTATGACGTGGTCGGTCCGAGCCCTGGGTTGGGCGAGGTGGAGGCTCCTCCGAGGTCGAGGTCGAGTCTGTCTTCCGAGGCCGAGGTCGAGTCCAAGCCCCTAGGTCGGGCGAGGCGGAGACCGTCGGCTGAGGCCAGGGCTGAGTCCGAGCCCTGGGGTCAAGCGAAGCGGAGTTCGTCGTCTTCCGGGGCTAAGCCCGAGTCCGAGCCCTGGGGTCGGGTGAAGCGGAGTTCGTCATCTTCCGGGGCTGAGCCCGAGTCCGAGCCCTGGGGTCGGGCGAAGCGGAGTTCGTCGTCTTCCGGGGCTGAGCTCGAGTCCGAGCCCTGGGGTCGGGCGAAGCGGAGTTCGTCATCTTCCGGGGCTGAGCCCGAGTCCGAGCCCTGGGGTCGGGCGAAGCGGAGTTTCCTATGGCGCCTGAGGCCAGACTTGGCTGCTGTCAGCCTCACTCTGTCGAGTGGCATAGCAGTCAGAGCGGCGCAGGCGGCGCTGTCCTCTTGTCAGGTCGGTCAGTGAAGCGGCGAAGTGACTACGGTCACTTCGGCTCTGTCAACTGGAGGACGCGCGTCAGGATAAAGGTGTCAGGCCACCTTTGCATTAAATGCCCCTGCGATTTGGTCGGTTGGCGTGGCGATTTGGCCAAGGTTGCTTCTTGGTGAAGACTGGGCCTCGGGCGAGCCGAAGGTGTGTCCGTTGATGGAGGGGGGCCTCGGGCGAGACGTAGATCCTCCAGGGTCGGCTGCCCTTGCCCGAGGCTGGGCTCGGGCGAGGCGTGATCGCGTCCCTCGAATGGACCGATCCTTGACTTAATCGCACCCATCAGGCCTTTGCAGCTTTGTGCTGATGGGGGTTACCAGCTGAGATTTAGGAGCCTTGAGGGTACCCCTAATTATGGTCCCCGACACATGTGTAGGAGCTCGAGTGGCCTGTCAGTCGTCATGATGTTCTTATGTGGATGATGAGCACCCACTTGCTTCCCTGCTTGGCATGCGCTACAAATCTTGTGTTTCTCAAAATGAACATTTGTTAATCCTAAAATGTGCTCTCCCTTTAGAAGCTTATGAAGATTCTTCATCCCAACATGGGCTAGTCGGCGGTGCCAGAGCCAACCCATGTTAGTCTTAGCAATTAAGCAGGTGTCGAGTTCAGCTCTATCAAAATCTACCAAGTATAGCTGACCCTCTAACACTCCCTTAAATGCTATTGAATCATCTCTTCTTCTAAAGACAGTGACACCTATATCAGTAAAAAGACAGTTGTAGCCCATTTGACATAATTGAGATACAGAAAGCAAATTGTAATCTAAAGAATCTACAAGAAAAACATTGGAAATGGAATGGTCAGGTGAAATAGCAATTTTACCCAAACCTTTGACCAAACCTTGGTTTCCATCCCCGAATGTGATAGCTCATTGGGGATCTTGGTTTTTCTCGTAGGAGGAGAACATCTTGTTCTCCCCTGTCATGTGGTTTGTGCACCCGCTATCGATGATCCAACTTGAGCCCCCGGATGCATAAACCTACAAAACAAGTTTAGTTCTTGGTTTTAGGTACCCAAACTGTTTTGGGTCCTTTGGCATTAGAAACAAGAACTTTGGGTACCCAAACACAAGTTTTTGATCCCTTGTATTTGCCCCCAACAAACTTGGCAACTACCTTGCCGGATTTGTTAGTTAAGACATAAGAGGCATCAAAAGTTTTAAATGAAATGCTATGGTCATTTGATGCACTAGGAGTTTTCTTCTTAGGCAACTTAGCACGGGTTGGTTGCCTAGAACTAGATGTCTCACCCTTATACATAAAAGCATGGTTAGGGCCAGAGTGAGACTTCCTAGAATAAATTCTCCTAATTTTGCTATCGGGATAACCGGCAGGGTACAAAATGTAAACCTCGTTATCCTGAGGCATGGGAGCCTTGCCCTTAACAAAGTTGGACAATTTCTTAGGAGGGGCATTAAGTTTGACATTGCCTTCCTGTTGGAAGCCAATGTCATCCTTAATGCCAGGGCGTCTCCCATTATAAAGCATACTACGAGCAAACTTAAAATTTTCATTTTCTAGTTCATGCTCGGCAATTTTAGCATCTAATTTAGCTATATGATCGTTTTGTCGTTTAATTATGGAAAGGTGATCATGTATAGCATTAACATCAACATCTCTACATCTAGTGCAAATAGTGACATGCTCAATGGTAGATGTAGAGGGTTTGCAAGAATTAAGTTCAACAATCTTAGCACGCAATATATCATTTTTATCTCTAAGATCGAAAATTGTAATATTGCAAACATCTAGTTCTTTAGCCTTAGCAAGCAATTTTCATTCTCAATCCTAAGGCTAGCAAGAGAAATGTTTAATTCTTCAATCTTAGCAAGTAAATCATCACTATCATTTCTAAGATTGGGAATTGAAACTGAAAGTCGCCTAGAGGGGGGAGTGAATAGGGCGAATCTGAAATTTACAAACTTAATCACAACTACAAGCCGGGTTAGCGTTAGAAATATAAATGAGTCCGAGAGAGAGGGTGCAAAACAAATCGCAAGCGAATAAAGAGTGTGACACGCAGATTTGTTTTACCGAGGTTCGGTTCTTGCAAACCTACTCCCCGTTGAGGTGGTCACAAAGACCGGGTCTCTTTCAACCCTTTCCCTCTCTCAAACGGTCCCTCGGACCGAGTGAGCTTCTTCTCAATCAAACGGGAACAAACTTCCCCGCAAGGACCACCACACAATTGGTGTCTCTTGCCTTGATTACAATTGAGTTGTTCGCAAGAAAGAATGAAAGAAAGAAGCGATCCAAGCGCAAGAGCTCGAAAGAACACAAGCAAATCTCTCTCACTAATCACTAAAGCTTTGTGTGGAATTGGGAGAGGATTTGATCACTTGGGTGTGTCTAGAATTGAATGCTAGAGCTCTTGTAAGTAGTTGAAGTGGGAAAACTTGGATGACTTGAATGTGGGGTGGTTGGGGGTATTTATAACCCCAACCACCAAACTAGCCGTTTGGTGGAGGCTGCTGTCGTATGGCGCACCGGACAGTCCGGTGCGCCACCAGACAGTGTCCGGTGCGCTAGCCACGTCACCAGGCCGTTGGGTTCCGACCGTTGGAGCTCTGTCTTGTGGGCCCGCCTGGCTGTCCGATGGCGCACCGGACAAGTCCTGTACACTGTCCGGTGTGCCACCCGCGCGTGCACTGCTCCTCTGCGCGCAGGCGCGCATTTAATGCGTTGCAGTCGACCGTTGGCGCGAAGTACATGTTGCTCCGCTGGCTCACCGGACAATCCGGTGTGCACCGGACATGTCCGGTGAATTATAGCGGAGCGGAAATCCGAAGCTGGCGAGTTCAGAGACGCTCTCCTTTGGAGCACCGGACACTGTCTGGTGATGCCTCGGACAGTCCGGTGAATTATAGCGAAGCGCCTCTGAGATTTCCCGAAGGTGCGAAGTTTGGCTTGGAGTCTCCTGGTGCACCGGACAGTTCGGTGCGCTAGACTAGGGCAACCTTCGGTTATCCCTTGCTCTTTTCGTTGAACCCTTTTCTTGGACTTTTTATTGGCTTAGTGTGAACCTTTGGTACCTGTATAACTTATAGACTAGAGCAAACTAGTTAGTCCAATTATTTGTGCTGGGCAATTCAACCACCAAAATCATTTAGGAAATAGGTGTAAGCCTAATTCCCTTTCAATCTCCCCCTTTTTGGTGATTGATGCCAACACAAACCAAAGCAAATATAGAAGTGCATAATTGAACTAGTTTGCATAATCGTAAGTGCAAAGGTTGCTTAGAATTGAGCCAATATAAATTCTTATAGGATATGCATGGATTGTTTCTTTCTTTAACATTTTGGACCACTCTGCACCACATGTTTTGTTTTTGCAAATTCTTTTGTAAATACTTTTCAAAGTCCTTTTGCAATATAGTCAAAGGTAAATGAACAAGATTTTGAGAAGCATTTTCAAGATTTGAAATTTTCTCCCCCTGTTTCAAATGCTTTTCCTTTGACTAAACAAAACTCCCCCTTAATGAAATCCTCCTCTTAGTGTTCAAGAGGGTTTTAAGATATCAATTTTGAAAATACTGCTCTCTCCCCCTTTTGAATTCAATAGGATACTAATTTGAAAATGTTGATTTTGAAGAGGGTATACCAATTTGAAATTATATCACACATAAGATACCAATTTGAAAATACTTCTTTAAAACCAAATTGAAAGACTAGAATTTTTGAATTTGGTGGTGGTGCGGTCCTTTTGCTTTGGGCTCATGCTCTCTCCCCCTTTGGCATAAATCGCCAAAAACGGAATCATTAGAGCCCTTTGGAACTACTTTCTCCCCTTTGGCAAATAAAACATATGAGTGAAGATTATACCAAAGACAGAGAGGTGCTCGGAGCGACGATGAAGGATGAGTTACGGAGTGGAAGCCTTTGTCTTCGCCGAAGACTCTAATTCCCTTTCAATATACTTATGACTTGGTTTGAAATGTAATTGAAAACACATTAGTCATAGCAAATGAAAGAGACATGATCAAAGGTATATTTATGAGCTATGTATGCACGACATCAAAAGAAATTCCTAGAATCAAGGATATTTAGCTCATGCCTAAGTTTGTTAAAGGATTGTTCATCAAGTGGCTTGGTAAAGATATCGGCTAATTGATCTTTAGTATTAATGTATGCAATCTCGATATCTCCCTTTTGTTGGTGATCCCTTAAGAAATGATACCGGATGGCTATGTGTTTAGTGCGGCTATGCTCAACGGGATTATCCGCCATGCGGATTGCACTCTCATTATCACATAGAAGAGGAACTTTGGTTAATTTGTAACCATAGTCCCTAAGGGTTTGCCTCATCCAAAGTAGTTGCGCGCAACAATGACCTGCGGCAATGTACTCGGCTTCGGCGGTAGAAAGAGCTACGGAATTTTGCTTCTTTGAAGCCCAAGACACCAAGTATCTTCCCAAGAACTGGCAAGTCCCCGATGTGCTCTTTCTATTAATTTTACACCCTGCCCAATCGGCATCCGAATAACCAATTAAATAAAATGTGGATCCCCTAGGATACCAAAGCCCAAACTTAGGAGTATAAACTAAATATCTCAAGATTCGTTTTACGGCCGTAAGGTGAGCTTCCTTAGGGTCGGCTTGGAATCTTGCACACATGCATACAGAAAGCATAATATCCGGTCGAGATGCACATAAATAGAGTAAAGAGCCTATCATCGACCGGTATACCTTTTGATCGACAGATTTACCTTCCGTGTCGAGGTCAAGATGCCCATTGGTTCCCATGGGTGTCTTGATGGGTTTGGCATCCTTCATCCCAAACTTGCTTAGAATATCTTGAGTATACTTTGTTTGGCTTAGGAAGGTGCCCTCTTGAAGTTGCTTCACTTGAAATCCCAAGAAGTACTTCAACTCCCCCATCATTGACATCTCAAATTTTTGTGTCATGATCCTACTAAACTCTTCACATGTAGATTCGTTAGTAGACCCAAATATAATATCATCAACATAAATTTGGCATACAAACAAATCATTTTCAAGTGTTTTGGTAAAGAGTGTAGGATCGGCCTTTCCGACTTTGAATCCATTAGTGATAAGGAAATCCCTAAGGCATTCATACCATGCTCTTGGGGCTTGCTTGAGCCCATAAAGCGCCTTAGAGAGTTTATAAACATGGTTAGGGTACTCACTATCTTCAAAGCCGGGAGGTTGCTCAACATAGACCTCTTCCTTGATTGGTCCATTGAGGAAGGCACTCTTCACGTCCATTTGATAAAGCTTGAAGCCATGGTAAGTAGCATAGGCCAATAATATACGAATTGACTCAAGCCTAGCTACGGGTGCATAGGTTTCACCGAAATCCAAACCTTCGACTTGGGAGTATCCCTTGGCCACAAGTCGAGCTTTGTTCCTTGTCACCACACCATGCTCGTCTTGCTTGTTGCGGAAAACCCACTTGGTTCCTACAACATTTTGATTAGGACGTGGAACCAAATGCCATACCTCGTTCCTAGTGAAGTTGTTGAGCTCCTCTTGCATCGCCACCACCCAATCCGAATCTTGAAGTGCTTCCTCCACCCTGTGTGGCTCAATAGAGGAAACAAAAGAGTAATGCTCACAAAAATGTGCAACACGAGATCTAGTGGTTACCCCCTTATGAATGTCGCCGAGGATGGTGTCGACGGGGTGATCTCGTTGTATTGCTTGGTGGACTCTTGGGTGTGGCGGCCTTGCTTCTTCATCCTCCTTGTCTTGATCATTTGCATCTCCCCCTTGATTGTTGTCGTCATCTTGAGGTGGCTTATCTCTTTGATCTTCTACTTCATCAACTTGAGCCTCATCCTCATTTTGAGTTGGTGGAGATGCTTGCGTGGAGGAGGATGGTTGATCTTGTGCATTTGGAGGCTCTTCAGAATCCTTAGGACACACATCCCCAATGGACATGTTCCTTAGAGCGATGCACGGAGCCTCTTCATCACCTATCTCATCAAGATCAACTTGCTCTACTTGAGAGCCGTTAGTCTCATCAAACACAACGTCACAAGAAACTTCAACTTGTCCAGTGGACTTGTTAAAGACTCTATATGCCCTTGTGTTTGAATCATATCCTAGTAAAAAGCCTTCTACAGTCTTAGGAGCAAATTTAGATTTTCTACCTATTTTAACAAGAATAAAGCATTTGCTACCTGTCGGTGTTTTGGGTCCGACCGCACACCCGGGGTTGCCCCTCAAGGTGTTTTTAGGAGTAGGACGGTGTCGCCGACTGTAGCAAAATGGTTCGTGCCAGATGCACGAGGGACAGTGGACAATGTTTACAGGTTCGGGCCGCTTAGAGATGCGTAACACCCTACGTCCTGGTGAGTATGCTTGGTGAATGAGGTTACAAGGTAGCTCTCTGAATTGAGAATGCAGAGAGTTGAGGTGGGTGGCTGAGTAATAGGGTCAATCGTTCTGAAGGGGTGCCCCCTAGGCCTTATATACTCGATCGTGGGGCAATACACGTGGATATGATAACAATGTGTAACTAAAAGATAGTGAACTGTTTGAGTTTATCTCCCTATAGTTCTGCCGACCTATCCTCGCATGGCTCCGTTGCATGGGGGCTCCAGCGCGGGAAAGTTGGATCTCTGTTGTGGTCGCTCGCTCAACGTTGTGGGCCGTCCGGGCTTGCACCAATCCGGCCTCATGTCAACCTGCTTTGCTGATTGTCCCTCCCCAGGCCCACGAAAGAATGACCTTATGATTTATTGGGCCCTTGGGCCTTTCGTGAGGTCTTTTACTCTTCCAGTGGACCCGGGGGATATCTGTCCCCCACAAGCCCCCGATCTTTGGGTTGATTTTGAGGTAATCAGCCCGAAGATCCCAGGTCCAGCTTGCAGGTAATTTGGGGAAAATGATTTCTTACTGTCTCCTCCTGCTTTGATCACTCGTAAACTGAAGCTTTGTTTCGTGCTTGTGCCTTAGAGGTCGGCATTTCATATTGTAGGACCCTGAACTTCATTGGGTGCACCAGAGGTGCACCCAATGGGTGTAGCCCCCGAGCTTCGAGTAGATTTTGGAAAATAATCTACTCGAAGGTCTTCATCAGAAATTATTTTCATCTTACTCTTGTGCTTTGGTTGAGGGCTAGCCTTGTCTTTAATCTTGTCTTATGCCTTAGAGGTCGACACCATCTTGGCTTGAAATGGTGATTCATGGGGTGCACCGAAGGTGCACCCAATGGGTGTAGCCCCCGAGCTTTGAGTGAATTTTTGAAAATAATCCTCTCGAAGGTCTTCATTTTGTGTCCTTTTGCTGAGAATAACCCTTTCTTTTTTCTGAATGCCTTAGAGGTCAGCATTATGTCATCCATATCATGCTTTAGAGGTCAGCATGTATTTTGTCTTTTTCAGCCGAGTTCGTGATCTGCCCATATCTCGCTAGGTGGTGCAATTTATTTGCTCTGCGACTGATTGGACATTTGATGGACGCTCTCTGTCTAGTCTTCATGTCGCTTCTGTCGGTCATATTTTGTACTTCATCGGCTATATTTGGCTTTCCTCTGATCCTTACTAATATCTCATTTTTGTCTTGAGGTATTCATTGCATGCCCTGCACGGATGTGACAGTTTTGAAAAATATACTGATAATTCCTGGGCGTCCCCCCCAATGGGTGTGGGCAAGGGACGGCTTGGTACGCTGAGTGTTTTAGCCGGCTGCTTCTGAGTAGTAATGTGATGTGACGGCGGGTGTAATCATATCATCCACGCTGTTGACTGGAGTCCCAATGGGTGTTGTGTTGCGTGAAACGGCGTCAGTCGCCTGATGTGTCTTCAGACGGGTTGAAGTGCTTATTGAATGCTTTGCGACTGTTCAGTGACCGTGGTTGGAGGTGAGCGGTTGCCTTCTTCTTCTATAAATAATGATGTTGTCTCTCCGGCTTTTTCACATCTCTTGCTGTTCTCTGTTGCTTGCTTTTCTTCTCTCCCTTTCGCTTACACCATGGGCAAGAACAACAAGCGCAAGCGTGAGCCGACTCCTCCATCGGAGGATTTTGGTGACTCGGAGTACTCAGAGGAGGAGTTCTCCTCTGAGTCTGAGGGGTCTCCGGCTCCCATCCCCCTGCGTGAGTCGTCTGACGACTCAGACGACTCCCAGGGGCTCGCGGCGGAGGTCTGGACATACATCCGGGCCGTCGAGCGCTCCAGGCTCGCTAGCTCGGATGAGTCGGAGTACTCCTCGGACGAGGAGGACTCGTCCGAGGAGGGCGGTGGCGGCGATGGCGATGACGACGACGGCGGCGACGACGACGACGAAGGCGGTGGCGGCGACGACGGTGACGGCGGTGGCAGGGGCAGCAGCGGCGGTGGCAAGGGTGACGACGGCGGCAGCAGCAGGGGCGGTGGCAAGGGTGACGACGGCGACAGCAGCAGGGGCGGCAGCGGTGGCGGCGGCAGCAGCAAGGGCATCAACAAGGCCAGTGGCTAAATGCCACTGGTTTTTAGATATTAGTATAGATTAGAAGTAGTATAATGTAGTAGTATCAGTAGTATAGAGTAGTATAATGTAATGTAGTAGTAGTAGTAGTAGTAGTAGGGAAGTATCAACTCATAATGAGTTGATTTGTAAGTATGATATCTTCCCTTTAATGAAGAAATTATGTTGCCTTCTCTGTGCCAATTATCCTGCTTATTTGTGAAGTTGATTTCCTTGGAATTTGTAAGTAAATAACTCTGGCATCATATCGACGTTTTTAGAGGTAGCTGCCGAGTGACTTGTAGATGACGTCGGAGTTTTAGAGGTAACTGCCGAGCGACTGAAGACAACGTCAGCGTTTTAGAGGTAACTGCTGAGCGACTGAACATGATGTCAGAGTTTTAGAGGTAACGCCGAATGACTTGAAGACAACGTCAGTGTTTTAGAGGTAACGCCGAGTGACTGAACACGATGTCGGAGTTTTAGAGTCAACTGCCGAGCGACTTGAGGGCGACATCAGCATTTTAGAGGTAACGCCGAGCGACTTGAAGACGACGTCAGTGTTTTAGAGGTGACGCCGAGTGACTGAACACGATGTCGGAGTTTTAGAGTCAACTGCCGAGCGACTTGAGGGCGACGTTAGCGTTTTAGAGGTAACGCCGAGCGATAGCGGGCCGCGTGGGCCACTTTGAGGATAATAGCCGAGTGATGATGTGGCGCACCGGTGTTTTGGAAGTAACTGCCGGGTGAGGACGTGGCACACCGGTGTTGACACTTGCCCAGCCCCCGAGGATGTTGCCGGGGATGACTTGGTTCGGGTGGGAAGTGCAAGCCACTGCCCAGCCCCTGAGGGTGCTGCCGGGGATGATCCGGCTCAAGTGGGCAGTGCAAACTATAACCCAGCCCCCGAGGGTGTCCGAGCGGGGTCTCCCTCTTGTACTTCCATGGACGTTCATGCGGGATCGCCTCCGCACTCCGGCTGCATGGTGGTAGCCCAAGCTTTGGACCAGGGAGTCGCTTTAGAGGGCATCGTCCCCGCTGACCAAGTTTTGGGCTCTGTTGATGGCACTGAGTTGGTTCCTGCTGGTTCGTTGTAAGCTGCTTCGGGTAGCGGCCTTACGCCCGGTCATCAATTGATCTCTCATGATTTGGGGGTCCATTCGTTCTTTTCCAACCTCCAGGTACTGTGATATACTTTAGCTTGATTTTTACACCGCATGAACTGCTGTCATTACACTCATCTGTTCTCCTTATCAGGCTTTGGTGGACGGGATGGCTAGCCAGCTAAGGTTACAGGGTGCTTCTGTTCCAGAAGTAGCTTCGTCTCTTGCACGTTGGAATCCAGTGTTACTTCAACATCGTGTCTCTGACTTGGAGGCGACCAATGCTGGTTAGTGCTTTTTTGCTTCTCTTTGTCTTCACTATTAAACTGCTTTACATTCTGACCCCTTTTGTTTGATTGTCTCCTGCTAGGTATGACTCGGCAGATTTCCACTCTTGAAGAAAAACATTCTCGAGATCAGGCTGAATTGGTCCAGCGGTGCTCTGACTTTGAAGAAAAGTATTCTCAAAGTCAGACTGAACTAGCTCAGGTCTCTGCTGCCTTAGATGACGCCAATGCATTGAGCTCTTCCCTTCACGCTCAGCTTAATTCTGAAAAGGTGACTTATGAAACTGTGCCTTGCCTTGTTGTGCTCCTATTGCTTGCTTGATGTTTGAGGGAGTTGACTTTTGTTTGCAGGAAGAAAAACGTATCCTTGCTGCTTCTCGCGACAGTCTTGACAGATTGTATCGCGATTCTAGCAACTCGCTGACCATCCTGGAGAGGAGTCATCGCTTCACTATGGAAGAGCTAGACAACCAACGCTGTAAGCTGTAGGAATCCACGGATGAGGCGACCCGGCTCAAGCAATTGATATCAGCGAAGGATGCTACTATCAAAGAACTCCGTACTTCCAAGAAATCCATCGCCCAGGAGTTAGAAGCTGCTCGGTTGGCTGTCAAGGTTGCTGAAGAAACTTTCGTTACTCTCAGAGCCCAACGCGATAGAGCCATGGATAAGGCCATTCGGGCGGGGCGAATCTTGATGAGGAGACCCGGCGTGGTTGTTCCCGAAGATATAAGGGCTGACGTGAATGCTGCTCCTGATTCCTCGAGTCGCCCTTCCTCGTCGATTGCTCCTGAGAAAGATATCACAAAATAGAGAAACATTTTGCGTGCTTTGAGCGCGCGGTTAGCATGGTCAGACATTTGTTAGAGGACGTCATTTCATTATTTAAATGACATTGTTATTCTCCTATTGTTTCAGAATTCATCAGTTCGTAAATTTGCAGTAGTAAAATGATGTGCGATGGTTTTGAAACTTGTTTGCGGGATATAGAAGTCATCCCTATATGAGTAATCGTAAGCGCGTCAGATCGCCTTGAGTTGCTACTGACTTAAGTCGGTTGCTTTTGTTAATAGGGCTTAGTGGTCACCCTGAGTTATATAAGCGCGAGCATGTTGCACCGGCTTGAGGCGCTGCCGACTTAAGCCGATTGCTCTGTTTAGCAGGGCATAGTGGTCACCCCGAGTTAAGTAAGCGTGAGCATGTTGCACCGGTTTAAGTCGTTGCCGACTTAAGCCGATTGCTCCGTTAGCAGGGCATAGTGGTCACCCCGAGTTAAGTAAGCGCGAGCATGTTGCACCGGTTTGAGTCGTTGCCGACTTAAGCCGATTGCTCTGTTCAGCAGGGCATAGTGGTCACCCCGAGTTAAGTAAGCGTGAGCATGTTGCACCGGTTTGAGTCGTTGCCGACTTAAGTCGATTGCTCTGTTCAGCAGGGCATAGTGGTCACCTCGAGTTAAGTAAGCGTGAGCATGTCGCACCGCCTTAAGTCGTTGCCGACTTAAGCCGATTGCTCCGTTAGCAGGGCATAGTGGTCACCCCGAGTTAAGTAAGCGCGAGCATGTTGCACCGGTTTAAGTCGTTGCCGACTTAAGCCGATTGCTCCGTTAGCAGGGCATAGTGGTCACCCCGAGTTAAGTAAGCGCGAGCATGTTGCACCGGTTTAAGTCGTTGCCGACTTAAGTCGATTGCTCCGTTCAACAGGGCATAGTGGTCACCCCGAGTTAAGTAAGCGCGAGCATGTTGCACCGGTTTAAGTCGTTGCCGACTTAAGCCGATTGCTCCGTTAGCAGGGCATAGTGGTCACCCCGAGCTAAGTAAGAATGCAAGTTAATCATGAACAAACTGAGTATCTTTGAAGCCTTTTTTTATTGATGACATATTTCCATTTTACAGAGTACATCGTCGTCCCGATAGCTTTTGAAATACAGCTAGGGATAAAACTTCCTGAGGTGTTCTGTATTCCAGGAGTTCCCGACTTCTGTGCCGTCCATCTGAGTGAGACGATATGATCCTGGCCGAGTGACTTCTGCTACTATGAAGGGTCCTTCCCATAAGGGCGATAACTTGTGCCGTCCCTCCCCCGTTAGAGTTCGGCGGAGGACGAGATCTCCTACTAAGAAGGATCGCTGCCGCACGGCCTTGTCGTGATAGCGCCTTAGAGTCTGCTGGTATCGTGCTGATTGGATTACTGCATTCAGCCGTTCTTCCTCGAGTACATCAATGTCCTCCAGCCTGTGGCTTCGACTTCTGCTATGCTTTCGAAGATCAACCTTGGCGCTCCAAACTTGAGGTCGGCTGGTAATACTGCCTCTGACCCATAGACCATGAAGAAAGGAGTGTTTCCATGCAGAGCTCGGCTAGGCTAGGTTCTTAGGCTCCAGACGACATAGGGCAATTCTCTTATCCATTTTCCTGCGAACTTTTCATTCTTACTGAAGACCTTTTTCCTGAGTGCCTCCAGTATCATCCCGTTGGCTCGCTCAACCTGCCCGTTGGCTCTTGGATGTGCTACAGAAGCATACTTGATCTGAATGCTTTTTTGCTCGCAGAAGTCGAAGAACTCTGAACTTGTGAAGTTGGATCCTAGGTCAGTTATGATGCTGTTTGGTATCCCGAATCTGAATATTATGTCTTGTATGAATTCCACGGCCTTAGCTGAGGTCAAAGAGGCAATGGGTTTGAATTCTATCCATTTAGTGAATTTGTCGATTGCTACCAGTACATGAGTGTATCCTCCTTGAGCCTTCTTGAAAGGTCCAATCATATCCAGTCCCCAGCACGCGAAGGGCCAAGTCACTGGTATGGTCTGCAGTTGCTGTGCTGGTAAATGTTGTTGTTTTGACAAGTATTGGCAAGCTTCACACCTCTGAACTAATTCGGCTGCATCACTCTTCGCTGTTGGCCAATAGAATCCTGACTTGAAGACCTTCCCGACTAGTGTCTTGGATGTTGCGTGTATTCCACACTGCCCAGCATGGACCTCATCCAGAAGTTGCTTCCCAGTAGATGAGAGGATGCACTTCATGAGGACGCCTGATGCACCCCTTCTATATAATGTTTCCCCAATGAGTGTGTAGTGAGCTGACTGTCTGGCAATACGCTCGGCCGCATTTTTGTCATCCGGTTCCTCTTCATTCTTTATATACCTGATGATTGGCCTTCTCCAGTCATCAGAGTCTGACTCTAGTTGATTCCCAATATTACACTCTTCTGCTTGATCCGTTGAGATGCTCGGCTGTAGTATTTCTTGTACAAAGACTCCAGGTGGGACCTGAGTTCGACTGGATCCTAGCTTGGACAATACATCGGCTGCCGTGTTCCGATCTCTTTCTATATGATGAAATTCCAGACCCTCAAATTTATCTTCCAGCTTTCGGACGGCAGTGTAGTACTTTCCCATTGAATCGCTTGAACAATCCCACTCTTTGTTTATCTGGCTAATGACTACCAGAGAGTCTCCATACACCATCAGTCTCTTGATGCCCAATGATATGGCGATGTTCAATCCATGGATCAGAGCTTCATACTCGGCTGCATTGTTGGAGGCCGGAAACAGCAACTGGAGGGCATATTTGAGGTGCTCGCCTCCAGGTGCGGTGAAGAGAATTCCTGCTCCTGCTCCCTGTAGCTTCAGCGAGCCATCAAAATACATTCGCCATACTTCTGCAGTCTCTGGGTTATCTGGTACTTGCTGTTCAGTCCACTCTGATACGAAATCATCCAATGCTTGAGTTTTAATGGCAGTGCGAGGTCGAAATTCGATGTCATGAGATCCTAGCTCACAAGCCCACTTGGCTATTCGGCCAATGGCTTCCTTGTTGTGAAGAATATCCCCTATCGGAAAACCAGTGACTACTATGACTTTGTGGTCATCAAAGTAGTGACGTAGCTTGCGGGCAGTTAGAAGTACTGCATATAATAGCTTCTGAACTTGAGGGTACTTTTTCTTCGAGGGACCCAGAACTTCACTGATGAAGTAAACAGGATGTTGCACTGGGTAGGTATGTCCTTCTTCTGCTCGCTCGACTACCAACGCGGTGCTTACCACGTGAGTCGTGCAAGAGATGTACAGCAGCAGATCTTCAGCTGGTTGAGTTGATGTGGCTCGCCGTGGCGGCTTCAGTACTGGCGGTGTTGTCAAGAATCTTTTTAGTGCATCTAGAGCTTCCTGTGCCTCTGAAGTCCACTGAAACTTATCCACCTTCTTGAGTAGCTTGTAAAATGGTAAACCTTTTTCTCCCAGCCTGGATATAAATCTGCTCAGAGCTGCCATACATCCAGTAAGTTGCTGAACCTTCTTTTGTGATCGAGGTGCTTCCATCTTCATGATAGCTTCAATCTTATCCGGATTAGCCTCAATTCCCCGGTGGCTGACAATAAACCCGAGTAACTTTCCTGCTGGTACCCCAAAAACACATTTTTCGGGATTAAGCTTCCATCGATACCACCTCAGACTGTTGAAAACCAGCTGTAAGTCTTTGATGAAGTTTTCCGAGTTCTCCGTTTTGATTACCACATCATCTACATAGGCCTCCACACGCTTGCCCCAATGATCGGCTAAGCATGTTTGAATGGCTCTCTGATAAGTCGCTCCAGCGTTTTTGAGGCCGAACGGCATGGAGGTATAACAGAAAGCACCAAACGGAGTAATGAACGCTGTTTTTTCCTCGTCTTCCTTTGCCAAACTAATCTGATGGTACCCGGAATAGCAATCTAGAAAAGATAGCACAGAACATCCAGCGGTGGAGTCCACCACCTGATCTATCCTCGGGAGCCCGAAGGGATCCTTCGGACAGTGTTTGTTGAGATCAGTATAATCGACGCACATGCGCCAATCCACTTTATTCTTTTTGAGTACAAGAACAGGGTTGGCCAACCACTCGGGGTGTAACACCTCTCTAATAAATCCAGCCACGACCAAGCGAGCTAACTCGGCGCGAATGACCTCTCTCTTGTCGGGCGTGAAACGGCGTAGTTTTTGCCGAATCGGCCTTGCCTGGGGATAGACCTTCAGTTTGTGCTCGGCCAGTTCTCTTGGGACTCCCGGCATATCCGCAGGTTGCCATGCGAATACATCTCGGTTATCTTGCAGAAACTGGACGAGTGCGCTTTCCTATTTGTCGTCCAGGCTAGAGCTGATGATGGCAGTCTTGCGTTCATCAGCGAACCCCAGGTTGATCCTTTTAGTTTCTTCAGTCGGCCGCATAGAGGTCGCGGCCTGAGCTTCGTTTGCCGGTACTGCAAGGTCCTCCTCAGGCTTAGAGTTTGCCTGTGTTGAAGAAATCATCGACGGCTTGGTGGTGAGGGCCGCTTGGATGGCCACTCGGAAACACTCTACGACGCCTTGGAAGTCGGCACGCACAGTTATGATTCCTTGTGGTCCTGGTATCTTCAGTATCATGTACGTGTAATGAGGAATGGCCATGAATTTGGCCAATCCCGGCCTCCCGAAGATGGTGTTGTACCCGCAGTCGAAGTTCTCCACTTCGAACCTCAGGAACTCGGTTTTGTAGTTCTCCAGAGTTCCGAAGGTGACGGGCATGTAGATGTGGCCCAGCGGGTATTCCCCTTCAGTTGGCACGATGCTGAAGAAGGGAGTGTCCGACTCGTGGAGCTCTTTGAGGTGAACTCCCAAGCCTTGGAGTGTCCGGGGGAAGGTGACGTTGATGCTGCTCTCCCCGTCCACTAGCACCTTCTTCACCCGGCTCTCTCGGATCACCAGATCGACGAGGAGCGGGTATTTGCCTGGGTGGTCGAAGTTGAGCCATTGATCTGCCCGAGTGAAAGTGATCGGGTGCTCCGACCACCGGTATGGGGTGGGAGGACCGGTGGTCGCCACCAGTATCTGGCGACCGTTGAGCTTTTGTTGTCTTTTGTTCTCCTGCGACCCATGTCCGCCGAAGATGACGTTGACCTCCCTGTCAACACGCGGGAAAGCTCCTCCTCCTCCCTCCTCCTGTTGATGGGGTTGTCGTGGTTCTTCTGGTCCTCCCCTCGGCGGAGGAGGAGGTAGAGGTTAGAAGGGTCGGCCGTGCCCGACGGAGTGCTTGAAGTCCCGGCAGTTCCGAAGAGTGTGGCGCATGTCCTTGTGGTACGGGCACTGGGCGTCGAGGATGTCTTCCAGCGTGCGCTCGCCTCCGCGAGGTCCTCCTCGGGCGCGAGAGGCTGGTGGCCCGGCGGCGTGTACTTCTTCGCGGGGCCTCTTCTCCCAGTGTTTGTCGGGTTGCTGGTTTGTGTCGCGTCGTGGTGCCGCCGGTGCGGGCTTCGCTCCTCCGATGAGGTCCTGGGCCCGCTCGTCGGCGGTGATGTAGAGGTCGGCTTCTCGGAACAGCTCCTCAGAGGTAGTTGGCGCCTTCTGCAATATGGCTCGGACGAAGGCCGAGTCATTGGATCCTCTGTAGAAGTCCTCGATCACGGCCGCCTCCGTGACCTCAGGGATACAATTTCTCATGGTCTGGAACCTTTTGAGGTATGACTGGAGAGTTTCGTCTCCCCGGCGCTTGATGGATTTGAGGTCCCACGGTTGCGCCGGTTTGTCGGAGAGGGACTGAAAATTGGCGGTGAAGCGCCGACTGAAGTCTCCCCAGTCGTCGATACAGTGTCGGGGTAGATGTCGCAGCCATTGTAGCGCGTCTTGCCCGAGGACAATGGGTAAGTACGCGGTCATCACATCCTCGGACGCCCCGGCGACACGAGCAGCGGTGGTGTAGACGGCTAGCCAGCCCCTGGATCTTGCTTAGGTTCATATTTGTCGACATTGGATACCTTGAAGTTTGGGGGCCATTGAATGGCCCTAAGGCGTGGAGTAAGGGCAGACACTCCACACGTGTCCTCCTGTCGCCGGGGATGGTGTCTGTCCCGGGGAGGGGAGTTGTTGTTGTGGTTCCTCGACCGTCCCCGGGTGGTACCGCCAGTCGAGGCCGTTGCCGACTCAGTTCTGGTGGCCTGGCTCCGAGCTGGGATGCCATGATCCCTGTCGTACTTCTCCCGGCGGCAGATCTCGTTCTCATGCCATCGTTCACGCGAAGCATTGATGGAGCTTCGCGCGTCTCGGCGACTGTTGATGGCGTGTCGTAGATCGTTCGGCGGGTGAGCAAGCGGTAGAAGATGGTTGGCTGCCTGGGTGAACAGTCGTCGGTAGCCCTCAGCGTCGGGAGTCCGTCAGCTATCCGAGCTAGTACTCCCCCAACTTCACTCGGCGTGTTCATGGCTCGAGCGAAGTCGGGATTCAGGTTGCGCCCAAAGAGTGGATTCTCTCGGCGTTGCCTTGCGTCTTGCTCAGCTTGTTCTTGAGCTCGGCGGCGATCACGTCGTCGGGAGTTCCTTCGTTCTCTGAAGACGCGTTCCTTCGGAGTTTCTCCTACCTCCGAGACCTCGTCCCGCGAGACAGGTTGCTCCGAATCCTGTTCTCCGGCCTCGTGATGTCGCCGAACGTTCCGGCGCCGGTTTCTCCGTCTGCGGGATTCTCGTTGAGGTGGTTCTTCTCCGGGTGCGGTCGGCTCGTCGTCGGAGACGGGAGGCGACTCCACTCTCCCGATGAAGAGGATGTCGGGATAGAATGGTGCTGCTGTCGTGGCGACCTTCTTTCCGTTCTCCTTTGAGGGCGGAGGAACGGAAAGAACAATTTGCTTCCCCTTGGTCTCCTTCTTCCTCGCGATCTGTGTCCATTCTTTTGTCGGGGAAGTAGACAGTGGAGTTCTCCGGGTCAGCGGGCTCTCGGCCCCTGACTTTCTGAAGGCGATCTTTTTCCGGAGAGCTGGAGGTTGCGCTTCTCCGACATTTTCGGAGTTTGTTGGAGGAGACTTCTTTTTCGGCGGATCTGCAATGCGGTGTAGAGTTCCCTCTTCATCTGCTATGGATGAGATTGTTCCGAAGCAGAATACGGATCCGGGATGGAGGGTGATCTTGCTGTGGAAGGTGACGGCCATTGAGCTAGCTTGGATCGTCGACACACCCCCTACCTGGCGCGCCAGCTGTCGGTGTTTTGGGTCCGACCGCACACCCGGGGTTGCCCCTCAAGGTGTTTTTAGGAGTAGGACGGTGTCGCCGACTGTAGCAAAATGGTTCGTGCCAGATGCACGAGGGACAGTGGACAATGTTTACAGGTTCAGGCCGCTTAGAGATGCGTAACACCCTACGTCCTGGTGAGTATGCTTGGTGAATGAGGTTACAAGGTAGCTCTCTGAATTGAGAATGCAGAGAGTTGAGGTGGGTGGCTGAGTAATAGGGTCGATCGTTCTGAAGGGGTGCCCCCTAGGCCTTATATACTCGACCGTGGGGCAATACACGTGGATATGATAACAATGTGTAACTAAAAGATAGTGAACTGTTTGAGTTTATCTCCCTATAGTTCTGCCGACCTATCCTCGCATGGCTCCGTTGCATGGGGGCTCCAGCGCGAGAAAGTCGGATCTCTGTTGTGGTCGCTCGCTCAACGTTGTGGGTCGTCCGGGCTTGCACCAATCCGGCCTCATGTCAACCTGCTTTGCTGATTGCCCCTCCCCAGGCCCACGAAAGAATGACCTTACGATTTATTGGGCCCTTGGGCCTTTCGTGAGGTCTTTTACTCTTCCAGTGGACCCGGGGGATATCTATCCCCCACACTACCAAAGACTCTAAAATATGAAATATTGGGCTTTTTACCGGTTAGGAGTTCATATGATGTCTTCTTGAGGATTCGGTGTAGATATAACCGGTTGATGGCGTAGCAGGCGGTGTTGACCGCCTCGGCCCAAAATCGATCCGAAGTCTTGTACTCATCAAGCATGGTTCTTGCCATGTCCAGTAGAGTTCTATTCTTCCTCTCCACTACACCATTTTGTTGTGGTGTGTAGGGAGAAGAGAACTCATGCTTGATTCCCTCCTCCTCAAGGAAGCCTTCAATTTGAGAGTTCTTGAACTCCGTCCCGTTGTCGCTTCTAATTTTCTTGATTCTCAAGCCGAACTCATTTTGAGACCGTCTCAAGAATCCTTTTAAGGTCTCTTGGGTATGAGATTTTTCCTGCAAAAAGAATACCCAAGTGAAGCGAGAATAATCATCCACAATAACTAGACAGTACTTACTCCCGCCGATGCTTATATAAGCTATCGGGCCGAATAGATCCATGTGTAGGAGCTCCAGTGGCCTGTCAGTCGTCATGATGTTCTTATGTGGATGATGAGCACCAACTTGCTTCCCTGCTTGGCATGCGCTACAAATTCTGTCTTTCTCAAAATGAACATTTGTTAATCCTAAAATGTGCTCTCCCTTTAGAAGCTTATGAAGATTCTTCATCCCAACATGGGCTAGTCGGCGGTGCCAGAGCCAACCCATGTTAGTCTTAGCAATTAAGCAAGTGTCGAGTTCAGCTCTATCAAAATCTACCAAGTATAGCTGACCCTCTAACACTCCCTTAAATGCTATTGAATCATCACTTCTTCTAAAGACAGTGACACCTACATCAGTAAAAAGACAGTTGTAGCCCATTTGACATAATTGCGAAACGGAAAGCAAATTGTAATCTAACGAATCTACAAGAAAAACATTGGAAATGGAATGGTCAGGTGAAATAGCAATTTTACCCAAACCTTTGACCAAACCTTGGTTTCCATCCCCGAATGTGATAGCTCGTTGGGGATCTTGGTTTTTCTCGTAGGAGGAGAACATTTTTCTTCTCCCCTGTCATGTGGTTTGTGCACTCGCTATCGATAATCCAACTTGAGCCCCCGGATGCATAAACCTACAAAACAAGTTTAGTTATTGACTTTAGGTACCCAAATGGTTTTGGGTCCTTTGGCATTAGACACAAGAACTTTGGGTACCCAAACACAAGTCTTTGACCCCTTGTGCTTGCCGCCAACATACTTGGCAACTACCTTGCCGGATTTGTTAGTTAAGACATAAGAGGCATCAAAAGTTTTAAATAAAATGCTATGGTCATTTGATGCACTAGGAGTTTTCTTCTTAGGCAACTTAGCACGGGTTGGTTGCCTAGAACTAGATGTCTCACCCTTATACATAAAAGCATGGTTAGGGCCGGAGTAAGACTTCCTAGAATGAATTCTCCTAATTTTGCTCTCAGGATAACCGGCAGGGTACAAAATGTAACCCTCGTTATCCTGAGGCATGGGAGCCTTGCCCTTCACAAAATTAGACAATCTTTTAGGAGGGGCATTAATTTTGACATTGCCTCCCTGTTGGAAGCCAATGCCATCCTTAATGCCAGGGAGTCTCCCATTGTAAAGCATACTACGAGCAAATTTAAATTTTTCATTTTCAAGTTCATGCTCGGCAATTTTAGCATCTAATTTTGCTATATGATCATTTTGTTGCTTAATTAATATCATATGATCATGAATAGCATCAATATCAACATCTCTACATCTAGTGCAAATAGAAGTATGTTCAACGGTAGATGTAGAGGGTTTGCAAGATTTTAATTCTACAACCTTAGCATGCAATATATTATTTTCACTTCTAAGGTTGGAGATTGTAACATTGCAAACATCTAGTTCTTTAGCCTTAGCAATTAATTTCTCATTCTCAATCATAAGGCTAGCAAGAGTAACATTTAATTCTTCAATCTTAGTCAGTAAATCAACATTATCATCTTTAAGATTGGGAATTGGAATATTACAAGCATTTGAATCAACCTTAGTAACTAGACTAGCATTTTCATTTCTAAGGTTGTTGATAACATCATGGCATGTGCTTAGCTCACTAGTTAATTTCTCACATTTTTCAACTTCTAGAGCATAAGCATTTTTAACCTTAACATGCTTTTTGTTTTCCTTGATTAGGAAGTCCTCTTGGGTGTCCAAGAGGTCATCCTTCTCATGGATGGCACTAATTAATTCATTTAACTTTTCTTTTTGTTGCATGTTTAGGTTGGCAAAAAGGGTACGCAAATTATCCTCCTCATCACTAGCATTATCATCACTAGAGGACTCATATTTAGTGGAGGATTTGGATTTAACCTTCTTCTTTTTGCCGTCCTTTGCCATGAGGCATTGTGGCCGACGTTGGGGAAGAGAAGTCCCTTGGTGACGGCGATGTTGGCGGCGTCCTCGTCGGAGGAGGAGTCGCTAGAGCTTTCGTCGGAGTCCCACTCGCGACAAACATGGGCATCGCCGCCCTTCTTCTTGTAGTACCTCTTCTTCTCCTTTCTTCTCCCCTTCTTGTCGTCGCCCCTGTCACTGTCACTAGAAATAGGACATTTTGCAATAAAGTGACCGGGCTTACCACACTTGTAGCAAACTTTCTTGGAGCGGGATTTGTGGTCCTTCCCCCTCCTTTGCTTGAGGATTTGGCGGAAGCTCTTGATGACGAGCGCCATCTCCTCATTGTCGAGCTTTGAGGCGTCGATTGGTTGTCTACTCGGTGTAGACTCCTCCTTCTCCTCTGTCGCCTTAAATGCGACCGATTGTGCTTCGGACGTGGAGGGTCCATCAAGCTCGTTGATCTTTCTTGAGCCTTTGATCATGAACTCAAAGCTCACAAAATTCCCGATCACTTCCTTGGGAGTCATTAGTGTATATCTAGGATTGCCACGAATCAATTGAACTTGAGTAGGGTTAAGGAAAATAAGTGATCTTAGAATAACCTTAACCATTTCGTGGTCATCCCATTTTTTGCTCCCGAGGTTGCGCACTTGATTCACCAAGGTTTTGAGCCGGTTGTACATGTCTTGTGGCTCCTTCCCTTGGCGAAGACGGAAGCGACCGAGCTCCCCCTCGATCGTCTCCCGCTTGGTGATATTGGTTAGTTCATCTCCTTCATGCGCGGTTTTGAGCACGTCCCAAACTTCCTTGGCGCTTTTTAATCCTTGCACCTTGTTATACTCCTCTCGACTTAGAGAGGCGAAGAGTATAGTTGTGGCTTGGGAGTTGAAGTGCTCGATTTGGGCCACTTCGTCCTCATCATAATCTTCATCCCCTACGGATGGTACCTGTACACCAAACTCAACGACATCCCATATACTTTTGTGGAGTGAGGTTAGATGAAATCGCATTAAATCACTCCACCTTGCATAATCTTCACCATCAAAAGTTGGTGGTTTGCCTAATGGGACGGAAAGTAAAGGCGTATGTTTAGAAATGTGTAATACCCAAATTCTATATGAATAGAGAGAGCTAATAATTCTATTATTATGTAGTTTATTATTATTGTGCTCATTTTTGATGAATAAGAACACTTAATCAATAAATGTTTTGTAATCATTCATTTATAAGTGGGTAATAAATAAATACATTTGAAATATTAGCATCCATACTGGATTTTGATTGTGCACTAAATTTGAAATGAAAACCCAAAACTCAGATTTGAAATTTGGGGCCAAATTGGGAATTTAGCCTTAAATTTAAATTCGGATTTGAAAATAAGAAAGAGAGAAATATTCTAAAATACAAAAAAAAAACTTATAAAATTTAAACTATGTTCAAACTAAACATTTAAGGTGAATATAAATGTGCCATGAAAACTTAAATTGGAATTAGGTCCTTGGATTTGGAATTTAAAACTGAAAAGAAAAAGAAATAGAGAAAATAAAAAGAAAGGAAATTAAAAGAACCACCACGCTCGTGGGCTGATTTCCAATCCGGCCCAACTCACCCCTATCTGCGCCAGCCCATCTGCTACTCCTCCCTTTGCATTTTCTGTTGGGACACTTCCATGCGGGGCCCGCTCGTCGGAATCACCCTCCAGCCGCTTCACTTGCGTCTGTTTCATTGACGTATGGGCCCCAATCGACAGGGTTGTCTCCTACCTCTACTCCGAGACGAACGCAACAGCCGCACGAACGCCGTGGATCCCGCGCGTGGACCAAGTCCGTCGTGTGCACAACGACTGTCGAAATCCACGCGACTTCCTCGATCCATCTCGACCTCGTCCCCCACCTCGTGGCAAGCTCGGAGGAGTCTGCGGACTCAATCGTGAACAGATGGGCGCGGAAATCGCGGGGGCTCGACCAACGGCTCCGTGAACCATGGCGTGATCCCCGCGCGGACTTCCTGACCTCGGTGCATAAGAACGGATCCGCACCCGCCCCTCTTCCATCCGCTCACCCTGTTCCAAGCCATGGGGCACTGAGAATTTCTCGCCGTTGATGAATCTTTGCCGCCGGTCCGCCCTGCGCCATGGCTGGCCCTGTTCCCGCCTTCTCCATCGGTGAGGCCTCGCTCACGCTTCCCTATGGTCATCATGACGTTTTGCTCTAGGATCCACTAGGAATCGAACACCGGAACCATGATGCCTGCTCATCGGCCATGGCGCCGCCGGCCCTGGTGAACGCCACCGCCGGTGTCTGCGATTGTAAGATGGGGATCATCTGGCCTGGCCGTTGATCTACGGGCGTGTGGCCACGATTAGAAGGTGATAACGTTTCGGCCAGATTCAATCTGGGCCTTTGATCGGCTGATTCACGGTGGGGACTGGATTAGGGTTACAACTTCGGGTTGGTGCGCCTTGTCCGTTGATCTGGTCACCAACGGCTGTGATCGCGCCTTGCATACCGGTTCGGTCAGAGCTTCGTGATCGTGGATCTCAGGATCGACGGTCAATAGCGCGTACCCCTTCGTCGTTATAACGGATCCGTCAGATCGGGATCTGACGGCTCATACTCGCCCAGATAGATTCAGCCGAGCAAACTTCTAAAAGAGACCCCGGAAAACTTGCTATTCAACCCGCGGTCTATCGCCTGGGTTCTCTGTGTCTTGGTGCACTTTGCGCCAGGGCCCCTGCACTTCCTAATATTAGTGTGCCCAGTCCAGAGATTTATAAAACCCAGTAAAAGTAATTAGAAAATGATTTGTAGTGTAAAAATAAATCCAGAAACTTATTTAATTCATAACTAATTCATTTTAGCTCCTTTTTGAACCATTCCAGTTGCAATAATTTCGTATTAACATTGTCTATCAACTAGTAACATTGTTTAACCATAAAACTTAAATTAAAATTATTCATTTGGATTAATCTATTCTAGATGCTTATTAACTTCAGAAATTCATAACTTAGAATCCGTAACTCCAAAATTAATGATTTCTGTTCCTAGAATCTTATTTTAATGAGTAGATTATTATTATGTATTTTGTTTACATGTTTGGTGTGATGTTAATTTTGCCTATACACTGCTTGTTTGTATTGCTACGACTAGCGTGAGGTCACGTGTCACCTGAAGATCATCCTGGTACCTGGAATCTCAAGTCCCAGGCAAGTTGTGTCCTTGATCACTTCTTTTTTTACCCACTCATGTTCTAATTAATCATAATGATCTGCATAGGTTAATTTTGATGGGACCCAATAGGTTACCCTAATTTGTCTATCTTTATACCTTGTTTACCACTGAACTTTTTGGGTAGTACTTGCTAGGGCTTTATGTGGTTTTGGGTATGAAGATACAATGTTCATGATTATACTTTTGTTATCCGTTGTTATTTATCGTTCATGATAAGATCATTATGTTAATTGGAACATGGAGAACCACCCGGGAAAACAGTGCTACCACAAGGGAGGAATGGGACCCCTTGGCTGATTAATTAGGAAAGCTAGTGGAAGACTACCTTACCCGAAAGGGGCAAGGGCAGTAGGGGAGTGGTCAGTGTAGGGAGGCCCTCGGGAGGATTTTGCTGCGATGGCGGTCCTGCAAGGGATTCCTGCAAGGGATTCCTGCATTGGAGCTTCCTATAAACTGTAGCGGGTTTTCTGAAGCTAGTGGAACTTTGTAAGGCCTCGTAGTGTTACCCTGCCTCGCCTCCTCGGTAGAGGTGTATGGGAAGTCGCGATCCCTTGGCAGATGGGTAACATGACTTGTGGGTAAAGATGCGCAACCTCTGCAGAGTGTAAAACTGGTATACTAGCCGTGCTCACGGTCATGAGCAGCTCGGACACTCACATGATTAATTTATGGAACTAAATTCAATTTGTCATATGCATTGCATCGCAGGTGATGTTGTTACTCCTTTTGTTCTACTATTTAATTGGGTTGGTATTTACTTATACTTAGTAATTGCTAATAAAATTTTGACCAACTTTAAAAGCAATGCTCAGCTCTAACCATCCTCTTTGGTAAGCCTTACACTTCACGTGAGCTCCCACCTTTGGCGAGTTCATGCACATTATTCCCCACAACTTGTTGAGCGATGAACGTATGTGAGCTCACTCTTGCTGTCTCACACCCCCCCCCCCCACAGGTCAAGAACAGGTACCGCAGGATGAGGCGCTTGGAGGATGCTGCGATGTGTTCGTGAGAGGTCTAGGTCGTCGTCTCCCAGTCAACTTTGGGTTGCTGGACCGTTGTCTCCTTATAATGTAATTATTTATTTATTTTTGTATAAAACTCCTGTTGTGTAGTGAAGATGTGACATTCGATCCTGTGCCATGATTCATCATATGTGTGAGACTTGGTCCCAGCACACCTGGTGATTATGTTTACGCCCGGGCTTTGGACCCCTAAAACCCAGGTGTTACAGAAGTGGTATCAGAGGAATGTTGACTGTAGGACGAAACCTAGATAGAACTGGACAACCATTATCTACTTACCTTTGCTACTCTGATTCTTTCTAAACTTTTCTTAATCCTTTCCTCATCTAATTCTGCTTTACTCTGATTATTCTTACCTTTTTTTCCTTCTAAAGACAAATGTGGGTTTCACACTTTGAAATCTTGTGCCTAAAGTGACCTTTAGGAATAGAAGACCTACTCTTAGGAACAAAAACAAAAATTATTTTTATATAGATATCTATGAACTTGAATGTTTGTCCTTATGATACTTGTTTGATTTGGATCTTTGATTGAGTGTGATGGGTTGTGGAGTAATGTCCACAATTACATTTGCATATACAGATAGGAAAAAATGCTTATAAAAAAAATAACTAGATAAACTAGATTATCCCTCATTAAATTATCTAGCCTAAACATTATCCATCTCATCTTAAAAGATTCTATCCTACACTCATAGATCCATCTTATCTTAAAAGATACTCTATTACTTTAATAGATTCATCTTATCTTGAAAAGATTTTATGTCATCCTAAAAGATGTAACTGACCTCAAAAGATTCTACCTTATCCTTATGGAGTCATCTTGCCCTAATTAGCATATTTATCCCACTCTAGAATAACAACCATAAGCTAATCTAAAATTTATTTAGATCCTATCTAGTCTAAAACAGTCATATCAATTTATTCTAGATCTGATCTAATGTGATAGGTTAATCTAACCTAACGAAGTCTAACCTTAAGTTGAGCTAATCTAATGTAAGTTACTTAAACAAGTTAGTTAATACTGGTAACATAAATAGATCATAATCCTATAATTGGGTGCTAAACCTAAATCGGTGTCTTAGACCAACTCGTCCATGAAACCACAACCTAGCCTATGTTATAGGTTGCCCAACCCATTTATCCCAAAAGCAAAAGTAAACTTTGTTGGGCCTATCCATCCCAAGCACCGACAACTACCTTAATCATATGTCCTTAACTCGGATGGCAACTCCAGGAGGAAGGCCAAAGAAGACCAACATCGTCAAGGAAGGAGAAGGAGATCAACCTCGACATGGAAGAATACGAGTCAAATCAGATCTCGAGATAATTCAAGATTCACCCCCCAAGATGAAGTCTTTCCTTATTATACTCATCTTTGCCACGACCTATACTTGCCATAACCGTACCTCATCTGACCTAATAGATGGCTAGACATACAATATCCATGTGTTCCAAATCGTCTACTAACCGTTATGTAAAAACTTGAACAAAACTTTGATTACCAAAACCCAAATGAGAAACCAAAATTTTAGACCAAACTTATTGTATCCCTTTTCTTACAAATCTCGAGGACGAGATTCTTTTTAAGGGGGGTAGGATTTGTAATACCCAAATTCTATATGAATAGAGAGAGCTAATAATTCTATTATTATGTAGTTTATTTTTATTGTGCTCATTTTTGATGAATAAGAACACTTAATCAATAAATGTTTTGTAATCATTCATTTATAAGTGGGTAATAAATAAATACATTTGAAATATTAGCATCCATACTGGATTTTGATTGTGCACTAAATTTGAAATGAAAACCCAAAACTCAGATTTGAAATTTGGGGCCAAATTGGGAATTTAGCCTTAAATTTAAATTCGGATTTGAAAATAAGAAAGAGAGAAATATTCTAAAATACAAAACAAAAAAAAACTTATAAAATTTAAACTATGTTCAAACTAAACATTTAAGGTGAATATAAATGTGCCATGAAAACTTAAATTGGAATTAGGTCCTTGGATTTGGAATTTAAAACTGAAAAGAAAAAGAAATAGAGAAAATAAAAAGAAAGGAAATTAAAAGAACCACCAGCGCTCGTGGGCTGATTTCCAATCCGTTCCAACTCACCCCTGTCTGCGCCAGCCCATCTGCTACTCCTCCCTTTGCATTTTCTGTTGGGACACTTCCATGCGGGGCCCGCTCGTCGGAATCACCCTCCAGCCGCTTCACTTGCGTCTGTTTCATTGACGTATGGGCCCCAATCGACAGGGTTGTCTCCTACCTCTACTCCGAGACGAACGCAACAGCCGCACGAACGCCGTGGATCCCGCGCGTGGACCAAGTCCGTCGTGCGCACAACGACTGTCGAAATCCACGCGACTTCCTCGATCCATCTCGACCTCGTCCCCCACCTCGTGGCAAGCTCGGAGGAGTCTGCGGACTCAATCGTGAACAGATGGGCGCGGAAATCGCGGGGGCTCGACCAACGGCTCCGTGAACCATGGCGTGATCCCCGCGCGGACTTCCTGACCTCGGTGCATAAGAACGGATCCGCACCCGCCCCTCTTCCATCCGCTCACCCTGTTCCAAGCCATGGGGCACTAAGAATTTCTCGCCGTTGATGAATCTTTGCCGCCGGTCCGCCCTGCGCCATGGCTGGCCCTGTTCCCGCCTTCTCCATCGGTGAGGCCTCGCTCACGCTTCCCTATGGTCATCATGACGTTTTGCTCTAGGATCCACTAGGAATCGAACACCGGAACCTTGATGCCTGCTCATTGGCCATGGCGCCGCCGGCCCTGGTGAACGCCACCGCCGGTGTCTGCGATTGTAAGATGGGGATCATCTGGCCTGGCCGTTGATCTACGGGCGTGTGGCCACGATTAGAAGGTGATAACGTTTCGGCCAGATTCAATCTGGGCCTTTGATCGGCTGATTCACGGTGGGGACTGGATTAGGGTTACAACTTCGGGTTGGTGTGCCTTGTCCGTTGATCTGGTCACCAACGGCTGTGATCGCGCCTTGCATACCGGTTCGGTCAGAGCTTCGTGATCGTGGATCTCAGGATCGACGGTCAATAGCGCGTACCCCTTCGTCGTTATAACGGATCCGTCAGATCGGGATCTGACGGCTCATACTCGCCCAGATAGATTCAGCCGAGCAAACTTCTAAAAGAGACCCCGGAAAACTTGCTATTCAACCCGCGGTCTATCGCCTGGGTTCTCTGTGTCTTGGTGCACTTTGCGCCAGGGCCCCTGCACTTCCTAATATTAGTGTGCCCAGTCCAGAGATTTATAAAACCCAGTAAAAGTAATTAGAAAATGATTTGTAGTGTAAAAATAAATCCAGAAACTTATTTAATTCATAACTAATTCATTTTAGCTCCTTTTTGAACCATTCCAGTTGCAATAATTTCGTATTAACATTGTCTATCAACTAGTAACATTGTTTAACCATAAAACTTAAATTAAAATTATTCATTTGGATTAATCTATTCTAGATGCTTATTAACTTCAGAAATTCATAACTTAGAATCCGTAACTCCAAAATTAATGATTTCTGTTCCTAGAATCTTATTTTAATGAGTAGATTATTATTATGTATTTTGTTTACATGTTTGGTGTGATGTTAATTTTGCCTATACACTGCTTGTTTGTATTGCTACGACTAGCGTGAGGTCACGTGTCACCTGAAGATCATCCTGGTACCTGGAATCTCAAGTCCCAGGCAAGTTGTGCCCTTGATCACTTCTTTTTTTACCCACTCATGTTCTAATTAATCATAATGATCTGCATAGGTTAATTTTGATGGGACCCAATAGGTTACCCTAATTTGTCTATCTTTATACCTTGTTTACCACTGAACTTTTTGGGTAGTACTTGCTAGTGCTTTATGTGGTTTTGGGTATGAAGATACAATGTTCATGATTATACTTTTGTTATCCGTTGTTATTTATCGTTCATGATAAGATCATTATGTTAATTGGAACATGGAGAACCACCCGGGAAAACAGTGCTACCACAAGGGAGGAATGGGACCCCTTGGCTGATTAATTAGGAAAGCTAGTGGAAGACTACCTTACCCGAAAGGGGCAAGGGCAGTAGGGGAGTGGTCAGTGTAGGGAGGCCCTCGGGAGGATTTTGCTGCGATGGCGGTCCTGCAAGGGATTCCTGCATTGGAGCTTCCTATAAACTGTAGCGGGTTTTCTGAAGCTAGTGGAACTTTGTAAGGCCTCGTAGTGTTACCCTGCCTCGCCTCCTCGGTAGAGGTGTATGGGAAGTCGCGATCCCTTGGCAGATGGGTAACATGACTTGTGGGTAAAGATGCGCAACCTCTGCAGAGTGTAAAAGTGGTATACTAGCCATGCTCACGGTCATGAGCAGCTCGGACACTCACATGATTAATTTATGGAACTAAATTCAATTTGTCATATGCATTGCATCGCAGGTGATGTTGTTACTCCTTTTGTTCTACTATTTAATTGGGTTGGTATTTACTTATACTTAGTAATTGCTAATAAAATTTTGACCAACTTTAAAAGCAATGCTCAGCTCTAACCATCCTCTTTGGTAAGCCTTACACTTCACGTGAGCTCCCACCTTTGGCGAGTTCATGCACATTATTCCCCACAACTTGTTGAGCGATGAACGTATGTGAGCTCACTCTTGCTGTCTCACACCCCCCCCACAGGTCAAGAACAGGTACCGCAGGATGAGGCGCTTGGAGGATGTTGCGATGTGTTCGTGAGAGGTCTAGGCCGTCGTCTCCCAGTCAACTTTGGGTTGCTGGACCGTTGTCTCCTTATAATGTAATTATTTATTTATTTTTGTATAAAACTCCTGTTGTATAGTGAAGATGTGACATTCGATCCTGTGCCATGATTCATCATATGTGTGAGACTTGGTCCCAGCACACCTGGTGATTATGTTTACGCCCGGGCTTTGGACCCCTAAAACCCGGGTGTTACAAAATGCGAGAATAGCGTAGGGGGGTCTTACTAAACTTCTTGCGCTCATGGCGCTTAGAAGTGATGGACGGCGCGTCGGAGCCGGAGGTAGATGGCGATGAGGTGTCGGTCTCGTAGTAGACCACCTTCCTCATCTTCTTTGTTTTGTCGCCACTCCGATGCGTCTTGTGGGAAGAGGATTTCTTCTCCTTCCCCTTCCCTTTGTTGCGGGACTCTTCCGATGAAGCTTTCCCGTGGCTTGTAGTGGGCTTGTCGCCGGTCTCCATCTCCCTCTTGGCGTGATCTCCCGACATCACTTCGAGCGGTTAGGATCTAATGAAGCACCGGGCTTTGATACCAATTGAAAGTCGCCTAGAGGGGGGGTGAATAGGGCGAATCTGAAATTTACAAACTTAATCACAACTACAAGCCGGGTTAGCGTTAGTGAGAGCACCTAGAGGGGGGGGTGAATAGGTGATCCTGTAAAAGATTAAACTTATAGCCACAAAACTTTGATTAAGCGTTAGCACAGTTTATGCCAAGTGGCTAGAGAGGAGTCAAAAACACAATAACCACAAGAATTCAATCACAGAGATGACACGGTGGTTATCCCGTGGTTCGGCCAAGTACAAAACTTGCCTACTCCACGTTGTGGCGTCCCAACGGACGAGAGTTGCACTCAACTCCTCTCAAGTGATCCAATGATCAACTTGAATACCACGGTGTTCTTGCTTTTCTTTTCTCAATCCCGTTTGCGAGGAATCTCCACAGCTTGGAGCCTCTCGCCCTTACAAAAGATGTTCACAGAGAATCACGGAGCAAGGGAGGGAATGAGCAACGCACACAAGACTTCAAAAGAGCAGAGCAACACGCACACAAGCAGCAATAAGAGCTCGCAACACAACTCAAAGAGTACACAACTCCACAAGAGCTCTATATGCTATCACAATGAATCGAATGCGCTAGATCAATGTCTTGGTGCTTAGAAAGGTTGTAGGAATGCTTGGTGTACTCCTCCATGCGCCTAGGGGTCCCTTTTATACCCCCAAGGCAGCTAGGAGTCGTTGAGATCACATCTGGAAGGCTATCCTTGCCTTCTGTCGTCGGGCGCACCGGACAGTCCGGTGCACACCGGACACTGTCCGGTGCCCGATTTATTTCCATAAACAGCGCATCCGACCGTTGCTGTTTGTTGCAGATCCGGGCGCCGTTGGCGCACCGGACATGTCCGGTGCACACCGGACAGTCCGGTGTCCCATTCCGACCGTTGGCTCGGCCACGTGTCGCGCGCCGATCGCGCGGCCGACCGTTGGCCCGGCCGACCGTTGGCTCACCGGACAGTCCGGTGAATTTTAGCCGAAGTCGCCGGAGAAAAACCCGAGAGCAGCTGGTTTGCTCCGCGCTGGTCTGGCGTACCGGACACTGTCCGGTGCACACCGGACAGTCCGGTGCCCCAGCCCGAAGCAGCCCTCCACTCCTCTTCTTCTTCCTGTTTCTAACACTTAGACAAGAACATTAGTACACAAAACCAATGTACTAAGGCTTAGAAACATACCTTAACTTGTGCTTTGCAACTTGTCCATCCATGGGCATAGATTCACATTTAAGCACTTTGTGTTTGCACTCAATCACCAAAATACTTAGAAATGGCCCAAGGGCACATTTCCCTTTCAATCTCCCCCTTTTTGGTGATTTATGCCAACACAACATAAAGCAACTAGAACAAGTGCAAAATCACTTTAAATAGAACTCAAATTTGAGTTTTATTCAATTTTGGCATATATGGATCATCCTTTGCCACCACTTGGTTTGTTTTTGCAAATCAAACTCAAATCTCTATCTCTAAGTCAAACACACATGTTGAAGCATAAAGAGAGTCATTCCAAAGAAATTTGACCACGGATTTCAAAAACTCCCCCTTTTTCCCATAATCAACATTTCTCCCCACAAGAAACCAACTTTTGACAAAAGAGACAATACAAGAGTTTTGACAAACCAAAAGCTCGATTATACTTTTTCAAAATTTCTCAAGTGGTAGCTGATCCATTTATTGCTTTGGCCTTTATTTTCTCCCCCTTTGGCATCAAGCACCAAAACGGGATCAATCTTGGCCCTTTAACCCCATTGCCTCACCAAAATCTTCAATTAAGAGCCAATGACAATAAGAGTTCATGAGATGAACTTGGAATAAGTTACCCTCTCATCGGAGTGCAGTGGAAGTCTTTCGTGGTCCAAGTCCACCTTTTCCCTTTCAATTCTCCTTCGAGACTAAATCAAGCAAACTCAAGCATATGGTTAGTCTCAAAGGGTCAAGTTGTAACACATCTCCCCCTAAACATGTGCATCACTTTGCAACGGACTTGTGAGATCCAGGGAGTGTTTGTACAACTTGAGCACCACAATAAGCAACAAAAATGAACATGATCAAAGGCATAAACACATGTATGCTACAATTCAATCCAAGTTCCGCGAATCTAAGACATTTAGCTCACTACGCAGCCTGCAAAAGGTCTTCTCATCTAGAGGCTTGGTAAAGATATCGGCTAGCTGGTTCTCGGTGCTAACATGAAACACTTCGATATCCCCCTTTTGCTGGTGGTCTCTCAAAAAGTGATGCCGGATGTCTATGTGCTTTGTGCGGCTGTGTTCAACAGGATTTTCCGCCATGTGGATAGCACTCTCATTATCACATAGGAGTGGGACTTTGCTCAGATTGTAGCCAAAGTCCCGGAGGGTTTGCCTCATCCAAAGTAGTTGCGCGCAACACTGTCCTGCGGCAACGTACTCGGCCTCAGCGGTGGATAGGGCAACGGAGGTTTGTTTCTTAGAGTTCCATGACACCAGGGACCTTCCTAAGAATTGGCACGTCCCTGATGTACTCTTCCTATCGACCTTACATCCAGCATAGTCGGAGTCTGAGTATCCAACTAAGTCAAAGGTAGACCCCTTTGGATACCAGAGCCCGAAGCAAGGCGTAGCAACCAAATATCTAAGAATTCGCTTCACCGCCACTAAGTGACACTCCTTAGGATCGGATTGAAATCTAGCACACATGCATACGCTAAGCATAATATCCGGTCTACTAGCACATAAGTAAAGTAAAGAACCTATCATCGACCGATATGCTTTTTGATCAACGGACTTACCTCCTTTGTTGAGGTCGGTGTGTCCGTCGGTCCCCATCGGAGTCTTTGCGGGCTTGGCGTCCTTCATCCCAAACCTCTTTAGCAAGTCTTGCGTGTACTTCGTTTGGGAGATGAAAGTGCCGTCCTTGAGTTGCTTCACTTGGAACCCAAGGAAGTAGTTCAACTCGCCCATCATCGACATCTCGAATTTCTGCGTCATCACCCTGCTAAACTCTTCACAAGACTTTTGGTTAGTAGAACCAAATATTATGTCATCGACATAAATTTGGCACACAAATAAATCACCATCACATGTCTTTGTAAAAAGAGTTGGATCGGCTTTCCCAACCTTGAAAGCATTAACAATTAGAAAGTCTCTAAGGCATTCATACCATGCTCTTGGGGCTTGCTTAAGTCCATAGAGCGCCTTAGAGAGCTTACACACGTGGTCGGGGTACCGTTCATCCTCGAAGCCAGGGGGTTGCTCCACGTACACCTCCTCCTTGATTGGCCCATTGAGGAAAGCGCTCTTCACATCCATTTGGTACAACCTGAAAGAATGGTGAGCGGCATATGCTAGCAAGATACGAATGGACTCTAGCCTAGCCACAGGAGCGAAAGTCTCCTCAAAGTCCAAACCTGCGACTTGGGCATAACCTTTTGCCACAAGTCGAGCCTTGTTCCTCGTCACCACCCCGTGCTCGTCCTGTTTGTTGCGGAACACCCACTTGGTTCCCACAACATTTTGCTTCGGACGAGGCACCAGTGTCCAAACTTCATTGCGCTTGAAGTTGTTGAGTTCCTCTTGCATGGCCAACACCCAGTCCGGATCTAGCAAGGCCTCCTCTACCCTGAAAGGCTCAATAGAAGAGACAAAGGAGTAATGCTCACAAAAATTAACTAATCGAGACCGAGTAGTTACTCCCTTGCTAATGTCACCCAGAATTTGGTCGACGGGATGATCCCTTTGAATCATCGCTCGAACTTGGGTTGGAGGTGCCGGTTGCGCTTCTTCCTCCATCACATGATCAACTTGTGCTCCCCCTTGATCACACGCCTCCTGTTGATGAACCTGTTCATCGTCTTGAGTTGGGGGTAGCAACATAGTTGAGGAAGAAGGTTGATCTCGTTCATATTGTTCCTGTGGCCGAACGTCTCCAATCGCCATGGTTCGTATAGCGGTCGTCGGAACATCTTCTTCATCTACATCATCACAATCAATAACTTGCTCTCTTGGAGAGCCATTAGTCTCATCAAATACAACGTCGCTAGAGACTTCAACCAAACCCGATGATTTGTTGAAGACTCTATACGCCTTTGTATTTGAGTCATAACCTAACAAAAACCCTTCTACAGCTTTGGGAGCAAACTTAGAATTTCTACCTTTCTTCACTAGAATGTAGCACTTGCTCCCAAATACACGAAAGTAAGATACATTGGGTTTGTTACCGGTTAGTAGCTCATACGACGTCTTCTTGAGGAGGCGATGAAGGTAGACCCTGTTGATGGCGTGGCAAGCCGTATTCACGGCTTCCGTCCAAAAGTACTCGGGGGTCTTGAACTCTCCTAGCATCGTCCTTGCCATGTCAATGAGCGTCCTGTTCTTCCTCTCTACCACACCATTTTGCTGTGGTGTGTAGGGAGCGGAGAACTCGTGCTTGATCCCTTCCTCTTTAAGGAACTCCTCCACTTGAAGGTTCTTGAACTCGGACCCGTTGTCGCTCCTTATCTTCTTCACCTTGAGCTCAAACTCATTTTGAGCTCTCCTGAGGAAGCGCTTGAGGGTCCCTTGGGTTTTAGACTTATCCTGCAAAAAGAACACCCAAGTGAAGCGGGAAAAGTCATCAACAATAACTAGACCATACTTACTCCCTCCTATACTTAGATAGGCGACGGGTCCGAAGAGGTCCATATGCAGTAGCTCCAGGGGTCTTGAAGTTGTCATCACATTCTTGCTGTGATGCGCTCCTCCCACTTGTTTACCTACTTGACAAGCTGCACAAGGTCTATCTTTTTCGAATTGAACGTTAGTCAAACCTATCACGTGTTCTCCCTTTAGAAGTTTGTGAAGGTTCTTCATCCCCACATGTGCTAAGCGGCGATGCCACAGCCAGCCCATGCTAGTCTTAGCTATTAAGCATGCATCTAGACCGGTTTCTTCTTTTGCAAAATCAACTAAGTACAGTTTGCTGTCTAATACACCCTTAAAAGCTAGTGAACCATCACTTCTTCTAAAGACAGACACATCTACATTAGTAAATAGACAGTTATACCCCATATTGCATAATTGACTAACAGATAGTAAATTATATCCTAGAGACTCTACTAAAAACACATTAGAAATTGAGTGCTCATTTGATATTGCAATTTTACCTAACCCTTTTACCTTGCCTTGATTCCCATCACCGAAAATAATTGAATCTTGGGAATCCTTATTCTTGACGTAGGAGGTGAACATCTTCTTCTCCCCCGTCATATGGTTTGTGCATCCGCTGTCAATAATCCAGCTTGAACCCCCGGATGCATAAACCTGCAAGGCAAATTTAGGCTTGGGACTTAGGTACCCAACTCATGTTGGGTCCTACAAGGTTAGCACAAATATTCTTAGGGACCCAAATGCAAGTTTTGTCTCCCTTGCATCTTGCCCCTAACTTCCTAGCAATTACCTTTCTATCCTTTCTACAAATTGCAAAGGAAGCATTCAAAGCATGATATATTGTAGAAGGCTCATTAACTTTCCTAGAAATATTAACAACATTTCTCCTAGGCATATTATGAACAACATCCCTTCTACCAACATTCCTATCATGCACATATGAAGAACTAGAAGCAAACATAGCATGAGAAAAATCATCGTACTCATTATAACTCTTATAAGCATTTCTAGTTTGTCTCCTATCATGATACAAAAAGGCATGGTTCTTTTTAGCACTAGTAGCCATAGGGGCCTTCCCTTTCTCCTTAGTGGGAATGGGAGCCTTATGGCTTGTTAAGTTCTTGGCTTCCCTCTTGAAGCCAAGCCCATCCTTAATTGAGGGGTGTCTACCAACCGTGTAGGCATCCCTAGCAAATTTTAGTTTATCAAAATTACTCTTGCTAGTCTTAAGTTGAGCATTAAGACTAGCTAATTCATCATTCAATTTTGAAATAGAAACTAAGTGTTCGCTACAAGCATTAATATCAATATCCTTACACCTAGTGCAAATTTCAACATATTCAACACAAGAGTTGGATTTATTTGCTTCTACTAGTTTAGCATTTAAATCATCGTTTATGCTCTTTAAGTTAGAAATAGAATCATGGCATGTTGACACTTCACAAGCAAGCATTTCATTCCTCTTAATTTCTAATGCAAGGGATTTTTGAGCCTCTACAAACTTATCATGTTCTTCATACAACAAATCCTCTTGCTTTTCTAAAAGTATATTCTTTTCATTCAAGGCATCAATTAATTCATTAATTTTGTCTATCTTAGATCTATCTAAGCCCTTGAACAAACATGAATAATCTACTTCATCCTCATCACTAGATTCGTCCTCACTTGAAGAAGCATAGGTAGAGTTGCGAGTACATACCTTCTTCTCCCTTGCCATAAGGCATGTGTGACGCTCGTTGGGGAAGAGGGTTGATTTGTTGAAGGCGGTGGCGGCGAGTCCTTCATTGTCGGAGTCGGAAGAGGAGCAGTCCGAGTCCCACTCCTTGCCTAGATGCGCCTCGCCCTTTGCCTTCTTGTAATGCTTCTTCTTTTCCCTCTTGTTTCCCTTTTCCTGGTCACTATCATTATCGGGGCAGTTAGCGATAAAATGACCAATCTTACCGCACTTGAAGCATGAGCGCTTTCCCTTCGTCTTGGTCTTGCTTGGCTGCCCCTTGTGACCCTTTAGCACCGTCTTGAAGCGTTTGATGATGAGAGCCATTTCTTCATCATTAAGCCCGGCCGCCTCAATTTGCGCCACCTTGCTTGGTAGTGCTTCCTTGCTTCTCGATGCCTTGAGAGCAATGGGTTGAGGCTCGTGGATTGGACCGTTCAACGCGTCATCGACGTACCTCGCCTCCTTGATCATCATCCGCCCGCTTACAAATTTTTCCAAGAATTTCTTCGGGCGACATTTTGGTGTACCTGGGATTCTCACGAATATTATTCACCAAATGAGGATCAAGAACGGTAAAGGACCTTAGCATTAGGCGGACGACGTCGTGGTCCGTCCATCGCGTGCTTCCATAGCTCCTTATCTTGTTGACAAGGGTTTTGAGCCGGTTGTATGTTTGGGTTGGCTCCTCCCCCCTTATCATAGCAAATCTTCCAAGTTCGCCCTCCACCAACTCCATCTTGGTGAGCATGGTGACGTCGTTGCCCTCGTGAGAGATCTTGAGGGTGTCCCATATCTGCTTGGCATTGTCCAAGCCGCTCACCTTATTGTATTCTTCCCTGCACAAAGATGCTAAAAGAACAGTAGTAGCTTGTGCATTTCTATGAATTTGTTCATTTATAAGCATAGGACTATCCGAGCTATCAAATTTCATTCCATTCTCTACAATCTCCCATATGCTTGGATGAAGAGAGAATAAGTGACTACGCATTTTGTGACTCCAAAATCCGTAGTCCTCCCCATCAAAGTGTGGAGGTTTGCCGAGAGGAATGGAAAGCAAATGCGAATTCGAACTATGTGGAATACGAGAATAATCAAATGAAAAGTTCGAATTGACCGTCTTCCTGTAGTCGTTGTCGTCGTCCTTTTGGGAAGAAGAGGATTCGTCGCTGTCGTAGTAGACGATCTCCTTGATGCGCCTTGTCTTCTTCTTCTTCCCATCTTTACGTCTGTGGCCCGAGCCAGAGTCGTTGGATTTATCATCTTTTGGCTCGTTGACGAAGGACTCCTTCTCCTTATCGTTGATCACGATTCCCTTCCCCTTAGGATCCATCTCTTCGGGCGGCTAGTCCCTTTCTTGAAGAGAACGGCTCCGATACCAATTGAGAGCACCTAGAGGGGGGGGTGAATAGGTGATCCTGTAAAAGATTAAACTTATAGCCACAAAACTTTGATTAAGCGTTAGCACAGTTTATGCCAAGTGGCTAGAGAGGAGTCAAAAACACAATAACCACAAGAATTCAATCACAGAGATGACACGGTGGTTATCCCGTGGTTCGGCCAAGTACAAAACTTGCCTACTCCACGTTGTGGCGTCCCAACGGACGAGAGTTGCACTCAACTCCTCTCAAGTGATCCAATGATCAACTTGAATACCACGGTGTTCTTGCTTTTCTTTTCTCAATCCCGTTTGCGAGGAATCTCCACAGCTTGGAGCCTCTCGCCCTTACAAAAGATGTTCACAGAGAATCACGGAGCAAGGGAGGGAATGAGCAACGCACACAAGACTTCAAAAGAGCAGAGCAACACGCACACAAGCAGCAATAAGAGCTCGCAACACAACTCAAAGAGTACACAACTCCACAAGAGCTCTATATGCTATCACAATGAATCGAATGCGCTAGATCAATGTCTTGGTGCTTAGAAAGGTTGTAGGAATGCTTGGTGTACTCCTCCATGCGCCTAGGGGTCCCTTTTATACCCCCAAGGCAGCTAGGAGCCGTTGAGATCACATCTGGAAGGCTATCCTTGCCTTCTGTCGTCGGGCGCACCGGACAGTCCGGTGCACACCGGACACTGTCCGGTGCCCGATTTATTTCCATAAACAGCGCATCCGACCGTTGCTGTCTGTTGCAGATCCGGGCGCCGTTGGCGCACCGGACATGTCCGGTGCACACCGGACAGTCCGGTGTCCCATTCCGACCGTTGGCTCGGCCACGTGTCGCGCGCCGATCGCGCGGCCGACCGTTGGCTCACCGGACAGTCCGGTGCACACCGGACAGTCCGGTGAATTTTAGCCGAAGTCGCCGGAGAAAAACCCGAGAGCAGCTGGTTTGCTCCGCGCTGGTCTGGCGCACCGGACACTGTCCGGTGCACACCGGACAGTCCGGTGCCCCAGCCCGAAGCAGCCCTCCACTCCTCTTCTTCTTCCTGTTTCTAACACTTAGACAAGAACATTAGTACACAAAACCAATGTACTAAGGCTTAGAAACATACCTTAACTTGTGCTTTGCAACTTGTCCATCCATGGGCATAGATTCACATTTAAGCACTTTGTGTTTGCACTCAATCACCAAAATACTTAGAAATGGCCCAAGGGCACATTTCCCTTTCAGTTAGAAATATAAATGAGTCCGAGAGAGAGGGTGCAAAACAAATCGCAAGCGAATAAAGAGTGTGACACGCGGATTTGTTTTACCGAGGTTCGGTTCTTGCAAACCTACTCCCCGTTGAGGTGGTCACAAAGACCGGGTCTCTTTCAACCCTTTCCCTCTCTCAAACGGTCCCTCGGACCGAGTGAGCTTCTTCTCAATCAAACGGGAACAAACTTCCCCGCAAGGACCACCACACAATTGGTGTCTCTAGCCTTGGTTACAATTGAGTTGTTCGCAAGAAAGAATGAAAGAAAGAAGCGATCCAAGCGCAAGAGCTCGAAAGAACACAAGCAAATCTCTCTCACTAATCACTAAAGCTTTGTGTGGAATTGGGAGAGGATTTGATCACTTGGGTGTGTCTAGAATTGAATGCTAGAGCTCTTGTAAGTAGTTGAAGTGGGAAAACTTGGATGACTTGAATGTGAGGTGGTTGGGGGTATTTATAACCCCAACCATCAAACTAGCCGTTTGGTGGAGGCTGCTATCGTATGGCGCACCGGACAGTCCGATGCGCTACCGGACAGTGTCCGGTGCGCCAGCCACGTCACCAGGCCGTTGGGTTCCGACCGTTGGAGCTCTGTCTTGTGGGCCCGCTTGGCTGTCCGGTGGCGCACCGGACAAGTTCTGTAGACTGTCCGGTGTGCCACCCGCGCGTGCACTGCTCCTCTGCGCGCGCAGGCGCGCATTTAATGCGTTGCAGTCGACCGTTGGCGCGAAGTAGCCGTTGCTCCGCTGGCTCACCGGACAGTCCGGTGTGCACCGGACATGTCCGGTGAATTATAGCAGAGCGGAAATCCGAAGCTGGCGAGTTCAGAGTCGCTCTCCTCTGGAGCACCGGACACTGTCCGGTGATGCACCGGACAGTCCGGTGAATTATAGCGAAGCGCCTCTGAGATTTCCCGAAGGTGCGAAGTTTGGCTTGGAGTCCCCTGGTGCACCGGACACTGTCCGGTGGTGCACTTAGGGGTGGTAATGGATCATGGCCCTATCACTTGCTTCACAAACCAACAAGGCCCTTAATTTTGTTAGTTCAAAATTGTATTGTTCTATGATCCGGCCCTAACTTGACTCGATCCTTAAATTTTCTAGGCTAAATTAAATGGCCCGTTACCACCCCTAGGTGCACCGGACACTGTCCGGTGGCACACCGGACAGTCCGGTGCGCCAGACCGGGCAGCCTTCGGTTATCCCTTGCTCTTTTTGTTGAACCCTTTTCTTGGTCTTTTTATTGGCTTAGTGTGAACCTTTGGCACCTGTATAACTTATAGACTAGAGCAAACTAGTTAGTCCAATTATTTGTGCTGGGCAATTCAACCACCAAAATCATTCTCATGTTAAGGTTAAAAATGCTTACGCTCTAGAAGTAGAAAAATGTGAAAAACTATCTAGTGCGTAAGCATTTTTAACCTTCACATGCTTCTTATTTTCTTTAATAAGGAAGTCCTCTTGGGTATCCAAGAGATCATCCTTTTCATGAATAGCAATAATCAATTCATTTAATTTTTCTTTTTGTTGCATGTTTAGGTTGGCAAAAAGAATGCGTAAGTTATCCTCCTGATTGCTAGCATTATCCTCATCACTAGAGGTTTCATATTTAGTGGAGGATCTTGATTTTACCTTTTTCCTCTTGTCATCCTTTGCCATGAGGCACTTGTGGCCGACGTTTGGGAAGAGAAGACCCTTGGTGACGGCGATGTTGGCGACGTCCTCGTCGGAGGAGGAGTCGCTAGAGCTTTCGTCGGAGTCCCACTCGCGACATACATGGGCATCACCGCCCTTCTTCCTGTAGTATCTCTTCTTCTCCTTTCTTCTCCCCTTCTTGTCGTCGCCCCTGTCACTGTCACTAGATAGTGGACATTTTGCAATAAAATGACCGGGCTTACCACATTTGTAGCAAACTTTCTTGGAGCGGGGCTTGTAATCTTTCCTCCTCCTCTGCTTGAGGATTTGGCAGAAGCTTTTGATGACGAGCGCCATTTCCTCATTGTCGAGCTTGGAGGCGTCGATGGGTGTTCTAGTCGATGTAGATTCCTCCTTCTTCTCCTCTGTCGCCTTAAATGCGACCGGTTGTGCTTCGGACATGGAGGGGCCATCAAGCTCGTTGATCTTCTTTGAGCCTTTGATCATTAATTCAAAGCTCACAAAATTCCCTATTACCTCCTCGGGAGACATTAGTGTATATCTAGGATTTCCTCGAATTAATTGAACTTGCGTAGGGTTAAGAAAAATGAGGGATCTTAGAATAACCTTGACCATTTCATGGTCATCCCATTTCTTGCTCCCGAGGTTGCGCACTTGGTTCACCAAGGTTTTGAGCCGGTTGTACATGTCGTGTGGCTCCTCCCCTTGGCGAAGTCGGAAGCGACCGAGCTCCCCCTCGATCGTTTCCCGCTTTGTGATTTTGGTCACCTCGTCTCCTTTGTGCACGGTCTTTAGCGTGTCCCAAATCTCCTTAGCATTTTTCAACCCTTGCACCTTATTATACTCCTCTCGACTTAGAGAGGCGAGGAGTATAGTTGAGGCTTGGGAGTTGAAGTGTTGAATTTGGGCCACTTCGTCCTCATCATAATCTTCATCCCCTACGGATGGTACATGTACACCAAACTCAACAACATCCCATATACTTTTGTGGAGTGAGGTTAGATGAAATCGCATCAAATCACTCCACCTAGCATAATCTTCACCATCAAAAGTTGGTGGTTTGCCTAATGGGACGGAAAGTAAAGGTGTATGTTTAGGAATGCGAGGATAGCGTAAGGGGATCTTACTAAACTTCTTGCGCTCATGGCGCTTAGAAGTGACGGACGGCGTGTCGGAGCCGGAGGTGGATGGCGATGAGGTGTCGGTCTCGTAGTAGACCACCTTCCTCATCTTCTTCTTCTTATCACCGCTCCGACGCGACTTGTGTGAAGGGGATTCCTTTTCCTTCCCCTTCCCTTTGTTGTAGGACTCTCTCGATGGAGCCTTCCCGTGGCTTGTAGCGGGCTTCTCGCCGGTCACCATCTCCTTCTTGGCGTGATCTCCCAACATCACTTCGAGCGGTTAGGCTCTAATGAAGCACCGGCTCTGATACCAATTGAAAGTCACCTAGAGGGGGGTGAATAGGGCGAATCTGAAATTTACAAACTTAATCACAACTACAAGCCGGGTTAGCGTTAGAAATATAATCAAGTCCGAGAGAGAGGGTGCAAAACAAATCGCAAGCGAATAAAGAGTGTGACACACGGATTTGTTTTACCGAGGTTCGGTTCTCGCAAACCTACTCCCCGTTGAGGTGGTCACAAAGACCGGGTCTCTTTCAACCCTTTCCCTCTCTCAAACGGTCCCTCGGACCGAGTGAGCTTCTCTTCTCAAATCAATTGGGAACCAAACTTCCCGCAAGGACCACCACACAATTGGTGTCTCTTGCCTTGATTACAAATGAGATGATCGCAAGAAAGAATGGGAAAAAAGAAGCAATCCAAGCGCAAGAGCTCAAAAGAACACAACAAATCTCTCTCGCTAATCACTAAAGCCTTGTGTGGAATTGGGAGAGGATTTGATCACTTTGGTGTGTCTTGTATTGAATGCTCAGCTCTTGTATGTAGTTGGAAGGTGGAAAACTTGGATGACTTGAATGAGGGGGTGGTTGGGGTATTTATAGCCCAACCACCAAACTAGCCGTTTGGTGGAGGCTGCTGTCGCATGGCGCACCGGACAGTCCGGTGCGCCACCGGACACTGTCCGGTACGCCAGCCATGTCACCTGGCCGTTGGGTTCCGACCATTGGAGCTCTGACTTGTGGGCCCGCCTGGCTGTCCGGTGGTGCACCGGACAAGTCCTGTAGACTGTCCGATGTGCCACCCGTGCGTCCTCTGTCCTCTGCGCGCGCAGGCGCGCATTTAATGTGTTGCAGTCGACCGTTGCACGCGAAGTAGTCGTTGCTCCGCTGGCTCACCGGACAGTCTGGTGTGCACCGGACATGTCCGGTGAATTATAGCAGAGCGGATTCCTGAAGCTGGCGAGTTCAGAGCCGCTCTTCCTTGGGGCACCGGACACTGTCCGGTGGTGCACCGGACAGTCCGGTGAATTATAGTGAAGCACCTCTGAGATTTCCCGAAGGTGATGAGTTCATCTTGGAGTTCTCTGGTGCACCGGACACTGTCTGGTGGTGCACCGGACACTGTCCGGTGGCACAACGGACAGTCCGGTGCGCCAGACCAGGGCAGCCTTCGGTTGTCCTTTGCTCTCTTTGTTTGAACCCTTTTCTTGGTCTTTTTATTGGCTTAGTGTCAACCTTTGGCACCTGTATAACTTATAGACTAGAGCAAACTAGTTAGTCCAATTATTTGTGTTGGGCAATTCAACCACCAAAATCAATTAGGAAAATAGGTGTAAACCTAATTCCCTTTCAGTGCCGACTCTTCGATACCTCGGGAAAAATTGGAGGAGTCTTCTAAACCTTGCTTTACATTCCGCGCTTAATTCAAGCATTTTACATTGTGTATTTGTTTAGCAAGTATTTGAAGTATTGTCTTAGCATTGTTGTATTTCTAGTATTATTATCTTAGTGCTAGTTGTTGGGGGTGAAGTTGGGCTCTTGCTTAGGTTTTAATTAGTGTTGATTTTTAGAAAAGCCCAATTCACCCCCCCTCTTGGACATCGTGATCCTTTCAATTGGTATCAGAGCCTTGTTGCTCTTAGATTAGCTTAACCGCTAGAGTAACGATGTCCGGTGGAGATGGACCTCCTCCCGTTTTTGATGGTGACGATTTTCCATATTGGAAAATTCGTATGGAAGCATATTTAGAGGCTATAGACATTAGTGTCTACAAAGTCGCCACACAAGGATTCCCCGCACCTAGAGATCCCACAAATCTTGTAGGTGATGAGTTTAATTATGAGAAATGGAATGCTAAGGCCAAAAACACCCTTTTTAGAAGCCTTTGCAAAGATGTGTTTAATAGAGTTAGAAATCATAAAAATGCTCATGATATGTGGATGGACATTTGTGCTCTACATGAAGGAACTAGAAGTGAGCGTGAGGAGAGATATCACATTTCTATGAGAAAGTTAAATTCTTTTGAAATGCTTGCTAACGAAAATTCCAATGCTATGTACTCACGTCTCAATATTCCTGTAGAGGAAGTAAATGGATTGGGGCTTACACAAATTTCACAACCGGATGTTGTGAGGAAGATTCTCAGTGTCCTCCCAATTGACAAATATGGACACATTGTCACTATACTGCATCAAATGGATCTTTCAGTTACCACACCTACACAGATATTGGGAAAGATCAATGCTCATGAGATGTACATGCACATCAATGACAAAGATGAGTCATCTTCCAAGAGAAAGGATTTGGCTCTCAAAGCAAATCAAGAAAGAAAAGGAAAAGCTAAAGTACAAATTGAGGAAGAATCCTCAAGTGATGATGACCTTGATGCTAACATTGCCTTGATGGTGAGGAAGACCACCAAGATGTTAAAGAAGCTCAACAGAGAAGGCATCAAATTTGATTCAAGAAAGAAGAAATTCTTTTCCAACAAAAGAAAGCCCATTTCTGAGATGGATTGCTACAACTGTGGAGAGCTTGGTCATCTTGCTCATCAATGTAACAAGCCCAAGAAGAACAAGTTCAAGGGCAAGAAAGAAGATGACAACGATGATGAGAAAAAGGAAAAGAGATTCTTCAAGAGAAAGGATGGGAAGCAAAAGAGGTTCCACAAAAAGAAAAATGGAAAGGCATATATCATTGGTGACTGCTCACTGACATTGAGTCATCAAGTGGATCTTCTTCAAGTGAAGAAGAGAATGATGAAAAAGTTGTCGCCATCGCCGGGGACTTCTCTTCACCACCATCATCGTCATCATCGACTTCTCACCTATGCATCATGGCTAGAGGTGAACGGAAGGTACAAAATGATATTGATATTACTGATGATAGTTATAGTGATAGTGATGAGAAATTTGCTTCACCTTCCTATGATGAACTAGCTGACTTGCTTAAAGAATATACTCAAATCATTAGGAAGTCAAAAGCTAAATGTGATAAGTTGAAAAATGAAAATGAATCTTTAAATGCCAAATATGACATAGTTATGAAAGCTAGTGATGAAATGAAAGAAGATAACAAAACTATGCCATCCACTGTAAATTAGGGATGTTCCTAAAACATTCGAATTGTATCACAAATCTAATATTTTAGCATAGATATACATAGAATTTAAAGTTAATTTTCGGCAATGTTATTAAGAATATTATGAAGTATTTAAATAAATTTTTGTATAATTTTTTATGTACATTATTTTCTCCCTACAACAAAAAAGGTGAAAAAACATCTGAATCCGTATTCGGATAGACATCCGAATTTTATATGAATTATTTAAAAAGATATAGAATGAATTTAATGTTTATTTTTTGTGAAGATTAATAGTATTAATGCTAAAAACAAGAATATAAATTTACATAGCAAATTCTATATGTTAGTTGTTCACAATCGAAGAAAGAAGACCAAAAAAATGACATCCGAATAAATATCCGGATCCATCCCTACTGTAAATGAGCTCACAACCTCCCTAAAAGATGCTAAGGATAAATGTGACAAGTTAAATGAAGCTAATAGGGAGTTGAAAGATAGACTAGTGAAAATCAAGGAAGACTATACTAAGATTAAATTTGATCATGATAATCTTCTTGTTGAAAATGAACTTTTATCTTGCAATACATATGAGGCTATTAACCCTGTTGTTAAGATTGATGTAGCAACCTCATGTGATGATTTGAGTCAAGGAGAGCAAACTAGTCTACATGATGAATTGACCGAAAAAGTTGAAGTCTTGACTTTAGACAACCAAAAATTGAAGAGATACTTGACTGATGCAACTACTAGAGGAAAGGTTGCTATTGAGAACAATGATTTCAACAATGAGTTGGCAGTGGATAATGAAAGGCTTAAAATGAGGTCAAGAAACTTAAGAGTGAAAATGAACATCTTGCAACAAGTGCGCAAAAGTTCAACAAGGGCCAATACCTCCAAAATGAGTTGCTTATGAACACTGTCATGAAAAACAACAAGAGTGGTATTGGATACAATGCTTTTGTGCAAAAGAAAGCTACTATTCAATACAAGCCAAAGCAGACTCACAAGCCTATCAAATGCTTTGAGTGTGGAAAAGAAGGTCACTTTGCCCACAACTGCAAAGCCAAACCACCAACTCCCTTGCCTAAGCAATCAAGACCATTTGCTTTCAATGCTCATTATGTTCTAAGAAAAGTAGCAAATGGAAAGGTCAAAGTTACATTCCTAGGTCCACCAAGCAAGAGTAGACCTAGACAAATTTGGGTTGCAAAGTCCTTGATTGAGAGAGTCACTAGTCCTATGCAATATAGGGCCCTCAAAACTCAAGCTTGATTTGTCTGTGGATGTAGGTGAACTACAAGACCGGTGGGAGCCATTGGGTTATTGACAGTGGATGCACACAACATATGACAGGCAACCCACAGATGTTCACCTCACTTGATGAGAATGTTGACGGACAAGACAAGATCACATTTGGAGACAATTCAAAAGGGAAAGTGCAAGGACTTGGCAAGGTGGCAATTTCTAATGATCTATCAATTTCAAATGTTCTCTTGGTTGCACCTTTGAGCTTCAACTTATTATCAGTGGGTCAACTCTGTGATCTTGGACTTCAATGCTTATTCACTCCAACAAAGGTTATTGTATCAAAAATGGATGATGAATCAATGGTGTTCAAAGGATTTAGATACAACAATCTCTACTTAGTGGATTTCACCTCAGAAGATGCAGACTTAAGAACTTGCCTCTTCACCAAAGCATCACTTGGATGGCTCTGGCATAGGAGGCTTGCACATGTTGGGATGAGCACACTCAAGAAGGTATTAAAGAAGGACATGGTTAGAGGATTAAAGGATGTGGTATTTGAAAAGGACAAGCCTTGTAGTGCATGTCAAGCTGGGAAGCAAGTTGCTAACACACATCCTACAAAAGCTTTCATGTCAACATCAAGGCCACTAGAACTACTTCATATGGATTTATTTGGACCTACAAACTATGTAAGTACTGGTGGCAACCTCTACTGTCTGGTGATAGTTGATGATTTTTCAAGATACACTTGGGTGTTCTTTCTCCATGATAAATCTGAAGTTGCATCTATATTCAAGAAGTTTGCTAAGAAAGCTCAAAATAAATTTGATTGCAAGATCAAGAAGATTAGAAGTGATAATGGTAAAGAATTTGACAACACCAACATTCATGAGTACTGTGATGAGATTGGGATCAAGCATGAAGTATCTACAACATATACACCTCAACAAAATGGAGTTGTTGAAAGGAAAAACAGGACCTTGATCACACTTGCAAGAACAATGATTGATGAGTATAACACACCGGAGAGGTTTTGGGCTGAAGCTGTCAACACTGCATGTTATGCATCAAACAGGCCATTTCCTCACCGGCTACTTGCGAAGACTCCCTATGAACTGCTAAATGGGGAAAAGCCAGACGTCTCCTTCCGGGTGTTTGGATGCAAATGCTACATTTACAAGAAACACCATCACCTAGGGAAGTTTCAAAGACGTTGTGATATTGGTTTTTTATTGGGTTATTCATTAAAGTCCAAAGCATAACGAGTATTCAATCATGCCACTGGCGTGGTAGAAGAAACATATGATGTGGAATTTGATGAGACTAATGGCTCCCAAGGAGCACTTGAAAATCTTGATGATGTAGGTGATGAGCCACTTAGAGAAGCAATGAAGAACATGCCAATTGGAGTTATCAAACCAAAAGAAGATGAAGAAGAGGTGCAAAACATTGATAGGCCTTCTTCATGAAATGTACCACAAGATGATGAAAAAGATGAGAGGCATCCAAATGAAGATACATTTGTCTCTCATGAACAAGCAAGGGTACAAGCCGAAGATGTTGATGCTCTAGGATCTTCTTCCCAAGTGGTTGACAGGAGAAATTCATCACTACTTCAAGCCCATCCTCAAAACCAAATCATTGGGAGTCCTTCACGAGGTGTTATTACTCGATCACATAGACATGCTTCTTTTACTGAACATCACTCCTTTGTTTCTTGTGTTGAGCCTACATGTATAGATGAGGCGCTATAGGATCCGGACTGGGTGAACGTCATGCATGAAGAACTAAACAACTTCACCCGTAACCAAGTTTGGACCCTGGAGAAGCCTCCACAAGGTACAAGAATCATTGGAACAAAGTGGGTGTTCAGGAACAAACAAGATGATCAAGGCGTGATTGTAAGGAACAATGCAAGACTTGTTGCAAAGGGATTCTCTCAAGTTGAAGGGTTAGATTCTGGAGAGACCTTTGCACCGGTTGCTCGACTGGAAGCCATCTGTATCCTACTCACATATGCATCATGCTATGATATCATCTTTATCAAATGGATGTAAAAAGTGCATTTTTAAATGGCTTCATAAATGAACTTGTATATGTTGAGCAACCACCTGGATTTGAAGACCCTAGATATCCTAACCATGCTTACAGGTTGTCCAAGGCGCTATATGGGCTAAAGCAAGCTCCAAGGGCTTGGTATGAGCGTCTTCGCGACTTCATATTCGAAAAGGGCTTCAAGATCGGGACCGTCGACACGACTCTATTCACAAAGAAACATAACGGTGATATTTTGATTTGTCAAGTATATGTTGATGACATAATCTTTGGCTCGACAAATGACTGTCTGTAACATCCTAAATCCATCAATCAAAAGCAACCCAATAATTTATTGGTTTCCAATAGAAAGGAAAAATATTTATGTTTTCAAAAAAAAATGGTGATATAAATAAATTGAACAATTTTTTTGGAGTAAATAAAATTTTATCAAGTATTTGATGCATTCATGCCGAAGCACAATTTTTGTTTGACTCGATTTGTAAATCTAATACATTAATTTAATTTGGTGAGAAAATCGCATGTTATAAAATAATAGTGAGTTGTTAAAATAAGTATTTTTGAAGTGTTGATAATATCCTTAAATGTATTAAGTATAAATTTGTTATTTGGATTTAATTCTTGGACGGAGTTTCTTTCTCTAAATAAATATATAATAAGTTGCTAGCGACTTTTTGAGAAAGATATTTTTTACATGTTAATAATATTTTTGGTTAATTTATGTTTTTGGAATATATTAATTGTATATATATTCTAAAATAAAAATAAAAAAATAGTAATTTAAAAAAAAGAAAAAAAATGAATTTCGAAATAAATAAATAAAATAAAAATAAAATAAAAAGAGATGAACGCACACATCTAAATTAAAAAAGAAATAAAAAAACAAAAAAAACACACACACACACAAGACGTCCTCAGCCTAGGACCTCACGAGCTCTTCCTGCTATGACTTCAATGCATGTGGGTCCCACTCACTTTTTGCTCTCGTCTCCACCTGGTACCTGCTCCTCTCTTTCCCAATTCTACGTACAGAAACGCTCGCACGAAACGGAGCCGCCACTGCCTCTTCGCTCGTCCGACGCCGCCGGTCCAGCTTTCAGCGCCCAGCTGCTCGCCAGAAGCCGCGCGACCCGCCCCAGGCACCCCAGCCGAGCAGCCCGAGCCGCGCAGGACTGCCCCGCGACCGCGACGCCCAGCGCCCAACGCGCCCGCGCCAGAAGCAGCACCATGCAGACCGACGCCGCGCGTCAGGACCCTGCGCGCCGAGCCCAAGACCCGAAGCCGCGCCCAATCCAGGAACTTTACCGCGTCCGTTTCTCCTCTGTGTGAATAGAGCTTCAATACGTCCGTTCCTTTTCCTCCCCATTAATCCCTCCGATGATGAATGCCTTTGATGACAGCTTGAATGGCAGGCCGCCGTTTCTTCTCCTAACTGGCGTCTCTCTCTCCCTCTCCTCTATAAATTGGACGCCGAGCTCCTCTATTCTCCTCCCCTACTCGAGCTCTCTTCCCCCAAGCTCCCTCTCTCTCCCCCACTCGCCCACTCCATTGTCGGAGTTCGTCTACGTCGTCGCCGTCCGCCCCGCTGTCCGTGATGCCTCGTCGAAGACGTGCTCGAACCTCGTCCACGCCGCTCGCCGTCGTACCTCGTCGTTCGAACACTCTCCCTCGTCGACGTTCATCCAAGACCGCCGTTCATCCCAAGGTTGAAAACAACCCCAAAAGTTAATTTATGTTCTAAATCACGTTTTAAATTAATTTAGGAATTATTGTTGTAATATTGAGATAATGCGATTTGGCGATTCTCGTGTATGATTTTAGAGATCCCGATTTATAAGTGTTGCTAAAATCAAACCCCGTGACAATACCTTGAATATGCGTATGATTTTATAATTTTAAAATGAGCACGATCACTATTCACTACTTCATTGATTTTCATACTAGAAAACGTTTACAGATTTAAATTCGCTTTAGTGTGCGGAGCAATAATCGGTTAGTATTAATATAGGTATTAAGCCATGTATTTTCGGTCAAATGAAAATATATGTTTTACTATTCATAATAAATGAAATCATAAGTATGGCACTTAAGTACCTAGAATTAGTAAGACATTTATTTATGTCATAATAACCATGATTATGTTATTAAAAGTCTCATTTAGTAATTTACAATTAATTCTTAGAATATTAATGTTAGAAGAATTAAATAAACAATTTTAGTTATACTTATAAATTCTATTTAGAAGAGAATCAAGAAAACCGAAATTTTAGAATTTATAATAATATTAAAATAACCTAATTAGATGCTCAAACTTTTCTAAATAAAGTTGATAGTTATGTTAATAAACATAGATTTCTTACTGATAAAGTAGATAATTTGTTCTAATGTTAAAATGACTTTTAGTAGTTATCATATTTAACAAGATTTATTATAGATGTTTAAGTATAGCCGTATTAAATAGAAACTTAAAAGTAATATGTTATATAACTTTTCTAACAATTATATAATGGCTTAATTAGGTGCTCACATCGTCATAACTAAAACAATAGTTAATAACATACCAATGAATATAATATTCATTTTAAATATTTAGGTCATATGTTTCTAAACCAAATGTAAAGATAAATAATAGAGTAATTATGTCCTCTCATAACCTAGTTAATTAGATTTGTTTACAACTGGTTATATAGGCTTAGTTATTTAATCAAAATTAGTTCATATTATTTATATATGTGTCACTTAGTTTTTTCCTAAAGAATAAACTAAGGAAATTAGTGTTCATGTTCTTTAATAATAATGTTAGTTTATATATTGTTTTTGTATATAGCTTTCTTAATAAAATATAGGGCGTGTACTTTCTAATAAAAATAAAATATAATTGTTTGTTTATTGTCTTTTACATAAAAGTTCATTAAAGCATATATCATAACTTTCTATAAATAGGTGTTTAATAATAATGATCTTTTCACATAAAACCTATTTAGACTTATATCGTAGTTTATCATAAGTGAATGTTTAACAATGATTTATAAGGTGTTCCTAATGCTTTTAAAAAATAATAACGTGTTCCGTAGCCCATTAACCTTAGATATATGACATATATCTTTTCTAAAAGATTAAAAAGGTTTAATATTGTTATAATATGTTTTATCATCTTATAAACCCTTAATCGTAGACATATCACATATGACGTTTTATAAAAGATTAATTTGGTGAACCTAATATTTGTATATTTTAATTAAGATATTTTTATAAGTTCATGTCTTGTTTTATAAAGTATAGATCACACATTTTTGAAAAGAATACCCGCTTATTATAACCATTACTTGCGACGTTTTTGAAAAGCGAACGCTCTTTTCGTTAGGCTTTCTTTTAGCTTTATGTATGGTGAATGTTGTATGTTATTGAGTGGTGTTTGTTCTTCTTGTTTGTTGTGTGATATTCAGTGGTTGATCTAGTAGTTAAGACTCAAGATCTATTCCTATCCGTGGAAGAACCTCAAGCTTTCAATAAGCAAGGCAAGTGGACTTCTCCCTCTGCATACTCTGTTTGATCCCAAACAATACATTTAATAAAGTTTATTCTTTTGGATATATATGCATAATTTGACGGGTTACCTATTTAGATAACATTTCCAACCTTATTCCTTGATCAAACCTGGGAATTATACTTTACCTTTGTAGCTATGCTATTGCTACAACTTAACTTTATGCAGTCACTCCCGCTTATGATATTAATGTTCCAAATGGTAAGATTTCTTTGTTGTTGTGAACCCGATGGTTAAACAAGATTATTGCATATTAATTGGAACATGGAGTGACCACCCGGGAAAACAGTGCTACCATGAGAACTATCATGGCTCTGGTCTTGGCTAAATAACTAGGGAAGTCTTATGTTGGGTGCTGGTCGTGGTCGACAGGAACGGGGGCATCTGGCAAGCTCTTATAGTTCCGGCTCAGGCAGATTGGATACGGGCATAGTTCCCAAAGCTTTACCCTGTAGTCTGGACTATAAGTTGGTTACGGTAGGTGTGCCTTATGCAGTTTGACCATTTCCAGCATTTGTGTAATGAGGACTCTAGGGAGAAGCCTCGTAGTGAAACCCTGGCCATTCACCTCGGAAGTGAATACGGGTCTAGCTAACCCGGGCTAGAAGGGAATCGCGACTCATGGGTAAAGATGCGCCACCTCTGCAGAGTGTAAAACTGATATATCAGCCGTGCTCACGGTTATGAGCAGCCTGGACTCCTCACATGATAATTGAACTTGAAGATGGAAATAAATCGAGATCCGATGATCTGCCAATGGTTTGCTTAAGTGGTTTCACTTAAGTGTTTTTGATATACTCTTATACCTTTGTTTAATGGGAATACTTGGGATTCACACTTATTAGTAAGACAGGTGTTGTTAATAAAATGTTGACCAACTAAAATGCTTACTGCTCAACCTCAGCCTCACCTTGTTAGACTTGCATTAGTTTTTCCCCCACTTGCTGAGCCCCGACCATAAGTGAGCTCACCCTTGCTTAATTTTGATCAGAAGTTTGCAGATGAAGATATGATGCTGAACTCCATGGATGCTAGTCTAGTGATACCCCCAGTCATCTTCCTGTGGATGGATGTCCATGTTCACTGTACTTTGATCAATAAAGGTTAAGACATATTGTCTGTTCGAAGTGTAATATGTTAATATAATCGTTATTTACGCTTTTATGCATTGTGCTTTTGATATATTACACTTGTGACGTCAACATATGTGTGGAAATAGATCCTGGCACACATATGCTATGCACCCGGCTCTGCCCCTTCGGAAACGGGTGTGACACTGTCATTGCAAGGAATTTGGTGAGTTGATGTCGAAGGAGTTCGAGATGTCAATGATTGGTGAGCTAACATACTTCCTCGGCTTTCAAGTCAAGCAAATGAAAGATGGTAACTTTCTCTCACAAGAGAAGTATACCAAAGACTTGTTGAAGAGATTCAACATGGAGAAGTGCAAACCAATCAAGACACTTATGCCAACAAATGGACATCTCGACCTAGATGAGGGAGGTAACCCGGTTAATCAAACTCTCTACCGTTCTATGATTGGTAGTTTATTGTATCTTACCGCATCTAGGCCCGATATCATGTTTAGTGTCTGCATGTGTGCTAGATTTCAATCTAATCCTAAGAAAGCTCATCTTCGCGTTGTTAAAAGAATTCTTAGGTATCTCAGGCACACCCCAAGCGTTGGTCTGTGGTATCCCAAAGGAGCTACTTTTGACTTAATTGGGTATTTCGATTCGGATTATGCCGATTGCAAAATTGATAGAAAAAGTACTTTTGGGGGTGCCATTTGCTTGGGAGATCACTAGTATCATGGACATCCAAAAAGCAAAATAGTGTTGCCTTGTCAACCGCCGAAGCGAAATACATTGTCGCGGGTGCATGTTGCACACAAATTTGATATATGAAACAAACTCTTCTAGACTATGGCGTAGTTCTAGAAAAGGTACCTTTGTTGTGTGACAATGAGAGTGCTGTTAAAATTGCTAATGATCATGTCCAACACTCTCGCACCAAACACATTGATATCCGTCATCACTTCCTTAGAGATCATGTTGCTAAAGGAGACATCCTTTTAGAAGGAGTGAGGTCGGAAGATCAATTAGCGGATATTTTCACTAAGCCACTTGATAAGACCCGCTTTTGCATGTTGAGGAATGAATTAAATATACTTGATCTCAGAAATTTTATTTAAGATGTCAAATGGTGTTGTCAAGCTTGCATTGCATATTTAAATTTTTTGTATTGCATCTAGGGCTTGTCTAACCTAGTTGAGATAACCGCCAACAAAGCGAGTGAAAAAGCTTAACTCGGATCAAACTTGACAAGTCTTAGTTTTTAAGCTTTTATCACTTAAAATCTTATTTACTATGCAATTGTTGGTTCTTGGAATATGCATGAGGTGCTGCACTTAGGAGGGTATTCAAAACTCAAAACACTCATGAAAACCCCTAGTGCAAGGCCAAAATGCAAATTTCACCATTGCCTATTTTCTCTAAAAATTATCTAGCCTATGGCAAAATATTTTGAAAATTATGAGAAAATATATGAGGGTGCCAATACCTGTCCCAACAAGTGTTTATTTGTGTGATTATAAGTTGGGATTTGGTTTGGTTAAAAACTAGATAGAAAAATTCAAAAATTTCAAAATTTCCCTCTGTCTGGGGTCACCAGACAGTCCGGTGTGCACCAGACACTGCACTATGCAATGTCCGGTGCACCGGCAGCCGCACGCGCAGATCCCATTTTCCTGTGCGCTGTCCGGTGGTTCACCGGACAGCTACTGTGCGTTGTCCGGTGTGCACCGGACATGCACTGTAGACTGTCTGGTGCGCCCATATTGCGTTTTAAAAAAACGCCTCCAGCCCGAAGCCGAGCCAGAGGCGCTCAGTTTCCTCTCTGTCCTCTGGCGTTCAAATCCCCTCTCCGGCGATCTCCTCACCGGCGGCGATCCTCCAGCGACCAAGTGCTCCTCTCCTGCCTTTTCCCCCTCTGGTGAGCACCTCCCTCCAGTGTCTTCCCTCTCTCACCATTTCTCTATCCAATGAGCACTCCTCAACCACCCTTTGATTCAAATTCCAATTTCTATCAAATCCTGTGAATCCAAGTGCATAATTGAGTCCATGTATGCTCCTTGAAGTACTCCTGCAGGTTTCTAGCTCCTTAGTGAGGGTTTCACAACCTAAATTGACCAAATCTCCAAAACCCTATCTCACTGCATACCACGTGTTCGGTGAAATGTCCAAACCAGCCAAAAATGCTTCGATTGAACCCAAACTTTTCAGGCACCTTCACAACACCTTCAGTAACATATTCACCAAATTTCACGCCAATCTGATATACCAGGCTTCAATTTCACTCAATTCCCCGTTTCGAGCAATCAATTCCGAGCCAAGTGCCCAAATTTCATTTTCTTTGCCTAAATTCAAACCAAGCACACACTTCACTCGTATTCACCCATATAAACCTATTCGTGAAGTATCGACTCAATTCCACGTCATTTCATGCCTCAATTCGAATTTCAAACCTCCTATGGCACTATTTCTCGTTCAAACGCCGTTTTCGCGTTGTTTGACCTCTCGATCGCCATAACTCTCGATTTTTGTGCCATAACACTCTGTGTATGTATTTATTCACATTTCATATACTTATGACTATGTGACTAATACGTGCTCACCTCTTCTGTCATTTTAGTGACCTTGCCTGCACGTGAGCCGTCTCCTGTCCTGCCTGGATTTTCACTTCTCGTGTGAGCTTTCCAGGTAGACATCCACTCTTCTGATATTCTATCGGCAGTTATCGACTTGTGCTTAGCTTCTCTCTCTCATTTGCAGTCGTCAGGTCAGGATGTCGTGCACGAAGAATGTGTCGACGCCAGGGGGAGGAGATGATGAGGACCCTCCTCGCCCCTTTAGGCAGGTCAAGGGAAAGACCGTGTATTTGGAGCAGCAGGAAGGCCGCAAGAAGCGACGTCTGGACAGAGCAGCCCGAGCAGCGGCAGCAGCCGCTGAGCAGGCAGAGCAAGGAGATCAGCTGCATATTTCTTCAGATCAGATTGCCTATCGAGTTCGTTGTCATGCCTCTCGTCCTCGCTCCTACCACTCCCTCCACTGCTACCACTCCACCACCTACTTTGCCTGCTCCCGTCACTCCTGTGCCATCCACCACCTCAGCCATACCCACCACCTCCACTACTCCAGCTTCCACTGCTCCCGCTTCTGCTCCTCCTATCCCACCTGCTCGCTTCCGGGAGCATGATGAGACTGAGGTGCGACCACTTGCTGTGGATCACAGGCTCTTTGATCTTCAGCGTGCTACAGCGGCACGGGTACGTCGGTTCAGATACGTACCTGTGGAGAATTGGTTACCTGCACAGAGAGACCCTGCAGCGGCAGATCCATTCAGCACCAGGATTCAGGAGTCTTTCTACAGAGCACAGTTGTCAGCTCAGATTGCTCTGCGAGCGCACCAGCTTTTGGATCTCCCTGCCTTCCTGCTAGCCGCCGGTGCCGACTCTGAGGTTCACCTCTCTTATCTGTCTGGTCTTCTCCCTCTTTTGACCACCAGCGGCAGATATGTTGAGGAATGGGTCCAAGTTTTCTATGCTACTGTATGGATCGACCCTGATCACCACTGGATGAGATTCCGATTTGAGCGAGAGGATGTTATCATTCATGCTAGTCAGATTCGTCAGGTGTTTGGATTCCATGAGTCATCGACTCGTCTTCACAGCATGTGCTATGGCACCTCTGACCCTCCTCGTCGCCCTCATGGTGGAGTTGCTCCTGGTACAGCTCACGTCGCAGCTTTGTTCCGACCACCCTTCTCAGATGGGTCGCGACGTTCTTCGGCAGATTTCACCACAGCGGCCAGATTTCTATATCAGCTCATGAGACAGACGCTTCTGCCACAGATGGGCCACAGGGAGGCTGCCACTCATATTCAGCTTTGGCTCCTTGGTGCCCTAGTTTCTCACTTAGAGTTTGATGTTGTGGATTTTCTTATTTGTGAGATCGAGGACACAGTACTGGATGGTCTACGTGCTCGTCGTCAGCTGCCTTATGCTCACAATATGTGTCACATCTTTGCTCAGCTGATTCGGCCCCCACAGTTCCAGGGTACTCTTGAGGCCTCTCGCCTCATCTTTGGGTCGTACCGTCCAGCTCCAGAGATCCTGTGTCGGCATCTGCTCCAGTGATTGATACTCAGGCCGAGGATACCACTTTTCACCAGTTTGAGACTCAGGACGCAGCAGTCCATGATGATGATGATGATGATGATGACTTTGGGGTTCCACCTCCGCCTCCGCCTCCTATGCCTCCACGCACTCATGATCATGAGGCTGGGAGTTCCAGCGGTGCTGCCCCTCCTGCCATTGACCCTGCTCTTGCAGCGATCCTCTAGACTCTCACTCAGCAGCAGGCTCACTTGGCAGCGGTCCAGCAGCAGATGTCCGAGAGAATGCTCTCGATGTTTCAGATGATTCAGGATAGACATGATACTTTGCAGCAGCAGCTTCTTCAGGACCGGCTGAGAATAGGGCATTCATGACTCTCATGCTTCAGCACACCGGTGTGCCGATTCCCCCAGTTCAGTCAGCACCGCCTCCACCTCTTCATGCTCCTGTTGTGCCAGCTATTCAGCCAGGACCCCCTCTTCCGACAGTTGGTCCTTCCTCCTCTCCGCTTCGGCCGGTCACCTTGGTTTTCACGTCGCCGGTCATTGGCTCCGTCAGCTCTCAGCCGCCAGTGCCACCAACTCCTGTTGTTACCACTGCCGTTGTAGCGGTGTCTGTGACTTCTTTGGCTCCGGCAGCTCCTGCAGCGCAGCTTCCGTCTGAGTCAGTACCAGCTCCAGCTTCTACAGCAGATCCTGGATCCGAGACTGACTCTGACCCACAACTGGCGTTCGCTCTACTGCCACGACCGCAACCGGATGCGCCCCTGCCACCTCCTCCCTCTTCTGATGCGTAGGTTCGGGTTCCCTTTTGGTGTTTGACGCCAAAGGGGGGAGAGATGAGTTGTGAGAGCTAGGGGGAGTTAGGGAGTTAGTAGAGAGTCATTTTGATGTAATATATGTGCTTGTTACTCTCAGTACTAGCTCCACTTTTGTATGATGCTTTTGGCTCACAAACTCTATTATATACTCTCAATGCTTATGTTGACTGTGTGTGTATTATGTTTTCACCTTATATGTTATCACCAGTCTTTTAGTTCTTGTTCATCGATTTGATTTCACGTTTATATGAACAAGAAACTTATGATGTGTATGCGCTCATTCCTATTATTATGGTACACATTCTTTCTGTCAAAGATTACTGAGTATAACTAATCATCTTCTCTATTGACACAAATTTCAAAACAAACTACTCTCACAAATCTTGTAGGGTTGTCATCAATCACCAAAAAGGGGGAGATTGAAAGCATCTAGGCCCCTGGTTGGTTTTAGTGATTAATGACAACGTAATGTTATATGTGACTAACGTGTGTTTTGCAGAGACAAATGGTAAGTTAGGTCGCATTACAGGTAGAAGTACTACAACAGTGAAAACAATCCCGGAGATAAGAACTCGAAGCGACGGCTAAAACGACGAAACAAAAAGTGAAGGACTACGGAGTCCGAGTGTCAAGGAGTTGTGGACACTCGTGATTTAGTTAGGTCTTTTATTCTCTTTTAGCCGTACTATAAAGAGGGTTGTCGATGAGTAGTTTGACCAAGAGAGTTCTAGTGTAGTGTTGTTGCATATTCACACTCACATATAGTGTTAGGTGACACTCTAGAACATACACTCAAGTTAGAACGAAAACAGATTTGAAAAACAGCACAAAACAGAAAATAGGGTTTCTTGCCCTGGGGCACCGGACTGTCTGGTGCGCCCTCTGCCAGGTGGGGCCAGGCTGGCCCAGGGGAAGGGTTTCCCCACGCAGAAACCCAAGAGCGCAAGGTTCCCGAGTGGAATTTTAGTGGCGCACCGGACAACGCACCGGACAGTGCATCGGACTGTGACTGTTCACTATCCGGTGTGCCATCTGCCCAATGGCTAGTTGTCAGAACTAGCCATTAGAGTCGACCGTTGGTGTACCGGTGGCGCACCGTTGTCGCACCGGACTGTCCGGTGCGCCCATACGCAGAACTTTGCTGGTAACGGCTAGTTGGTGGGTGAGGGCTATTTATACCCCCTCCTGTCGGTGTTTTGGGTCCGACCGCACACCCGGGGTTGCCCCTCAAGGTGTTTTTAGGAGTAGGACGGTGTCGACAACTGTAGCAAAATGGTTCGTATCAATTGCACGAGGGACAGTGGACAAGGTTTACAGGTTCGGGCCGCTTAGAGATGCGTAACACCCTACGTCCTGGGGAGTATGCTTGGTGGACAAGGTTACAAGAGAGCTCTCTGAGTGCAGAGAGTTGACGTGGGTGGCTAAGTAATAGGGTCGATCGATCTGAAGGGGTGCCCCCTAGGCCTTATATACTCGACCGTGGGGCAATACACGTGGATATGATAACAACGAGTAGCTAGAAGATAGTGAACTGCTTGAGTTTATCTCCATGTAACCCTGTCGACTTATCCTCGCATGGCTCTGTTGCGTGGGGGCTCCAGCGCGGGAAAGTTGGATCTCTGTTGTGGTCATTCGCTCAACGTTGTGGATCGTCCGGGTTTGCATCCATCCGGCCTCATGTCGATCTGCTCTGCTGGTTGTCTCTCCCCAGGCCCACGAAAGAATGACCTTACGATTTATTGGGCCCTTGGGCCTTTCGTGAGGTCTTTTACTCTTTTAGTGGACCCGGGGGATATCTATCCCCCACAAGCCCCCGATCTTTGGGTTAATTTAGAGGTAATCAGCCCAAAGATCCCAGGTCCAGCTTGCAGGTGATTTGAAGAAAATGACTTCCTGTTGTCTTCTCCTGCTTCGATCACTCGTTGACCGAAGCTTAGTTTCATGCTTGTGCCTTAGAGGTCGGCATTTCAATTTGTAGGATTCTGAACCTCATTGGGTGCACCGGAGGTGCACCCAATGGGTGTAGCCCCCGAGCTTCGAGTAGATTTTTAGAAAATAATCTGCTCGAAGGTCTTCCCCAGAAATTATTTCCATTTGTGCTCCTGCATTTTGGTTGAGGGTTGGCCTTTTAATCTTGTCCCACGCCTTAGAAGTCGGCATTATCTTGGCTTGGAATAATAATCCATGGGGTGCACCGGAGGTGCACCCAATGGGTGTAGCCTCCGACCTTCAAATGGATTTTTGAGGATAATCCATTCGAAGGTCTTCCTTTTGTGTCTCTTTGCTAAAAATTATCCTTCCTGTTTGTAGTAATTGGCATGAAGCTATTCGCATTATGCTTTGGAGGTCAGCATTATGTCATCAATATTTTGCTTCAGAGGTCAGCATATATTTTGTCTTTAGCAGCCGAGTTCGCAATCCATCCATATCTTGCTAGGTAGTGCAATTTATTTGTTCTGCGACTGATTGGACGTTTGATGGACGTTCTCTGTCTAGTCTTCACGTCGCTTCTGTCGGCCATATTTTGTACTTCACTGGCTATATTTGGCTTTCCTCTGATCCTTACTGATATCTCATTTTTGTCTTGAGGTATTCACTGCGTGCCCTGCACAGATGTGACCGTTTTGAAAAATATACTGATAATTCCTGGGCGTCCCCCCCCAATGGGTGTGGGCAAGGGACGGTTTGGTACGCTGACTGTTTTAGCCGGTTGCTTCTGAGTAGTAATGTGATGTGACGGCGAGTGTAATCATATCCTCCACGCTATTGACTGGAGTCCCAATGGGTGTTGTGTTGCGTGAAACGGCGTCAGCCGCCTGACGTGTCTTCAGACGGGTTGAAGTGCTTATTGAATGCTTTGCGACTGTTCAGTGACCGCGGTTGGAGGTGAGCGGTTGCCTTCTCCTTCTATAAATAATGTCGTTGTCTCTCTGGCTTTTTCACATCTCTCGTTGTTCTCTGTTGCTTCCCTTTCTTCTCTCCCGTCTGCTTCCACCATGGGCAAGAACAACAAGCGCAAGCGTGAGCCAACTCCTTCATCGGAGGAGTTTGGTGACTCGGAGTACTCAGAGGAGGAGTTCTCCTCTGAGTCTGAGGGGTCCCGGCTCCCATCCCCTGCGTGAGTCGTCTGACGACTCAGACGACTCCCAGGGGCTTGCGGCGGAGGTCTGGACGTACATCCGGGCCGTCGAGCGTTCCGGGCTCGAGGGCTCGGATGAGTCGGAGTACTCCTCGGATGAGGAGGACTCGGACGGCGGCGGCGAGGACGACGATGACGACGACGACGATGACGACGGTGGCGACGGTGACGGCGACGGCAGCGGCAGGGGCAGCGGCGGCGGCAGCAAGGACGACGGCGGCGGAAGTAGGGGCAGCGACCGGGGTGGCAGCAGCAGGGGCAGCACCAGAGGCGGCAGCGGTGGCGGCAGCAACAGGGCCAGTGGCTAGACGCCACTGGTCTTTTTAGATATTAGTATAGTATAGTTAGAATAAAGTAGTAATTTAGAGTAGTATAGCATAGTGTAGTAGTAGAAATGTAATGTAGTAGTAGTAATAGGGAAGTATCAACTCGTAAAGAGTTGATTTGTAAGTTTGTTATCTTCCCTTTTAATGAAAGAATGACGTTGGCTTCTCCTTGATAACTTGTCTTGCTTGTTTGTGAGGCTGATTCCGAGCAATTGAAGACTGTATCAGTGTTTTAGAAGTAACGCCGAGTGATTGGAAGGCGACGTCAGCATTTTAGAGGTAATGCCGAGCGACTTGAAACGATGCCAGAGGGCGACGTCAGTGTTTTAGAGGTAACACCGAACGACTGAAAGGCGACATCGGCGTTTTAGAGGCAACGCCGAGCGACTGAACACTATATCAGCGTTTTAGGGGCAACGCCGAGTGATTGGAAAGCGACGTCAGCATTTTAGAGGTAATGCCGAGCGACTTGAGACGATGCCAGAGGGCGACGTCAGCGTTTTAGAGGTAACACCGAGCGACTGAAAGGCGACGTCGGCGTTTTAGAGGCAACGCCGAGCGACTGAACACTATATCAGCGTTTTAGGGGCAACGCCGAGTGATTGGAAAGCGACGTCAGCATTTTAGAGGTAATGCCGAGCGACTTGAGACGATGCCAGAGGGCAACGTCAGCGTTTTAGAGGTAACACCGAGCGACTGAAAAGGCGACGTCGGCGTTTTAGAGGCAACGCCGAGCGACTGAACACTATATCAGCGTTTTAGAGGCAACGCCGAGTGATTGGAAAGCGACGTCAGCATTTTAGAGGTAATGCCGAGCGACTGAACGCGATATCAGCGTTGTAGAGGCAACGCCGAGTGATAGCAGGCCGCGCGAGCCACTTTGAGGATGATAGCCGAGCGATGAGGTGGCACATCGGTTTTTTGGAAATTACTGCCGGATGACCACGTGGTTCGCTGGGTGCTGACTGGGCACTTTTTGAAATGGTATCTGGCTCGAGAATATCCCATAAGAGCTGCGCTTTTAGCCGCCTTTGCTTTCCGTGCCCTAGTTCTTGCTTTCTCGCTTCCGAATCCTCTCTGCTATTCGCCTCCCATTCCGCTTACTGATAGAATCGAGATGGCGCCCAAGAGGAAGACCTCGAGTTCAACCGCTGTGGTGATTCCTCCAATCGACCCTAACAGCCAGTTGCCTTTCGCAGGTAACCACATGTCTATCATTTCTGAGCCTGAACTTCTCCACCTCGTATCCATCGGGGTTCTTCCTCCGCGGGAGCTCTGTTTTTGGCGGATTTGCCGTGGGTTTACTGTTCCGACAGAAAATACCCATGAGTCCGTTGTTTACGCCCCTTTCCTTCTCCGCGGCCTTGGCCTTCCCATCTCTCCTTTTTTTCGCGGCCTCCTTGATTTCTACCACATTAACTTGACCCATCTGAACCCCAATTCAATTCTGCAAATCTCCATTTTCGTTCATTTATGTGAGGCCTTTCTTGGCGTGCTGCCACATTTCGGTTTGTGGAAATACTTGTATCATTGTCGCCCTGGGATGGCCGGGGGACAACATCAGTTGGTCGGGGGCGCCAGCTTGGAGATGCGCCGCGGGAGGAAAACGGAATATCTTGAGATCCCCCTCAAGGACAGTATTAAGGGATGGCGCCTAGAGTGGTTCATAGTTGAGAATTATGGGAATTCTCTCCCCTCCCGGTCGGGAAGACAGTCGGACGTTCGCACCCCAAGCTGGACCGAGTCTCCCACAGATCAGGAGGTAGCTGAGGCAGGTGTGTTGCTAGCTGAGGTTGGACTGCTGAAAGAGAGGGGTCTGACTGCTGAAGCTGTGGTTACTGATTTTGTTTTCAAGAATATCCAGTCGCTGAAAGATAGGGCCTATCCAGCTTATCTGTATCGAGGGCTAGCCGACTCAACTCGGGTTACCAACAGGAGAATTCCTTCTGCAGACTTGGTGAGCCGACTTGAAATGATCCTCAGGGGCAAAGTGTCAAATGTTGGTGCCCCAGTGGCATACTCGGCCTGGAACCTGCCTCCTCCCAAAGCTTTCACCCTTTTTGTGTCGAATCCGCCCATTACTGATGGCAGTTTGGGCCTTAGAGTGCGACCCTCTGCTGAAGAAGTTGGTGCTTTAGTTGCCTCGCTTGGGGAGATTCCTGATGACGAACGGCAGGTCCATTTTGAGGTGCCCCTGAACCCTAGTGATGCAGAGATAAGCGCTATGCTTGATTTGCTAGCTGAGGATTCATCCGACGCTGCTCCTGCTGGGACGCTGGTAGTGGCGCCCCCCCCAGAGGCTAATACGACTTTGGATGCTCAGAAGCCTGTCAGTACTCGCCCAAGGCGCCCTTGCCGAGCCACCCAGCCTGATCCTTCTGCTGATGAACAGAAGAAGAAAAGAAGACGCCTCCGGCGAGTATCCAGTTTTGATCAGGACGCTGGTACCTCGGCTCCTGCTGCTGAAGAAGTGCCTGCAACTGGATTAACTGATGCTGATCTCAACGGGTGTATCCAGTCCGCTGCTGATCCCAATGGGGGTGCTCCGACTGCCGCTGATCCCAATGGGTGTGCTCCAACTGTCGCTGATCCCAATGGGGGTGCTGTTTGTGTTGCCAATGTGGATGATGAGAGGAAGAAAATGAGATTCCTTTGACTCGGAAAAACAGTCGGCAGTTCATCGCCAGTGGTGAAAGTAGTGGAGTTCCCTCTCCTGCTTTGTCTGCTCTCATTGGTCTGCAAGAACTGTCTCTGGCCAACTTTGATCAGACTCTGGAGGATATGGTCCCAGAGGACTTGTTATCGGAGCCAGTGGATGATGGTGCAATGGAGGTTTGCGCTGACGTGCCCGATGCTGGGTTGAGGTCATCCCGTGCCTCGTCGACCTTAGAGCGCGATCTCGAGGGTCGGGAGACTGACTTGGATCGTCCTGGTCCTATGGAAGTAGCTGAGGGCCCGTCGACCTTGGAGGTGGTTACTGCAGAGAGCTTGGACCTCAAGAACGGTGCTAGCACATGCCCAGCCCCCGAGGGTGTCACCGGGGATGACTTAGCTCGGGTGAAGAGTGTAAGCCACTGCCCAGCCCCCGAGGGTGCTGCCGGGGATGATCCGGCTCAAGTGGGCAGTGCAAACTATGACTCAGCCCCCGAGGGTGCCCGAGCAGGGTCTCCTTCCTGTACTTCCATGGACGTTCATGCGGGATCTCCTCCACATTCTGGCTGTATGGTGGTAGCCCAAACCTTGGACCAGGGAGTTGCTTTAGAGGGCAGTGTCCCCGCTGACCGAGTGTTGAGCTCTGTTGAAGGCACTGAGCTGATCCCTGCTGGTTCATTGCAAGCTGCTTCAGGTGGTGGCCTTACGCCTGCTTATCAACTGATATCTCCTGATCTGGGGATCCCTTCGTTCTTTTCCAACCTACAGGTACTGTGATGTATTTTAGCTTGATTTTCACATTGTACGAACTGTTGTTGTTACACTCATCTGTTTTCCTCATTAGGCTTTGGTGGATGGGATGGCTAGCCAGCTGAGGCTACAGGGTGCTTCCGTCCCAGAAGTAGCTTCATCTCTTGCATGTTGGAATCCAGTGTCACTTCAACATCGCGTCTCTGAATTGGAGGCAACCAACGCTGGCTAGTGCCTTTTTGCTTTTCTTTGCCTTCACTGATTGCTTTACCTTCTGACCCCGTTTTGTTTGATTATCCTTTGCTAGGGATGACTCGGCAGATTTCAACTCTTGAGGCAAAACATTCCCGAGATCAGGCTGAATTGGTCCAGCGGTGTGCTGACTTCGAGGAGAAGTACTCTCAGAGCCAAACTGAGCCGGGCCAAGTCTCTGCTGCTTTGGATGATGCCAATGCGCTAAGTTCTTCTCTTCATGCTCAGCTCAATTCTGAAAAGGTAATTTTCAAAACCGTGCTTTGCCTTGCCGTGTTCCTATTACTTGTTTGGTTTTTGAAGAAGTTGATTTTTTGCTTGCAGGAAGAAAAGCGTATCCTTGCTGCTTCTCGTGACAGTCTTGACAGATTGTACCGTGATTCTAGCAACTCGCTGACCATCCTGGAGAGGAGTCACCGCTTCACAATGGAAGAATTGGATAATCAACGCTATAAGCTGCAGGAATCTGCGGATGAAGTGACCTGCCTCAAGCAGTTGATATCAGCGAAGGATGCTACCATCAGAGAACTCCGAGCTTCCAAGAAAGCCATTGGCCAGGAGTTAGAAACCGCTCGACTGGCTGTTAAGGTTGCCGAAGAAACTTCTGTTACTCTCAGAGCCCAGCGCGATAGAGCCATGGACAAGGCTATTCGGGCGGGACGAATTTTGATGAGGAGACCCGGCGTGGTTGTTCCTGAAGACATAAGGGCTGATGTGAATGCTGCCCCTGATTCCTCGAGTCGTCCTTCTTCGTCGGTCGCTCCTGAGAGAGACATTGCGAAATAAAGAAACATTTTGCGTGCTTTGAGCGCGCGGTTAGCATGATCGAGTATTAGTTAGTGGACATCAGTTCAGTATTCGAATGATATAATTACTCTCTTATTGTTTCAAAATTCATTAGTTCGTAAATTTGCAGCAGTGAAATGACGCGCGATGATTATGAAGTTTGTTTGCGGGATATAGAAGTCATCCCTGTATGAGTAATCATAATTACGTCAAATCGCCTGAAGTCGCTGCTGACTTAAGTCGACCATTTTTGTTAATAGGGCGTAGTGGTCACCCTGAATTGCATAGGTGTAATACTCAAAATGATATAAAAGCATTATATGGAGATTTCCTCATCTTATGTGCCTTATTTGCATCATGAACAGAGCATACATAAATTGAAGAGTGATTAAATCAAACCAAAGACACTAAAATAAAAGAAGTGCATCTCGTTGGAGTTTTGTTTGCTATGCATTTAAATATTAACAACCATCTCAACACTAGTAATCAAGGCATAACAAGAGATAAATGAAATTGAAACCCAAATGGTAATTAGGGTTTGGAAATGAAAATGGGAAGAGGAAAGAATATAAATATAAAGAAAATTAATATATATTTCCAAAATTTAATACTTTTAAAGTAAAATTATAAATTAAGAATAAACTTGACACAAGTTTGAATTCGAGTTCGAAATTCAAATTGAATTTGAAAACAAGAAAAGAAAATAGAAAAAAAATAAAAGAAAAGGGTAAAGGGAACCTACCTGGGCCGGCTAGCACCATTTCGGCCCACCGGGGAATTGACCCGCGCGGCCCATCTGGCCGGACTCCCTCACGCGCGCACGCTTTCCGTGACTGCCAGCCGGGGCCCGCATGTAAGTCTTCAGCGCGCGCTCGGCTTCTCACTGGCTTGTGGCCCCCGCACGTCAGAACCACCTTCTCCCTCTGTTGCGGGCGCAAGACTCAGCCGTGGACCGTGGTCGCCGCCGATCTCGGAGTTCGTTGAAACAAACACCGCGTCCCGGCCAGATCGTGCGGGTCTCCGTGCGGGCTTCTCGGGGTCCCTGGCGACTCTCTCTTCTCCTATTTGGACTCTCTCCAGGGTATAAAACACCACCGCCGCACGCCGTTGGGTGACCTCACAGCCGCCGTCGCAGACAGCCGCGAGCAAAGCAAATTAGGCTCTAGTTTGGCCAACCGAGGCTCGTGCTGACCACGCGGAAGCTTTGCGAGGGCGCAATCGGAGAAGGGTGATTGGCGGCCACGGGAATCTCTCGCCGGAGTTGGGAATCCACCACTCACCGTGGCCGGACCTCTCTGCGGCGCATTGTGGGGTACGTACTCGTCCATTGAATTTACCATGTTTAGGGCATCATGCAGAGCGATTCGGATCTGAGTTTTGCGCTCGGGGTGGAGCTTTGGGGCGTTGTGGCCATGGCGTCCGCCGCGGGCTGGGGCGCCGCCGCACTCTCCCGTCGGGGTTGGGGCAGAGTCCTTTTCACCGTCGGATCTGTGGGCGACGGCTCGGATTAGATGAAGCCAAAGCCCTAGTGCCATGAATCTTGGACCGTTAGATCGTGATCTCACGCGTTAGATTAGATCACGTCACATTATACTCTGAGCCATCGGATGTAGATCGTACGGATCTGAGCGCATAGCAGTTCAGTAAGGGGGGGAATTCATCTGGGCACTTGATATCCGATCGGACGGCTCTGGGCGCGTACCGGTTCGGTATATATTAAATCTAATCTGAGCCCTTGAATGTGAATCGAACGGCCCATGTTCTGCGATACCCTTCACCGTGCCACAATTGCATAAGAGACCCTGGACCTTTTGGAAATAGAACCCGCCGTCCGTTGTGGACTGTTCTCTGTGTCTCTGTAGATTTACCCCGAGCCCCCTGAGTTCTCTGGAAATAGTGCGCCCAGTCCAGAACATAGTAAAACCAGAGAAAATGATTATTAAATAGATTTTTAATAGAAAAATAATTGCTAGAACTTCATAAATTCATAGAAAATTCATACTAGCTCCAAATTGAGCCATTCCACTTCCTGAAATTTTGTAATTTTATCCTCTATCACCTAGAGCCTCTGTTATGTCATGAAAACAGTAAGAAATTTGTTTATCACTTAATCCTACTTAAAGCACATAAAACATTTGAAAATTCATAACTTAAATTCTATAACTCCAAAAAATTATGATTCCTGTTCCTAGGTTTTTATTTTAATGTGTAGATTATTTCTGTGTATTTTGTTTACATGCTTGGTGTAATGTTAATTTTCCCTATATCCTGTGCATGTATGTATTGTGTTGATGCGAGTAGACGAGCAAGCCACTGTGGAAACTGAGGTTCAACAAGTAGAAGTAGCTGAGCAGGAGCTCATTGAAGGCAAGTTGTGCCCTTGATCACTTACTTTTCCCAGCCATGTTCTTATTAATTTTAATGATCTGCATAGGTTAATTTTGATGGGAGCCTTTATGTTACCCCAGTTTTGATTACCTCTATACCTTGTTCACCCCTGAAATATTTTTGGGTAGTACTTGCTATTGCTTTATGTGGATTGGGTATGGAGATACACTATTCATGATTATTCTGTTATCAACTTGTTATTATTATTGTTCATGTTAAGATCATTAAATTAATGGGAACATGGAGCGACCACCCGGGAAAACAGTGCTACCACAAGGGTATAATGGGACGCCCTTGGCTGACTAATTAGGAAAGCTAGTGGAAGACTACCTTACCCGAAAGGGGCAAGGGCAGTAGGGGAGAGGTCAGTGCGGGGAGGTCCCTGGTTGATTTTGCTGCGATGGCTGTCAGCCAGGAACCCTGTACTGGATCTTCCTATAAACTGTAGCGGGTTTTCGGAAGCTAGTGGAACTTTGTAAAGGCCTCGTAGTGGATCCCTAGCCATTCACCTCGGTAGTGTCTAAGGGCCTTGCAAACCCAGGCGACATGGGATACACGACTTGTGGGTAAAGATGCGCAACCTCTGCAGAGTGTAAAACTAGTATACTAGCCGTGCTCACGGTCAAGAGCGGCTCGGACCCTCACATGATTAAATATGGAACTTAAATTCAATTTGACATTTGCATCGCATTTGGGATTATTTTACTATTACTGTTCTTTATTATTATTAAGGTTTGGTATTTACTTACACCTAGTAATTGCTAATAAAATTTTGACCAACTTATAAAAGCAATGCTCAGCTTCAGCCTTTATTTCATTGATCAGCCTTACACTACATGAACTCCCACCTTTGGTGAGTTCATGCCACATTATTCCCCACGACTTGTTGAGCTATGAACGTATGTGAGCTCACTCTTGCTGTCTCACACCCCCCACAGGAGAAGATCAGGTGGTCGAAGAGGAGCCGCCTAACACTGAGGAGTTCGATCTGATCTAGGTGGCGTTTCTCAGTCGACATTGGCGCCGACGATCCTTAGTTCGTTTTATATTTATCTTTATTTTGTAATAAGACTTCCGCTATGTAATAAATACTCTGATGTATTATGACATTTATCTCTATACACTCTGTTATTATATATGTTGTCTTCTTGGCGCATGTATGAGATGCACCCGGCTTTGTCCTTTAAAACCGGGTGTTACAGAAGTGGTATCGGAGCAAATGTTGACCGTAGGACGAAACCTAGATAGAAATGGACAAACCCCTTTCCTACTTACCTTACTCTGACTCATCCTATACTTATCTCATCTTGATCTTGTCTCACCTTTTGCTATTCTACTCTGATTAATCTTATCTTTTCTACTCTGAGACAAGATGGATTTCACACCTTGGAATCCCTACCCTTATGACATTTTTAAGAGATAGGAAGCCTAAGACAAAATCAAAACTATTTTCTATGTTTAAAAATGTTGGTTGATTGTTCTGATGATCGATGCCTGATTTGCTTCTTTGATTGATTGAAATAGTATAGATGGACATCTTAGCATGTACCACTATAAGGTATTGTATTAGCTTTAGTAGGTGACACACTAATCTGCTTAGCTAGTAAATCCCCCAAAATAACCTGATTTGTAAGTACCTGCCTTGGCTACTATTCTCTTACCATATGTATCTAACTCAGATGGTCAATACCAGGAAAGAAAAGATTATCACTCAACAGCAAACAGAAATGAATCCTCCAAATCCTCCACCTGATGACACCGATCAAGTGATTGCAACCCAAAGGCTGGTAATACAACAATTGACAGACATGGTGACTGAAATGCAAAACCAGATAAGACAAGAACGCGAGGAAATACGCCAGGCCCGTCTGGAGATACAACAAGAAAGAAGGCAATCACGGTTGGAGAGACAACAACAACAACCACCATCTCCACCACCACCAGCTCCACCAAGCTACATAAACATATATATAAATTACTACTATTTGTAAGATCTACATGTTCCTTTAGTTAGTATTCGGTATGATACTATTTTAGGAGGAATAAAAAGGTCTATTTGACCCCATGAGTTGCTAATAAAATTGTGCGTCATGCTGAGATTTTGGTTTGTGCACATGTGTTGGACAATATGAGAAAACCCATGGGAGTAATTACACCTAAAGGGCCTGTTGAGGCAAGTCAAATGACACGTAGATTGACATTGACCATTATGGGTAGAGAATTTGGAGCTACTGCTATAATATTGGAGTCAAGCAGTATAGATTTGATTCTTGGTATGTCATGGCTAAGAAAGGCAAAGGCCGTAATAGCATGTGGTAGGGGTACCGTAGAACTCACTACTACTAAGGGAGAAAGGTTTCAAGTTAATATTGCAGTAACCTCCTCACCCATGCGTGCAATGTTCTTTATACCGGAGGAGTTTGTTGGTGACAACATCCGGGTGGTTAGAGATTTTCCGGATGTCTTTCCAGAGGAGTTACCAGGAATGCCACCTGATAGAGAAGTTGAGTTTGTTATTGATCTCTTACCTGGAACCGCCCCTATTTCTAAACGGCCATATAGAATGTCCGTAGAGGAGTTGAAGGAACTGAAGAAGCAGTTGACGGAGTTACAAGAGGCCGGTTACATTCGTCCGAGTTCCTCACCTTGGGGAGCACCGGTCTTGTTTGTACAGAAGAAGGATGGATCGCAACGGATGTGTGTGGATTATAGATCTCTTAATGATGTTACAGTGAAGAACAAGTATCCATTGCCCCGTATTGAGGATTTATTTGATCAGATGAGAGGTGCAAGAGTATTTTCGAAGATTGATCTCCGATCGGGTTACCATCAGATGAGGATTAGACCATCGGATATTCCCAAGATGGCTTTCTCGACTCGATATGGATTATATGAGTTTACTGTTATGTCGTTTGGATTAACCAATGCACCAGCTTATTTTATGAACTTGATGAACAAAGTGTTTATGGAGTATTTGGACAGATTCGTCGTGGTATTCATCGACGATATTCTCATTTATTCTCAGAGTGATAATGATCATGAGGAACATCTGAGGTTGGTGCTACAGAAGTTACGAGATAATCAACTCTATGCTAAGTTCAGCAAGTGCGAGTTTTGGATTGGCGAGGTGCCATTCCTTGGTCATATTATTTCTAATGGAGGAATAGCTGTGGATCCTGCTAAAGTAAAGGAGATAATGGAGTGGAGAGTGCCCACTACAGTTACGGAGATTCGGAGTTTCTTGGGACTCGCAGGATATTATCGGAGATTTATTGAAGGATTTTCTAAGATTGCTAAGCCCATGACATCGCTTTTGGAGAAAGGAAGAGAATTCAAGTGGGATGAGAAATGCCAAGAGAGTTTTGATCAATTGAAGGAGAGATTGATGTCACCTCCAGTATTGATTATGCCAGATCTGCAGAAGGGATTTGATATTTACTGTGATGCATGTGGCCAAGGACTTGGATGTGTGCTTATGCAAGATGGTCATGTGATTGCCTATGCATCTCGTCAGTTGCGGAAGCATGAACTGAACTACCCCACTCATGACTTGGAATTGGCAGCAGTTGTGCATGCACTTAAGATTCGGAGACACTACATTATGGGAACTAAGTGCCAAGTATATACGGATCATAAGAGTTTGAAGTACATTTTCACTCAGAAGGATCTCAACCTTAGGCAACGCCGTTGGTTGGAGCTCATTAAGGATTATGATTTGGAGACTCACTATCACCCGGGCAAGGCAAATTTGGTTACAGATGCCTTGAATCGAAAGGAGCATGTTCACTCCGCTTTCGTTGTCCAACTACCCGATGAATTGGCAAAAGATTTTGAGAAGCTCAACCTGGGAATTGTTACTCACACTGAAGGAGTCACCATTGAGTTGGAACCTACCTTGGAGCAAGAGATTCGTAAAGGTCAGGTTGGTGATGCCAAAATCCAGGAGATCAAGGATCTGATAACAGAGGGTAGAGGCCCAGAGTTCACAGAGGATGAGCAAGGCACGATATGGTTCAAGAATCGGATCTGTGTTCCCGATATCGATAGTCTTCGGGAAACCATATTGAAGGAGGCACATGATTCAGTTTATTCTATCCACCCTGGGAGCACTAAGATGTATCAGGATTTAAAGCAAAAGTATTGGTGGTATGGACTAAAGAGAGATGTGGCTGCACATGTGGCTATGTGCGATGTATGCCAAAGAGTTAAAGCTGAACACCAGAGGCCAGCCGGGCTATTGCACCCACTAAAGATACCTGAGTGGAAATGGGAAGAGATTGGCATGGATTTCATTGTTGGATTACCCCGCACGTCTGCTGGATATGATTCTATATGGGTGATCGTGGACAGGCTAACTAAGGTAGCCCACTTTATTCCAGTGAAGACCACGTATTCGGGTGCCAAGTTGGCAGAGTTATACATGGCACGGATTGTATGCTTACATGGTGTGCCAAAGAAGATCGTGTCTGATCGAGGATCACAGTTTACCTCTCGGTATTGGAAGAAGTTGCACGAGTCATTGGATACAAGATTGAATTTCAGTTCGGCTTACCATCCCCAAACTGATGGGCAGACTGAGAGGACTAACCAAGTGCTTGAAGATATGTTAAGAGCTTGTGCTCTTAAACATGGTGGTAGTTGGGATAAGAGTTTGCCGTATGCGGAGTTCTCATATAATAATAGCTACCAGGCCAGCTTGAAGATGTCACCGTTTGAGGCTTTGTATGGCAGAAAGTGCAGGACTCCCTTGTATTGGAATCAAACTGGTGAAAGGCAGTTGTTTGGACCTGAGATTATACAAGAAGCAGAGGAACAAGTTCAGCAAATAAGGGAGAATTTGAGAACTGCACAATCCAGGCAGAAAAGTTATGCTGATACCCGGAGAAGACTGCTTGAGTTTAAAGAGGGAGATTATGTCTATTTGAAGGTGTCACCACTCCGGGGCATGAGAAGGTTCAAAGTCAAAGGAAAGTTGTCCCCTCGCTTTATTGGACCCTTCTTAATCTTAAAGCGAGTGGGAGAGGTTGCATACCAATTGGAGTTACCGGATCATCTCGCGGATGTTCACGATGTCTTTCATGTATCTCAGCTGAAGAAATGTCTCAGGGTGCCTGAAGAACAGTTACCAATGGAAGACCTTAGTGTTCAAGAGGACTTGACTTATGCTGAGTACCCCATCAAGATTTTGGATACTTTGACTCGGGTTACGAGAAATAAGGTGATAAAGATGTGCAAAGTTCAATGGAGTCACCACGGTGAAGATGAAGCAACTTGGGAAAGAGAAGAAGAGCTTCGTATAGATTTTCCCCACCTTTTCCCTAGTTCCTCTTAAATCTCGAGGACGAGATTATTTTTAAGGGGGGTAGGATTTGTAATACTCAAAATGATATAAAAGCATTATATGGAGATTTCCTCATCTTATGTGCCTTATTTGCATCATGAACAGAGCATACATAAATTGAAGAGTGATTAAATCAAACCAAAGACACTAAAATAAAAGAAGTGCATCTCGTTGGAGTTTTGTTTGCTATGCATTTAAATATTAACAACCATCTCAACACTAGTAATCAAGGCATAACAAGAGATAAATGAAATTGAAACCCAAATGGTAATTAGGGTTTGGAAATGAAAATGGGAAGAGGAAAGAATATAAATATAAAGAAAATTAATATATATTTCCAAAATTTAATACTTTTAAAGTAAAATTATAAATTAAGAATAAACTTGACACAAGTTTGAATTCGAGTTCGAAATTCAAATTGAATTTGAAAACAAGAAAAGAAAATAGAAAAAAAATAAAAGAAAAGGGTAAAGGGAACCTACCTGGGCCGGCTAGCACCATTTCGGCCCACCGGGGAATTGACCCGCGCGGCCCATCTGGCCGGACTCCCTCACGCGCGCACGCTTTCCGTGACTGCCAGCCGGGGCCCGCATGTAAGTCTTCAGCGCGCGCTCGGCTTCTCACTGGCTTGTGGCCCCCGCACGTCAGAACCACCTTCTCCCTCTGTTGCGGGCGCAAGACTCAGCCGTGGACCGTGGTCGCCGCCGATCTCGGAGTTCGTTGAAACAAACACCGCGTCCCGGCCAGATCGTGCGGGTCTCCGTGCGGGCTTCTCGGGGTCCCTGGCGACTCTCTCTTCTCCTATTTGGACTCTCTCCAGGGTATAAAACACCACCGCCGCACGCCGTTGGGTGACCTCACAGCCGCCGTCGCAGACAGCCGCGAGCAAAGCAAATTAGGCTCTAGTTTGGCCAACCGAGGCTCGTGCTGACCACGCGGAAGCTTTGCGAGGGCGCAATCGGAGAAGGGTGATTGGCGGCCACGGGAATCTCTCGCCGGAGTTGGGAATCCACCACTCACCGTGGCCGGACCTCTCTGCGGCGCATTGTGGGGTACGTACTCGTCCATTGAATTTACCATGTTTAGGGCATCATGCAGAGCGATTCGGATCTGAGTTTTGCGCTCGGGGTGGAGCTTTGGGGCGTTGTGGCCATGGCGTCCGCCGCGGGCTGGGGCGCCGCCGCACTCTCCCGTCGGGGTTGGGGCAGAGTCCTTTTCACCGTCGGATCTGTGGGCGACGGCTCGGATTAGATGAAGCCAAAGCCCTAGTGCCATGAATCTTGGACCGTTAGATCGTGATCTCACGCGTTAGATTAGATCACGTCACATTATACTCTGAGCCATCGGATGTAGATCGTACGGATCTGAGCGCATAGCAGTTCAGTAAGGGGGGGAATTCATCTGGGCACTTGATATCCGATCGGACGGCTCTGGGCGCGTACCGGTTCGGTATATATTAAATCTAATCTGAGCCCTTGAATGTGAATCGAACGGCCCATGTTCTGCGATACCCTTCACCGTGCCACAATTGCATAAGAGACCCTGGACCTTTTGGAAATAGAACCTGCCGTCCGTTGTGGACTGTTCTCTGTGTCTCTGTAGATTTACCCCGAGCCCCCTGAGTTCTCTGGAAATAGTGCGCCCAGTCCAGAACATAGTAAAACCAGAGAAAATGATTATTAAATAGATTTTTAATAGAAAAATAATTGCTAGAACTTCATAAATTCATAGAAAATTCATACTAGCTCCAAATTGAGCCATTCCACTTCCTGAAATTTTGTAATTTTATCCTCTATCACCTAGAGCCTCTGTTATGTTATGAAAACAGTAAGAAATTTGTTTATCACTTAATCCTACTTAAAGCACATAAAACATTTGAAAATTCATAACTTAAATTCTATAACTCCAAAAAATTATGATTCCTGTTCCTAGGTTTTTATTTTAATGTGTAGATTATTTCTGTGTATTTTGTTTACATGCTTGGTGTAATGTTAATTTTCCCTATATCCTGTGCATGTATGTATTGTGTTGATGCGAGTAGACGAGCAAGCCACTGTGGAAACTGAGGTTCAACAAGTAGAAGTAGCTGAGCAGGAGCTCATTGAAGGCAAGTTGTGCCCTTGATCACTTACTTTTCCCAGCCATGTTCTTATTAATTTTAATGATCTGCATAGGTTAATTTTGATGGGAGCCTTTATGTTACCCCAGTTTTGATTACCTCTATACCTTGTTCACCCCTGAAATATTTTTGGGTAGTACTTGCTATTGCTTTATGTGGATTGGGTATGGAGATACACTATTCATGATTATTCTGTTATCAACTTGTTATTATTATTGTTCATGTTAAGATCATTAAATTAATGGGAACATGGAGCGACCACCCGGGAAAACAGTGCTACCACAAGGGTATAATGGGACGCCCTTGGCTGACTAATTAGGAAAGCTAGTGGAAGACTACCTTACCCGAAAGGGGCAAGGGCAGTAGGGGAGAGGTCAGTGCGGGGAGGTCCCTGGTTGATTTTGCTGCGATGGCTGTCAGCCAGGAACCCTGTACTGGATCTTCCTATAAACTGTAGCGGGTTTTCGGAAGCTAGTGGAACTTTGTAAAGGCCTCGTAGTGGATCCCTAGCCATTCACCTCGGTAGTGTCTAAGGGCCTTGCAAACCCAGGCGACATGGGATACACGACTTGTGGGTAAAGATGCGCAACCTCTGCAGAGTGTAAAACTAGTATACTAGCCGTGCTCACGGTCAAGAGCGGCTCGGACCCTCACATGATTAAATATGGAACTTAAATTCAATTTGACATTTGCATCGCATTTGGGATTATTTTACTATTACTGTTCTTTATTATTATTAAGGTTTGGTATTTACTTACACCTAGTAATTGCTAATAAAATTTTGACCAACTTATAAAAGCAATGCTCAGCTTCAGCCTTTATTTCATTGATCAGCCTTACACTACATGAACTCCCACCTTTGGTGAGTTCATGCCACATTATTCCCCACGACTTGTTGAGCTATGAACGTATGTGAGCTCACTCTTGCTGTCTCACACCCCCCCACAGGAGAAGATCAGGTGGTCGAAGAGGAGCCGCCTAACACTGAGGAGTTCGATCTGATCTAGGTGGCGTTTCTCAGTCGACATTGGCGCCGACGATCCTTAGTTCGTTTTATATTTATCTTTATTTTGTAATAAGACTTCCGCTATGTAATAAATACTCTGATGTATTATGACATTTATCTCTATACACTCTGTTATTATATATGTTGTCTTCTTGGCGCATGTATGAGATGCACCCGGCTTTGTCCTTTAAAACCGGGTGTTACAATAGGCATGAGCATGCTGCACCGGCTTAAGTCGCCACTGACTTTAGCCGATTGCTCCGTTAGTAGGGCATAGTGGTCACCCCGGGTTGAGTAAGCGTGAGCATGTTGCACCGCCTTAAGTCGTTGCCGACTTAAGTCGATTGCTCCGTTAGTAGGGCATAGTGGTCACCCCGAGTTAAGTAAGCGTGAGCATGTTGCACCGCCTTAAGTCGTTGCCGACTTAAGTTGATTGCTCCGTTAGTAGGGCATAGTGGTCACCCCGAGTTAAGTAAGCGCGAGCATGTTGCACCACCTTAAGTCATTGCCGACTTAAGTTGATTGCTCCGTTAGTAGGGCATAGTGGTCACCCCGGGTTAAGTAAGCGTGAGCATGTTGCACCGCCTTAAGTCGTTGCCGACTTAAGTCGATTGCTCCGTTAGTAGGGCATAGTGGTCACCCCGAGTTAAGTGAGCGTGAGCATGTTGCCCGCCTTAAGTCGTTGCCGACTTAAGTTGATTGCTCCGTTAGTAGGGCATAGTGGTCACCCCGAGTTAAATAAGCGTGAGCATGTTGCACCGCCTTAAGTCGTTGCCGACTTAAGTTGATTGCTCCGTTAGTAGGGCATAGTGGTCACCCCGAGTTAAGTAAGAATGCAAGTCAATCGTAAACGAACTGAGTATCTTTGAAACCTCTTTTTCATTGATGACATATTTCCACTTTTCAGAATACATCGTCGTCCCAGCAGTTTTGAAATACAGCTAGGGATAAAACTTTCTGAGGTGTTCTATGTTCCAGGAGTTCCCAACTTCTGTGCCATCCATCTGAGTAAGACGATACGATCCGGGCCGAGTGACTTCTGCTACCATGAAGGGTCCTTCCCATAAGGGCGATAACTTGTGTCGTCCCTCCCCCGTTAGAATTCGGCGGAGGACGAGATCTCCTACCGAGAAGGATCGTTGTCGCACAGCCTTGTCGTGATAGCGCCTTAGAGTCTGCTGGTACCGTGCCGATTGGATTACCGCGTTTAGCTGTTCTTCTTCAAGTACATCAATTTCCTCCAGCCTGGTGGCCTCAGCTTCTGCTATGCTTTCGAAGATCAACCTTGGCGCCCCAAACTTGAGATCAGCGGGTAGCACTGCCTCCGACCCATAGACCATGAAGAAAGGAGTGTTTCCATGCAGGGCTCGGCTAGGTTGGGTTCTTAGGCTCCAAACGACATAGGGCAATTCCCTTATCCACTTTCCTACGAATTTTTCATTCTTGTCGAAGACCTTTTTCCTGAGTGCGTCCAGTATCATCCCGTTGGCTCGCTCAACCTGCTCGTTGGCTCGTGGATGTGCTACGGATGCATACTTGATCTGAATGTTCTTTTGCTCACAGAAGTCGAAGAACTCTGAACTTGAGAAGTTGGATCCTAAGTCAGTTATGATGCTGTTTGGTATCCCGAATCTGAATATTATGTCTTGTATGAATTCCACGGCCTTAGCAGAGGTTAAAGAAGCAATGGGCTTGATCTCTATCCATTTAGTGAATTTATCGATTGCTACCAATACGTGAGTGTATCCCCCTTGATCTTTCTTAAAAGGTCCAATCATATCCAGTCCCCAGCATGCGAAAGGCCAAGTTACTGGTATGGTCTGCAGTTGTTGTGCTGGCAGATGTTGTTGCTTTGACAAGTATTGGCAAGCTTCGCACCTCTGAACTAACTCGGCTGCATCATTCTTTGATGTTGGCCAATAGAATCCTGACCTGAAGACTTTCCCGACTAGTGTTCTGGAGGCTGCATGTATTCCACATTGCCCAGCATGGACCTCCTCCAGAAGTTGCTTCCCAGTGGACGGGAGAATGCACTTCATGAGGACGCCTGATGCACCCCTTCTGTATAAGGTCTCCCCAATGAGTGTATAGTGAGCCGACTGTCTGGCAATGCGCTCTGCCGAGTTCTTGTCGTCTGGTTCTTCTTCACTTTTTATATACTTAATGATCGGCCTTCTCCAGTCATCAGAGTCTGACTCGGGTTGATCTATGATGTTTCACTCTTCTGTTTGATCCATTGAGATACTCGGATGTAGAATTTCTTGCACGAAGACTCCGGGTGGGACCTGAGTTCGACTGGATCCTAGTTTAGACAGTACATCGGCTGCTGTGTTCCGATCTCTTTCTACATGATGAAATTCCAGACCCTCGAATTTATCTTCCAGCTTTCGGACAGCAGCACAGTATTTTCCCATTGAATCGCTTGAACAATCCCACTCCTTGTTTATCTGGCTGATGACTACCAGAGAGTCTCCGTATACCATCAATCTCTTGATGCCCAATGATATGGCGATGTTTAATCCATGGATCAGAGCTTCATACTCGGCTGCGTTGTTGGAGGCCGGAAATAGCAACTGGAGGGCGTACTTGAGGTGTTCGCCTCCGGGTGCGGTGAAGAGAATCCCTGCTCCTGCTCCCTGCAGCTTCAGCGAGCCATCAAAATACATTCGCCATACTTCTGCAGTCTCTGGGTTATCTGGTACTTGCTGTTCAGTCCATTCTGATACGAAATCAACCAGTGCTTGAGTTTTGATGGCAGTGCGAGGTCGGAATTCGATGTCATGAGATCCCAGCTCGCAAGCCCACTTGGCTATTCGGCCAATGGCTTCCTTGTTGTGAAGAATATCCCCTATTGGAAAACCAGTGACTACTATGACTTTGTGATCATCAAAGTAGTGACGCAGCTTGCGGGCAGTTAGAAGTACTGCGTATAATAGCTTCTGAACTTGAGGATACTTTTTCTTTGAGGGGCCTAGAACTTCACTGATGAAGTAAACAGGATGTTGTACTGGATAGGCATGTCCTTCTTCTACTCGCTCGACTACCAACGCGGTGCTTACCACGTGAGTCGTGCAAGAGATATACAGTAGCAAATCTTCAGCTGGTTGAGTTGATGTAGCTCGCCGGGGTGGCTTCAGTACTGGTGGTGTTGTCAAGAATTTTTTCAGTGCATCTAGAGCTTCTTGTGCTTCCGAAGTCCATTGAAACTTATCCACCTTCTTGAGTAGCTTGTAAAATGGCAAACCTCTTTCCCCCCAGCCTGGATATAAATCTGCTCAGAGCTGCCATACATCCAGTAAGTCGTTGAACCTTCTTTTGTGATCGAGGAGCTTCCATTTTCATGATAGCCTCAATCTTATCCGGATTAGCCTCAATTCCTCGGTGGCTGACGATAAACCCGAGCAACTTTCCTGCTGGCACCCCGAAAACACATTTTTCGGGATTAAGCTTCCATCTATATCGTCTCAGGCTGTTGAAAACCAGCTGTAAGTCTTCGATGAAGTTTTCCGAATTCTCCGTTTTGATTACCACATCATCTAGTAGGCCTCCACACGCTTGCCCCAGTGATCGGCCAAGCATGTTTGAATGGCTCTCTGATAAGTCGCTCCAGCGTTTTTGAGGCCGAACGGCATGGAGGTATAACAGAAAGCACCAAACGGAGTGATGAACGCCGTTTTTTCCTCGTCTTCCTTCGCCAAACTAATCTGATGATACCCGGAATAGCAATCTAAGAAAGACAGCACAGAACATCCAGCGGTGGAGTCCACCACCTGATCTATCCTTGGGAGCCCGAAGGGATCCTTCGGACAGTGTTTGTTGAGATCAGTATAGTCGACGCACATGCGCCAATCCACTTTATTCTTTTTGAGTACAAGAACAGGGTTAGCTAACCACTCGGGGTGTAATACTTCTCTAATAAATCCGGCCGCGACCAAGCGAGCTAACTCGGCGCGAATGGCCTCTCTCTTGTCGGGCGTGAAACGACGTAGCTTTTGCCGAATCGGCCTCGCCTGGGATAGACCTTCAGTTTGTGCTCGGCCAGTTCTCTTGGGACTCCCGGCATATCCGCAGGTTGCCATGCGAATACATCTCGATTATCTTGCAGAAACTGGACGAGCGCGCTTTCCTATTTGTCGTCCAAGCTGGAGCTGATGATGGCAGTCTTGCGCTCATCAGCGAACCCCAGGTTGATTCTTTTGGTTTCTTCAGTCGGCCGCATAGAGGTCGCAGCCTGAGCTTCGTTTGCCGGTACTGCAAGGTCCTCTTCAGGCTTAGAGTTCGCCAGTGTCGAGGAAACCGCTGATGGCTTGGTGGTGAGGGCTGCTTGGATGGCCACTCGGAAACACTCTGCGGCGCCTTGGAAGTCGGTGCGCACAGTTATGATTCCTTGCGGCCCTGGCATCTTCAGTATCATATATGTGTAATGAGGGATGGCCATGAATTTGGCCAGTCCCGGCCTCCCGATGATGGCGTTGTACCCGCAGTCGAAGTTCGCCACTTCGAACCTCAGGAACTCGGTTCTGTAGTTCTCCGGAGTTCCGAAGGTGACTGGCATGTAGATGTGGCCCAGCGGGTATTCCCCTTCCGTCGGCACGATGCCGAAGAAAGGAGTGTCCGACTCGTGGAGCTCTTTGAGGTGAACTCCCAAGCCTTGGAGTGTCCGGGGGAAGGTGACGTTGATGCTGCTCCCCCCGTCCACTAGCACCTTCTTCACCCGGCTCTCTCGGATCACCGGATCGACGAGGAGCGGGTATTTGCCTGGATGGTCGAAGTTAAGCCATTGATCCTCCCGAGTGAAAGTGATCGGGTGCTCCGACCACCGGTATGGGGCGGGAGGACCGGTGGTCGCCACCAGTATTTGGCGGTCGTTGAGCTTTTATTGTCGTTTGTTCTCCTGCGATCCGTGTCCGCCGAAGATGACGTTGACCTCTCTGTCCACGCGCGGGAAAGCTCCTCCTACTCCCCCCTCCTCCTGCTGATGGGGTTGTCGTGGTTCATCTGGTCCTCCCCTCGGCGGAGGAGGAGGTAGAGGTTAGAAGGGTCGGCCGTGCCCGATGGAGTGCTTGAAGTCCCGGCAGTTACAAAGAGTGTGGCGCATGTCTTTGTGGTACGGGCACTGGGTGTCGAGGATGTCGTCTAGCGTGCGTTCGCCTCCGCGAGGTCCTCCTCGGGCGCGAGAGGCAGGTGGTCCGGCGGCGTGCACTTCTTCGCGAGGCCTCTTCTCCCAGCGTTTGTCGGGTTGCTGGTTGGCGTCGCGTCGTGGTGCTGCCGGTGCGGGCTTTGCTCCTCCGATGAGGTCCTGAGCTCGCTCGTCGGCGGTGATGTAGAGATCAGCTTCCCGGAACAGCTCCTCGGAAGTAGTCGGCGCCTTCTGCAGTATGGCTTGGACGAAGGCCGAGTCATTGGATCCTCTGTAGAAGTCCTCGATCACGGGCGCCTCCGTGACCTCGGGGATACGATTTCTCATGGTCTGGAACCTTTTGAGGTACGACCGAAGAGTTTCGTCCCCCCGGCGCTTGATGGATTTGAGGTCCCATGGTTGCGCCGGTTTGTCAGAGAGGGACTGGAAATTGGCGGTGAAGCGTCGACTGAAGTCGCCCCAGTCGTCGATGCAGTGTCGGGGTAGATGTCGTAGCCATTGCAGCGCGTCTTGCCCAAGGACGATGGGTAAATACGCGGTCATCACGTCTTCGGACGCCCCGGCAGCTCGAGCAGCGGTGGTGTAGACGGCCAGCCAACCCCCTGGATCCTACTTAGGTTCATACTTGTCGACATTGGATACCTTGAAGTTGGGAGGCCATTGGATGGCCCTAAGGCGTGGAGTAAGAGCAGACACTCCGCAGGTGTCCTCCTGTCGTCGGGGATGATGCCTGTCCCGGGGAGGGGAGTAGTGGTGGTGGTTCCTCGACCGTCCCCGGGTGGTACCGCCAGTTGAGGCCGTTGCTGACTCAGTTCTGGTGGCCTGGCTCTGAGCTGGGATACCATGATCCCTGTCGTACTCCTCCCGGCGGCGGATCTCGTTCTCATGCCGCCGTTCGCGCGAAGCATTAATGGAGCTTCGCGCGTCTCGGCGACTGTTGATGGCATGTCGTAGATCGTTCGACGGGTGAGCAAGTGGTAGAAGATCGTTCGAGCGAAGTCGGTAGCCCTCGGCGTCGGGAGTCCGAGGGAGTCCATCAGCTATCCGAGCCAATACTCCTCCGACTTCGCTCGGCGTGTTCATGGCTCGGGCAAAGTCAGGGTTCAGGTTGCGCCCGAAGAATGGATTCTCCCGACGTTGCCTTGCAACCTGCTCGGCTTGTTCCTGAGCCCGGCGGCGATCACGTCGTCGGGAATTCCTTCGTTCTCTGAAGACGCGCTCTTCCGGAGTTTCTCCTATCTCCGAGACCTCGTCTCGCGAGACAGGTTGCTCCGGATCCCGTTCTCCGGCCGCGTGATGTCGTCGAACGTTCCTGCGCCGGTTCCTCCGTCGGCGGGATTCTCGTTGAGGCGGTTCTTTTCCGGGTGCAGTCGGCTCGTCGTCGGAGACGGTAGGTGGCTCCACCCTCCCGATGAAGAGGACGTCGGGATAGAATGGTGCTGCTGTCGTGGCGATCTTCTTTCCGTTCTCCTTTGAGGGCGGAGGAACGGAAAGAACAACTTGCTTCCCCTTGGTCTCCTTCTTCCTCGCGATCTGCGTCCATTCTTTTGTCGGGGAAGTAGACAGTGGAGTTCTTCGGGTCAGCGGGCCCTCGGCCCCCAACTTTCCGGAGACGATCTTTTTCCGGAGAGCTGGAAGTTGCACCTCTCCGGCATTTTCGGAGTTCGTTGGAGGAGACTTCTTTTCCGGCGGATCCGCGATACAGTGTAGAATTCCCTCTTCATCCGCTACAGATGAGATTGTTCCGAAGCAGAATACGGATCCGGGATGCAGGGTGATCTTGCTGTAGAAGGTGACGGCCATTGAGCTAGCTTGGATCGTCGACACACCCCCTACCTGGCGCGCCAGCTGTCGGTGTTTTGGGTCCGACCGCAGACCCGGGGTTGCCCCTCAAGGTGTTTTTAGGAGTAGGACGGTGTCGACAACTGTAGCAAAATGGTTCGTGCCGATTGCACGAGGGACAGTGGACAAGGTTTACAGGTTCGGGCCGCTTAGAGATGCGTAACACCCTACGTCCTGGGGAGTATGCTTGGTGGACAAGGTTACAAGAGAGCTCTCTGAGTGCAGAGAGTTGACGTGGGTGGCTAAGTAATAGGGTCGATCGATCTGAAGGGGTGCCCCCTAGGCCTTATATACTCGACCGTGGGGCAATACACGTGGATATGATAACAACGAGTAGCTAGAAGATAGTGAACTGCTTGAGTTTATCTCCATGTAACCCTGCCGACTTATCCTCGCATGGCTCCGTTGCGTGGGGGCTCCAGCGCGGGAAAGTCGGATCTCTGTTGTGGTCATTCGCTCAACGTTGTGGATCGTCCGGGTTTGCATCCATCCGGCCTCATGTCGATCTGCTCTGCTGGTTGTCTCTCCCCAGGCCCACGAAAGAATGACCTTACGATTTATTGGGCCCTTGGGCCTTTCGTGAGGTCTTTTACTCTTTTAGTGGACACGGGGGATATTCAATGTCTTGCTACCCACATTAATTCCACCATATTCAATGTCTTGCTACCCACATTAATTCCAGCATATTGGTAGAGCATTGCAAGCACCAAAAGCCTAGTGAGGATATTAGAGAATCTTAATCTCGCATTTGTTCCTCATTAGCGCTAGCGAGAGCCACCTAGAGCACACACCACTTGCATTAGGCTTCTCTTGGTCAAGCGAAAGTCTACGGCTTGTTACTCTTAGTGATCGGCATCACCTAGACGGCTTGGTGGTGTTGGGAGCTCGGTGATCACTGTGGAGATCTTGTTGGTGACCCGGCTCAAGTTTGTAAGCGGCCTTGAGGGATCCATCGCGCCGGAGTGGCAAAGGATCATCTCGTAGTGAGCACTTGGTTCTTACGAGGACCAAGGAGGAGCAATACCCTTGCGCGGGTGCTCCAACGAGAACTAGTGGAGAATGCCGACTCTTCGATACCTCGGGAAAAATTGGAGGAGTCTTCTAAACCTTGTTTCACATTCCGCACTTAATTAAAGCATTACATTGTGTATTTATTTAGCAAGTATTTGAAGTATTGTCTTAGCATTGTTGTATTTCTAATATTATTATCTTAGTGCTAGTTGTTAGGTGAAGTTACTCTTGCTTAGCTCTTACTTAGATTTTATTTTAATTAGTGTTGATTTTTAGAAAAGTCCAATTCACCCCCTTTTGGACATCGTGATCCTTTCCCACTGCTTGATTCGCAACGTGATTTGTTTTCCATCGCTAAAACACGTTCCAGAACTATTGTTGGAGGATAAGCTCCTTTATGATTTAAGGTATAGCTGTTTGTGTGCTGATGCCACTGCAGTTCCGTCGGCAGCTACGGCGCCGCACCAAAGGGGAACGATAGCATGTATGAGTACAGTAAATTAATTCTGAAACATGACTTGGGCGCATGATCTTCTGCGTTTCAAGAATAGCTAGTGAAGAACCACAGCACCCATCCGTAAGCAAACCTATACTCCCATACCACCTTAAAAAAACAATTCTCGGCACCAATAACTGACATAAGAAATTATAGATTCAAGGTGTACTGACAGGTATGCACAAAACCATCGAATGAACATGTGCTACAAGTAGCCACAAGTAACTCCAAATTTTCTCAACAAACGTAACTCTCCATCATGACTGGCTTCACTTGTTCCCTCTGAAGTACATGTACACTTTCTGCACACATCAAGACACAGATAGCAAATGTTATGCTTTAGCATTCTGTAATATTGGTATCAGATGCAACAAGTTGTAAGAGTAATTCGTTACGCTGAGTCCATAAATATTTAGAAAACGGTATTTTTTTCATCCAAATGACAGACTCGATAAAAATATCAAGTCAACCAAACATATCGTTTGGCAAATCAGACATTAAGAAATTGGTAGCAATATGTTTCTCAATGAAATGCCCCCCTTGACCCCTGAACGTGGGGCCAAGTCCAGAACCTCCTGCAAGCTTAGTAGCTGGGACTGCCGCTGTTACATTCCTCTCTGCCCAATGACACCACCTCTAAGGCAAGCCTGCCGTTAATTCTCTAAGTCAAAAATACTGTGGACCACCTCTTTCTGCAGGGTCCAAGCCACCTTCGAGACCAAAACCGTCATCTGCACAGCACTACACCGAGGCCGTTCGTGCAGGGCCACCATGTGGGCGGGACAGAGGAGTGGGGCGGCCTCAGGCCTCGTGGCATACCACCACAAAACCACCTCAGGGGCCCATCTAAATGGTATTGCATAGTTTAGTGTGTGGAATACCAGGTTTTATAGGTTGAGCGGGTGAAGTAAGCACCCGGATACCTTAGGGTGTATGTGGACTTTTTTTCTAACATTAATGTCCATAAAATATTTATATGAATGCAAACTTCAGATTTCCATACCAAAAAAGGACTGCTGATGAGCTGATCTAGTATGCTGTTGCACAATGGAACATCCACTAGTTTGTAGAAACATTGAAATGCCAAGGTAGCAGAGTGATGATTGTTGAGGGAAAAAACTTTCATACCTGAAGAACCCCAATGCTCAGCAGTGTCTCCAGACAAAACAGTGCAAACCCCACAAAGTAAAAGATCTGAAACAGGGAAGTATTAATTCTTATCACCCCAAGATTTGGGAGACAACAGATATCCGACAAGAAAAGTGTGTGCACCACTCAGCTTACCCCAATTATCACATGTTCAGAGAAAGTGTCAATCGCAGCCAGAATACCACTGACAAGAATAAAAAAAAAAGTTATGCGTCAGACTAAGCATAATACATTGATGTTAAAAAAATAGGTAAGCTATGAATTCACACACCATCCACTCAAGCTAATACATTTAAGAGCAAATTTACAGACCCAATAAAGCATATATCAACAAGCAGTTCTGCTGCTAAGGGCGTGTTTCGCGGAGGAGCGAACGTTTCGCGTGATGGCACGTGCCCCCGAACATTTCGCAAAAAGCCCTTTACCTTCTCGGGAATCAACCCATCGTTCGCCTCTCTGTTCCTCCACCGTGAACCCACTTCAATCCAGTGAGCGGTGCCTGTGACCGTGTCTTCTCCCTCCGGATCCGTCACTCCCTGCTCGCAAACCCTAGCTCCTCTCTTCCCCTTCTCTCGATGGCGAAGTGGGCCGGAACACAGACAGGGATCGCGAGTGCGAGCGGAGGCGCTCCCTCCCCGTCGGCAGATCGGGACCGCTCCCACCGCCGCCACTCTCACCGACGCCGTCCATGCCCCTCTCCCAACATCAATCGCCACAAGCGCCTCGGCGAGGCGTCCCTTGCCTCCGTGGACCACCTCCATAAGGAGGATAACAAGGCTGTCGACTCTCACGTGACACCCGACGGAGACCTTGAGGCCGCGGCTCACGACGGGTAGCCAGCCGCAGCCTCGCTCCCCCCCCCCCCAACCACCACCAATCCGCCCCCTATGGCCCCACCCTTCCAGCTTGAGTCCGACAGCCCGGGCGGCTGTCAGCAGCAGAACAACAGGTATTTTGTGATATCCTGGCCCCTGGGATGGGATGTCCTGGCCCAAGGCTTAATAGAATTAATAGTAATCATACCAACAAGGTGCATCTTATTTTTCGGAAGTCTACCTCGAAAGAACCTCCAAGTTAAGCGTGCTTGGCTTAGAGCCATTTGGGATGGGTGACCGACCAGGAAGTTTTCTCGAGTGTGCATGAGTGAGGACAAAGTGTGCACAAAAGACGAGTGTTGGTCTGTGGGGACAATATATGATCCTAGAGAGCTGCCAGGAGTAAGTACCACCGGTCCAGGGATTGGACGGGGTGTTACATATTTGGCATTTGAGTGTTTTGCATCTGTTTTTCAACTTCACTTGCACACTGCCACAACCCCCAGTTCTTGATTTCTAGCACGTACAACGTATGTTTCTGTGCGAATTCACTGGCCATCATTCTTGTGTTCAGGGTCTGGAGGCTGAACCAATGGTGTCAGGCTTTGGCTGCTCTTACCCTGTTACTGGTACCTATGGCTGGTGCTAATTTTCTTTATTTATGATCTGTTTAACTGAAGGTGTGAATCGTTCAAGTGTTCTTTACACATACAGGCTGCTAAGTGTCATTTTGTTATCGTGTCATGGCACATATTTCAGTACTTGGTTGAGGCTGGAGCTATTACAGTAAAGCATGTGCGCAAGGAAGATTGTGCCATGTTGCCAAAGCGACCGGTGCAGCTATGGTAACCAACTGTTTTTACTTATTAATTAAAATTAAGATACAAAACCAAACAGCAGAACTGTTAGCAATGTAAGGTCAAATTGCTTTATGTATGCTTGAATAGTATAAATAGGAGTGAACAGTTTCATAGAAAATATTTGTTACTTCCTCCGTTCCAAATTAGAGGATGTTTTGGATTTTCAATATTCGTAGTTTTTTGCTATGCACCTGGATAGATGTTATGCCTAGAACTATGTACCTAGAAATGCCAATACATCTGTATAATTTGAAATTTTGGAAAGCAGAGAGCACGGCATAAACCATTATTAGGATTTTAGGTACCTTGACAATTGAACCTTTCAGGTGAGTACATTACATGGAAGGTGAAGAAACGTTTGTTTCATCATTCCTTGGACATACTGATGAAGTTGTGGAGGAAAGAATTGCTGCTGATGATATTATTCTGGTGTAAGGCACAAAGAACACCAGCGCGGTCTGTACTTTTTCCATACGAACTTTACGCAAGTTTGCCATAAGAGGAACAAATTTAATTTGAAGATAATTGTGTAGTGCTTGATTTTCTTTTGTGCAGGTCTCTGTGATACTTAGAGACACAGATGACTACATGCTTGATGAGATGACCGATCCTTGCATGATGTTCTGTGCGTTGTGATGAGAACCTGGAAGCTACCACTTATGTATATCTATTGCTATTGAATCCAACAAACTCCTAAGTAGCCGCTGACCTTAGCCATAGGAAGTTGTGCATTTTCTTGATGGGGCGCCCGTAAGAGCGCCGCCTGTTCTAGTTCTTTTAGAAGGGCATAAAATTAATTAAATTTTGTCAAATTTCAGATTCAGACATTACAGAGGAAAAATGAGGTCTTCAACTGGCACATGACTGGCCATATCATTTAAAAGAGCATAAAATTAATCAACTTACTGAGTTATTTCAGGTTCAGACCTTGCAGAGGCATATGAAAGAACTTATTTCAGACCTTTTACAGAAAATTCTCAACTATAAGCACCAAGTAATGGAACCTAACTATATATACCTTATACCAATCATATGGGCAAGGGCCAGCCATCCAACAAGGTGCCACACACATGCCCGATTATCATTAATTGTTGTTTGTTTGGAATCCTATATCTGAAAATTAGGGAGTAATCTCTTGCGATCTATAGTGATCTTGTTTATTAGGAAGGTAGAAATCCATATAAAAGGGTAAGCCATCTATGGGTTATGATCAAGCAAAAATCAACCTGGTTTCTCCCCAAAAGTTCTGTAATCCCAATCTATGATTATCGATTTCTCCTTTTCCAGCAGCCAACATCACTGGCTATCTACGCAATGATGCTTACCCACATTACCCAAGCCAATAACAACTGATGACTTTGATTACAATAGATAAAGGAGTGGGAAACTTACGTTAATGATTTCCCATGAAATACAATTGGTGGAGCAATGGCAGCAATTATGCAAAAACCAATGTGGATCTGCACCAAACATAATTGCAAAAAATGACATCATCTGCGCTAAATGATAAGTGATAACTACTAAAGTAGTTGAACTGAAATGTTAATCATGCAAAATAAAGTTGCAAATTAGAACTTACCAGGTAACACAGGAAAAACCATCCAAAACTGAAAGCACTGTTAGTCCTGTTTATCAAGTTAATGAGTGTCAAATACAAAGCAGCATGCAGCAAAGCAAAGCCTTATAGATGTAAACATCTTGGCTCCAGAAATGTATATGAGTATATCATTACTATAGTCAAGTTCCCTTAACAATCTTATACTAGAATTCGCAGCCACACCAATGTTTTATGCCTAAATATAATAGGACAATACCATGCCCCAATAATTGGTACAAGAAAACAGTAACTACACTTCCCAAGTCCGCATATATTATATTTACATAAGAACTTGCTTTGCAATATGCACTGATGCAAAAGGCTCTATGATGTGCACATATTAATTTACACTAGAACATGCTTTGCAATATGCACTGATGAAAAGGCTCTAGGATGGGCACATATAAAACGTATATGACGCGAAATTATCCACAGTAAAGAGTTCAAAAATGGTCACAGCATACCTCATTGCACGGTAGAGTGGCCTGTACCATATCAAATATGACAGAGGAATTCCAAGCAAAGCATAGATTGTTGCAAGGAAAAACAACTTTGAATCTGCAAGCATAAGATATGCCTACTATTTAATGCAAGCACAATGTATAGAGTACACCAGCATTTGCAGATAACCATGAAACCCACCTCCCTCCTTGATCCAGCAGACTATGACAGCAACGAAGTTCCAGGACAAACAAAGCACAATTCCTGCAATTTATATTAACACAACAAAAAGGATGACCAATCACTGCTAGCCACCTTCAAAATACAGCATAGTATCTAGTAGACTTGTAGTCCTAATTGCCTGATTCTGCACCCCCCCACCCACCTAAATAGAAAATGACTTGCTACTACTAACATACCAAGCCAGCTTGCAAATGCAAGATACTGCAACTTCTGCACATTTGCTGGTATCTCATTGGCAATATCATGGTGGATGATGGGGAAGAATGGTGGCCAGTTCTTCTCCTCCATTGGCACGCCAGCTGCACCAAGCAAAATGGGAGGAAATATAGTGACGACTCAAGCACCGGTCACAATCAGACACCAGAAAGAAAATATAGTCACGCACCATTCTTCAGCGCCTCTTCCCTCCTCTTGATATCCTACAGAGGAAACAGAAACCATGAGAACACCACCGATCAAACAGCCAACTAAAAGTTGGAAGTGAAAATGGAGGACAAAACCTCACCGCCTCTCGCCGCTTCAGATCTGATTCCCACGACGAGAGCTCCTTCACCTTGCTCCGAGAGTCCTACATTGCGCGTCCACACCGACCACAAAATACTGGGGTTTAGCACGCGAGTAGCAAATAGCAACTGAGGAAAAAAGGAGCAGCGTGTGGATGAAGCGCCCTACCCCCATGGTCTCGAGCGGGACGTCAACGACGGCGTCGCCCCTGCTAGCGCCGCCGAACCCGACGGGCTCAGTCGGCCGGAAGCCGTACTGCTGCTTGCCGCCTCCGGCTCCTCCATTCTGCGACGCAACAGTGACGGTTGGTCAGATAGATACTCACCTAAAATCTTCAGATCTACCAAACCACCTAGGCAGGCAGCAAAATTTTCTAAGGAATAGAAAAAAGGGGTTTGAGCTCACTGAGAAGGGGTTGTCCTCGGCGCTGCCCTCGTCGAAGGGGTTGGGGTCGTGATGCATGCTCGCCTTCGCTTCGGCCTCGACGCCGGCAGGGGCGAAGAGAGGAGCGGAGGTAGCGCGGCGCGGCGGGGCTCGGAGTCGGTGTCGGTGCGGTGGTTTGGACTAGGGTCGCTTCCAGTTCAAGCAGTTTATCCGCCCTTTTCTGCCTCGGCGGTGCCCTTGCGCCTGCACTGCTTTTCACGTGACCTGCGGAGCGGATGGCGGCGAGTGGCGACACGACTGGGAGCGGGTGGTGAGGGTTCGGTCCTCCCAACACCAACACGCGTCGTGGCGGCGCCCACCACGAGGAAGAGAGCACGGGCCAGGGCCCAGCCTTCATGCCCGTTTACCTGCGAGAAAACAACGGCCACCAAGCGGCCCATTCAGATAGAGCCCACAAGAGAATTCGTTCCTCCCCATTTAACTTTGGTGCTTTTTGTGACAACTGAACCTTTGCCTAGGCTATCTACAACATTGTTTTCTCAAAACCATGGTTTTATAATATTATATTTTGTATTTGTCATGATAATGTCATCTCTAAAAATATCATATTTTTTAGAAATAGTGTTGAAATACAACAATGTAAACCATGTCATAGTTTTTTGTGGTTTGGCTCAATATATTATGCGTTTTAAATTGTTTATTATATATAAGCACGGTCAATGCGGACATGAGGTGTGAGTGAGTGAGATTTTGTGTTTTCTGTTTTGACCTGAGGATCCTACTGACTAGCGAATTAATATTGCATGCTCAGGTCCATATGGGTGATGCAAAAAGACACAAGTCTTTATCATGGTTCGGGCAAGAGAATGTCCTACTTCCAGTAGAGAGGATGGCACTTATATTACTTGCACCTAAGTGCTTGTAGTAGGGATAGAAGCTGGTCGGGAGAGGGAGAAGTTCCCAAGCCCCATATAATTGAGGCAAGTGCAAATATCAGTGTGGAGGTGAAAACCGTGAAGTATTCTCCTCTTGAACGAAGCCCTGGGCTCCTCTATTTATAGCCTCAATGAGGGCTACCAGGAGTGTCATGGTTTGTCGTGTATTCGAGAGGAGACATGTCCAAGCCCTATAGCTTGTATGGTTGTCGGTGTAGCCTTTGTACTTACTGTTGACTTGAGCCGGTAAGAGGGCGTCTGATCTTTGTATTTGCATCTTTGACCGAGCAGAGAGCCGAGGCCAGGGTCTGGGGCTCGGACGCGTACCCAAGCTTGCCTGATCAAGGCATTGTCTGAGTCATAGTTGTTAGCATAGTGGTAAGCATGGCAAAAGGCGATGGGCAATCCGTAAAGTATCCTGTCGTCAGCTCTGTAGCTTCTGGTGATGTCGGTCGTCCTTTTGTTGATGCTACCAAGGCCGCAACCACGCTCGGGCGAGATGGAAGTCCTCCCAAGGCCATGGTCGAGCCTCCTCTAGGGCGTGCAGTCGTGCAGGGAACAATTGAAGGAGTGGCCTCCTGCGGGATTCGCGGGGGCAATTGCTGGGGAAGTTGGCCGAGGGCGAGCTCGGGTGAGGTGAAGTTTTCTCCGAGGCTGAGGCCGACTTCGGGCGAGGCGGAGTTCCCTCTCGAGGGTGAGACCGTACTCTATATGCACGTCCCATCCGGAGTTGTTTGAATTCAACAGACGGCGTGGGGGAGCAGTGGCTGTTATTCCCGCACGTGCGTCATCGAGTTGGTGAAAGTGGATGGGACCGCGGTCCCATCGCTCCTATTTGACTGTGGCATCATGTGGGGTAGGTATTTGCGTTGGATGTTCATGTCTCTGCGGTTCCCATGACCTTTGACTGAAGTCGAGCTCGGGATTGTCCTCCTGTCCTAGATGGGCTCGAGCGAGACGGAAACAATCGTTCCACGAAGAGGGGACCTCAGGCGGGACGAGGATTTCCCCAAGTGTTGCCCTCGTCCGAGGGCAGTCTCGGGTAAGGCGAAGTTTTGAGCGACCGGCGAGAGGGGTCTTGGATGAATCGTGGCTCACTCTTTCTTGACCTCAGGGAATGTGTCTTACGGTAGTTTAGGGGTTAAGCGTGTTTAAGGGCGTAATCCATGTACCCCTAATTACGATACCCAACAGTAGCCCCTGAGACTCCAAGGAAGTGTTGGCACTTGCTTGGGGTTCTTCTGTCTTTGTGTAGGTATGTTAGCTTAATCCTAAGGAGATGGTAGACTTATTTCTGATGGGTGCACGCGAGCGCACCCGTCGGGTGTAGCCCCCAAGGCCTCGAAGGAGTGGTTAACTCCTCTGAGATCTTTATTTTCCCTCCGTAGATATCGTTGACTTGTCCTTTGTTCATCACCTAGCCATGCTTGGGTGCAAAGGCAGCCCCTGAGTCTTTGCGTTGGGTTGCTGGAGTTTCCAACAATTCTGTCACGACATGGGTGCAAGGGGAGCCCCCGAGCCTCTTCACAGGGCAAGAGGACGATCAGGAAATGCCTTGACTTTTTAATGATACGACTCTTCGTCGCCTTTCTGCAAGGAGGAAGAGGGGGAAAGCGCCATGCTGCCCTCGGTGGGCAATGAGCATGACGTCTACGATGAGTTGTTAACAGGTAATCCGAGGTTTGGAACCCTAATCTAACCCCCCCTTCCTTATTTATTTTATCCCTAGGTCTTCTCATCATATGCATATGCTTTGTGTGATTAGAAGCACCTCACTTAGATTTTATTTTCTAACACCTAAGGTTATCTAGTAAATTAATTGTTCAAAAGAAAAGGGATGCAAAAATAGAAATAGAATTTGGAAAATAAAAAGAAAAAGAGAAACCCTTTCCCCCCTAGTTGGGCCGTTTCTAGCCCACCCCCGCGGCCGCTTCCCCCTCTCGCGCTCGCGACATCCTCCCCCTCGGCCCACTCCGAGCTCGCGCCCTGCGCCTGGCTGGGCCAAATCCCCCCCCCATGGCCCACCAGAGCTTAAATCCTTTTCTTTTTCCTTTTTCAGCCTTTTCTCCTTTAATTATTACTTCTCAATATTTTATGCACCAAAAATTATCAAAATAATTTCTAAAGTCACATGTAATAATAATGTTAGAAAATGACACACTCCAATTAGTAAACCACTATTGACGTATTGTTTATTGCCTGTTTTACTAGAAGAAGCGGGGACCGTCGATCCGGAACCCGTAGCCCCGGAAGAAGGGCCGGAGCCCGACCTCCCGGGGGTAGACCTTTTGTGCCAGGAAAGCTTCGACGAAGGCAAGTCCATCCTTCCCTTGATGCATAAATTACCTATTCTTTCTACCACTACCTAGGTCGAGATTACAGGGTGAAATATTTGCATTTTGAGTAGAGAGATAGCCCGCATTAACATATATCTTTTGGATACAAAATATGGGATGGGAGAAAGGGCAGTGTGTTTCTTCAATCGAGGTTTTGTTTCAAAAAAAGGGTTGTGCGATGAAGGGTATTCACCCTCATCACCTCGGAGTGGGATGATCAGGGACTCCCTGGTTTAGGGGAGGGCCTAAGGTGTTGGCTCAGCTGGTTTAGGCGTGAGCAGAAGGATTGTCTCCTCATATAAGGACCAGTTTGTCATCTTTCACTATCTGTACTCATAAATAGTACAACCACTCGAGACTGTGTGGGCAGTCACTCAATCCGAACTCGTACGATCCGACCCCAGGGTTATGAAGGCTGGGGAGCACCGGGAGGATAAGGAGGGGGAATGTTTTGTCCGGTTTGGGCATGGCGATGGCCTGACAGCTTCCGGTATAACCGTTAAGATTAGGACGTGCGAGGAAAGAAAGAGATTCGGCATTCGGGTCTCGCGACGGTGAGATCGCAGAAACCGGACTAGTGGGTAAAGTGTACCCCTCTACGCAGAGTTGAAACCTATTCGAATAGTCCGTGTCCACTGGTATGGACGAGACTGGTGTGGTATGACAATTAGAGATTTTTACAACCTCTGGGAACAGGGAAATGTGTGTGTGAGTGCGTATTGAAAATTAAAACGAGGCCACGGGAGCGGGAAGCTCAGTGGTGGTTGAGTATTGTGTTATTTGTATTTCCTTGGGAAAACCCCTACATAAACTGCCCTTCTCTGATAAAAGAAGAGTGACTTTAACTCCACCATATAAAGCATGTATGATATAGGTCTCTTTCTCTTTACGGGAGCGGGATGGACTTGCGAAATACCTAGTGTATTCACCCAGATTTATTTATGTTTTTCAGCAGCCGAAGACTTCTTTTCTGCTATGCTTGATTGAGAGGGCTGTGTCTGCACCCAGTTCTGCCTGTGGCTTGGGCTAGTATACTTTCTACTGTGTTTTATATTCTGGCTCTCTCGAGCTTGTACCCCGGTATCGTAATAACTTTTATTTAAACTCTGTACTATTTGAAGTAAGGAATGTGGTTACTAGCCTCCTGGGACTAGTAATTGTACCACATTTGAGTCCCAAAGGTTTGGGATGCTTCATGTGGTATCAGAGCCATAGGACTGGCTGTAGGTCGCAGCCCTGACCTTAAAAGTTGCCTTAAAAGAAAATACCTCTTACCCCAAGAAAAATCTTCTCTCTTTTCCCCCGATATTAACAGACCCTTCTTTTCCTATTCCAGATGGAAGACTCTCTGGTCATTAGGACATCCTACTGCTCAGAGGTGGAGGGGTTCCCACATCTGTTGTGAAGTTGTGCGCTTCGCATGGGAATCCGCAAGAAGCCAGAATATGTCTGGAAGGAATATCTCGAGAATGGAATGGAGAAGTGCTCTATGGTAGTCTACCTGGGAGAAAGTCGAAACTACCCGAACCATCCTTCTTTCCAAGTCACTTTCATCGGATACCGCTTCCCAGATACCTGCCAAAATGTTGCCCGAAAAGCCCTCCGACAACTATGCCAGAACTACAGCAGAGTAATCTTTGAAACCCCCCTTCGCTACTTTCCACCCAGCAACAAAAATACCCCCGCCTGGAGGAAAAGACTTCAGGCCCTGTCAGGGAGAGACCCTACCGAGGATGACCCCACCATCGTCTACATGGTTGGATACCTCCACACTCTCGATAACCAATATGATGACCTTGCCTCCCACTGTACTCACCTAAACTCCCGGGTGGAAAGCCTGGAGCAACAAGTCAGGGAACTTACAATGGAAAAGGCGTCCCTTCAAGAGAGCCTCGAGATAGCGGAAGGCGAGGAAACCAACACCCGTGAGGCCTACCGCACTCTGAAGATGGATTACGACAAGAAGCTAAAGAAGCTCGCCCCGCAAGAAAAATCCGCAAGAAGACCAGAAGCCAAGGATGTCAGATTGAGCAGAAGGAAGAAGCCCCTCTAGCCCTACACCCTACCATAATAGGGAACTCGTCCGACACCGAGGAAATGTCCCTAGCCAGCCTTGATTACCTTATCAAGGAATTTGGGGACACTTTAGAGAAGGAGTTCGGGAGTACCCTAGATAGCACTCGCGTGTAATGAACTTATGGTAGTTGTATGCTGAAATGAACTTGTGTAATGAATAAAGTAACTGGTTAAAAAAATTGGCATGTGCATGGTAGTAACTCTTTTCCCCTGGCAGATGGCTTCGGATAAAACCACGCCTACCGCCTCCGAGATTGGAGCAGGATTTCCCCTAGGAGCAGAAGGATAAGCTGGCGGAGAAGGGAGTGAGACCCACCTCCCCGCACCTCCGGAACTACCACTAGATTTGGCCCAAGTTCTAGCCAATCAGACCCGACTCATTGAAATCCTCACTAGAAGTCTGGAGAACCAGCGCCCAGGTGGTGGAAGACCGCAGGACGAGATGGGAGAATTTCTGAGACTCAAGCCCCCCACGTTCGCTGGATCCAGCAATCCCCTCGATGCCGACGACTGGCTGCACACGATCAAGAGGAAACTGGAAGCCATCGGATGCCCCGAAAATCAGCGTGTTCAATTGGCTGCTCATCAACTTTCTAGGATGGCCCTAGCATGGTGGGATACCTTCAGCGCGGCCGTCAGGGATGCTACCTGGGCAGAATTCGAAACTGCTTTCCGTGAGCACCATATACCCCAGGGGATCGTTCAACTTAAGGAAGATGAATTCCAGGAACTAACTCAAGGTGGAAGATCTGTCAGTGAGTACGTGCACAAATTCACAGAGTTGGCTCGTTACGCGCCTGACGATGTCAGCACCGAAACCAGAAAGATGGTCCATTTTCTAAAAGGGCTAAGACCAGAACTCAAGACCATCCTCGCTAGCCAAGATTTCCTCAACTTCTCGCACCTCTCCAACAAAGCCATCCAAGTGGAAAGGGCAAAAGAGGAAGAAAAAGGGCACCTCAAGAGGAAATTCCAGGTTCTCCGAGCTCAGCAGCAAGACCGTCACCAGAGAGCTCGATCCTTAGGGCTTCCACCCATGGGACCAAGCTTCAATAGACCAGCTGGACCCACTCCGTCACGTTACAGTCAGCAGAGTCAGAGCTCCTTTCAGCCCCCCTCGGTTGCAAGCAACCAACCGCCAGCAAATGCCTGTTGGCACTGCGGAGACCCAGTGACTTCAAGAATAACTGCCCCCAGTTGAAGGCACCCGGACCTACCTACTCCAACTCGGTGAATGGACCCAAGATTACCTCGGCACCTGCCTCCAAGGCACTGCCCTCCAACAATCAGCAGAGCAGGACCCAGTACCAGGGCAGAGCACGAGTTAACCACGTCGACGCTCAAGAGGCCCAGCAAGCTCCGGGAGTAGTGCTCGGTGAGTTCCTTGTTGAATTTACTCCTGCTACTGTGCTTTTTGATTCATGAGCATCCCATTCATTTATAGCCACTAGTTTTGTGGAAAAACATGGCATCCCCTCTACACCCCTAGAAATCCCCTTGGTCACCGGAACCCCGGGGTCAGACCTTCTATGCCAGCTCAAGTGCTCCCAAGTCAGAATTCTTTTAAGTGGGGTAGTGTTCCTGGCAGACTTAACCATCTTGCCATCCCAAGGGATTGATGTGATCCTAGGAATGGATTGGCTAACTAATCACAAGGGCATCATAAGTTGCGCAAGTAAGACCGTCCTTCTCACCAACCGCCAAGGAAAAGCAGTTTCCTGTCAGGCCCAACCGCCTGCCAAGGATCCAATGATGTTTAATCTGGCAGCAGAAAACATATCCGTAATAGAAGAATTCATGGATGTATTTCCAGAATAGTTGTCTGGAATGCCACCTAAAAGAGGAGTGGAGTTCTATATAGATCTCATTCCTGGCACTGCGCCCATCGCAAAGAGACCATACCGCATGGCCCCACAGAGTTAGCAGAATTAAAACTCCAGATTGCAGAGCTGCAACAAAAAGGGTACATCCGCCCCAGTTCGTCTCCCTGGGGAGCACCCATCCTTTTCGTCACCAAAAAGGATGGAAGTATGAGAATGTGTATTGATTACCGGTCCTTGAATGAAGTTACAATCAAGAATAAGTACCCACTCCCTAGGATCGACGATCTCTTCGACCAGCTGCAGGGAGCCAAATATTTCTCCAAGATAGACCTAAGGTTAGGATATCACCAACTGAGAATCAGGGAAGCAGATATACAGAAGACTGCATTCGTCACCAGATACAGACAATATGAGTTCACAGTGATGCCGTTTGGGCTAACCAATGCCCTCGCCTTTTTCATGAACCTCATGAATAAGGTATTCATGGACGAATTGGATAAGTTTGTCGTAGTCTTCATCGACAACATCCTTATCTATTCCAAGAATCGCAAGGACCATGAGCGTCACCTTTGAATCGTCCTCGGAAGACTCAGGGCACATCAACTCTATGCTAAGCTCAGCAAGTGTGAATTCTGGTTAGAAAAGATAGCCTTCCTTGGGCATATCTTGACTATGGAAGGGATAGAAGTAGACCCGTCCAAGGTAGAAGCCGTTTCAAAATGGAAACAGCCATCCAACGTCAGTGAAGTGCGAAGCTTTCTGGGAATGGCAGGGTATTACCGTCGCTTTATCAAGGGATTCTCCAGCATAGCAAGACCTATGACCGAACTTCTCAAGAAGGACAATAAGTTTGTGTGGACTCCAAAGTGTGAGGAAAGTTTCCAGATCATAAAGGAGAAGCTCACGATCGCGCCCGTTTTGACACTACCAGATATACACCAGGATTTCGTCATCTTCTGTGATGCTTCAAGGCAAGGCTTAGGGTGTGTCTTAATGCAAAATGAGAAAGTTATTGCTTATGCATCCCGCTTACTCAAGCCGCATGAGCAGAATTACCCCACCCACGACTTGGAGTTGGCAGCCATAGTGCACGCCCTAAAAATATGGAGGCACTATCTGATTGGGAACAAATGCCACATCTTCACTGATCACAAGAGTCTGAAGTATATCTTCACTCAGCCAGACCTCAACCTCCGTCAAAGAAGATGGCTTGAACTGATCAAAGATTATGACCTCGAGATCCATTACCACCCCGGGAAGGCCAACGTGGTAGCAGACGCCCTCAGCCGAAAACCTTTCGGGATAAAGGGGACCAACTTTTTACAAAGATTGGAAGAAGGAATCAGCTCAGCTAAATGCATGTCTAGGAGACAACGGTAGCCTCGAAGTCAAGCCAATGCTAGAAGACCTCATATGCAAGGCTCAACGCCTGGACATGAAGACAACAAGGCTTATGGAAAAAGCTCGCAAAGAGCAACTTATGGACCTTAGGACGGATGAACAAGGAGTTCTTTGGTTCAAGAACCGTCTGTGTGTACCAAAAGGAGAGGCACGGGAAGTCCTGCTCAATGAAGCTCACAACTCAGCTTACTCCATCCACCCAGGAACCACCAAGATGTACCTAGACCTCAAAGCCAGATACTGGTGGAGAGGGATGAAGAAAGAGATAGCACAGTATGTGGCTCGGTGTGACACCTGCCAGCGAACAAAGGCCAAACACCAGAAACCTGCAGGCCTACTACAACCCCTCTCAGTGCCTGAATGGAAGTGGGAGGAAATAGGCATAGATTTTGTAACCGGACTGCCCCGGACGCAAAAAGGAAATGACTCTATCTGGGTAATAATAGACCGTCTCACCAAGGTGGCCCACTTCATTCCAGTAAAAACCACTTTTGGAGGAGCCACCCTTGCCCGAATATATCTTAAAGAGATAGTCAGGCTCCATGGTATTCCTCGGAAGATAGTGTCAGATAGAGGGACACAGTTCACCTCAAAATTTTGGAAGAGCCTTCAGCAAGCTATGGGCACCAAGTTAGATTTTAGCATCGCTTATCACCCTCAGTCAGATGGTCAAATGGAGAGGGTCAACAAGGTCCTCGAAGATTTACTAAGAGCCTGTGTGTTGACGTTCGACAGGAATTGGGAGTCCATTTTGTCTTATGCCGAATTCTCATATAACAACAGCCATCAGGCCAGTATCAAGATGTCACCGTTCGAAGCATTGTATGGACGAAAGTGCCAGACCCCCCTAATGTGGTCCAATGTAGGGGAAAAGGACACTGGAAGGACCTGACTTTGTTAGAGAGGTCGAAGAGAAGGTTGCCCTGATCCGCAAAAGGTTACTTGAAGCTCAGAGTCGCCAGAAAAGTTATGCAGACAACCGACGGAGAGAACTCAGATTTGAGGAAGGAGACTTCGTATACCTCAAGATCTCCCCGATGCATGGGGTCAAAAGGTTCCAAATGAAAGGAAAGTTAGCACCGTGTTTCGTCAGTCCCTATCCCGTCATTAGCAAAGTGGGACCCGCAGCATACCGCCTTGAACTACCAGAATCCATGTCGGATATTCACAATGTGTTTCATGTGTCCCAGCTCTATAAGTGCCTGCAAGTACTAGAGAACCACATCAAGGCAGAGACAATTCAGATTCAAAAAGATCTCCAGTACCGGGAAAAGCCAATAAAGATTCTTGACTCAGCAGTCCGAAAGACCCGCAACTCAGAAGTGAGACTCTGTAAGGTTCAGTGGAGCAGAGAAGGAGAAGAGGAAGCTACCTGGGAAAGTGAGGACTCTCTGAAGAGGGAATACCCTTACCTTTTCTCGAGCCCCGTCTGAATCTCGAGGGCGAGATTCCTTTAAATGGGGTAGGTTTGTAACATCCCAATTTTTTTCAAACCCGAGGTTTGGAACCCTAATCTAACTCCCTTTCCTTATTTATTTTATCCCTAGGTCTTCTCATCATATGCATATACTTTGTGTGATTAGAAGCACCTCACTTTGATTTTATTTTCTAGCACCTAAGATTATCTAGTAAATTAATTGTTCAAAAGAAAAGGGATGCAAAAATAGATATAGAATTTGGAAAAGAAAAAGAAAAATAGAAACCCTTCCCCCCTAGCTGGGTCGTTTCCAGCCCACCCCCGCGGCCGCTCCCCCCTCTCGCGCTCGCGACACCCTCCCCCTCGGCCCATCTCCGGCCCACTCCGAGCTCGCGCCCGCGCGCGCCCTGCGCCCGGCTGGGCCAAATCCCCCCCACGGCCCACCAGAGCTTAAATCCTTTTCTTTTCCCTTTTTCAGCCTTTTCTCCTTTAATTATTACTTCTCAATATTTTATGCACCAAAAATTATCAAAATAATTTCTAAAGTCACATGTAATAATAATGTTAGAAAATGATACAGTCAAATTAGTAAACCACTATTGATGTATTGTTTATTGCCTGTTTTACTAGAAGAAGCGGGGACCATCGATCCGGATCCCGTAGCCCCGGAAGAAGGGCCGGAGCCCGACCTCCCGGTAGGGATGTAATCGGATCGAATACGGACGGATATCACTGAAATCATATTTGTTTTCATATTTTTATTCGGATTCGAATTCGAATACGGATAGCTTCGGATACGAATACGAATACGGATGTTCTCGGATACAAATACGAATAGGTGTGTGTCGAATACGGAGCTAGTCGGACACGGATATTATCGGTAATGAATTTTTTGACGGATATCGTGTAAGACATCATTCCACACATATCATGGTTGTAATTATGTATCCACTCCTTGAATCCAAACATTTTTTTAGTATTATATGTGTACATATGTCACGTTTTTTTTGTAAAAATCATGAATTTTTAGCCTATGTGCGTGTTATTAATTTATTTTGTATAAAATCATCAAAATGCAAATAAGTTACCAAAACTAATAAACATTATATAAGAATATAACCTCAAGTCTCCACATAAAAATGATAAAGTGAACTTGGATAATTAGAGTGATTTCACGTGTAATTCACACAAGTGAAAGTGAAATGAAAGAAACACTATCATATTGTGGATTTTATGGTCCAAATATTTTGGAGGATTACATGTGGACATATGATATGCCTCCATAAATTTTTATGATTTTTTAAGGCTATTTGTGTATTATTAATTTCTTTCTACAAAAAATCAACAAAATGCACACAGCTATCCGGATAAGATATCCGGATATCCGAAAAGATTTATCCGAGAAAATATCCGGATATTCGATATCCGACGGATATCAGACATACTGTATTCGAATTCGATATCCGAACAAAATATTCGTATTCGTATCCGTTATCCGGAAAAAAGTCCGGATATCCGAAAATTCCATCCGAACCAGTGTTCACCATCTTCGAATCTGGATCCGGACGGATATTTTCCGAACCATATTACATCCCTACCTCCCGGGGGTAGACCTTTTGTGACAGGAAAGCTTCGACGAAGGCAAGTCCAACCTTCCCTTGATGCATAAATTACCTATTCTTTCTACCACTACCTAGGCCGGGATTATAGGGTGGAATATTTGCATTGTGAGTAGAGAGATAGCCCACATTAACATATATCTTTTGGATACAAAATATGGGATGGGAGAAAGGGCAGTGTGTTTCTTCAATCGAGGTTTTGTTTCAAAAATAGGGTTGTGCGATGAAGGGTATTCACCCTCATCACCTCGGAGTGGGATGATCAGGGACTCCCTGGTTTAGGGGAGGGCCTAAGGTGTTGGCTCAGCTGGTTTAGGCGTGAGCAGAAGGATTGTCCCCTCATATAAGGACCAGTTTGTCATCTTTCACTACCTATACTCATAAATAGTACAACTACTCGAGACTGTGTGGGCAGTCACTCAATCCGAACTCATACGGTCCGACCCCAGGAGTTGGTGAGTATGTCTTGAATATACTTCGTTTGGCTAATGAAGGTGCCCTCTTGGAGTTGCTTCACTTGAAATCCTAAGAAATACTTCAACTCCCCCATCATAGACATCTCAAATTTTTGAATCATGATCCTACTAAATTCTTCACAAGTAAATTTGTTAGTAGACCCAAATATGATATCGTCAACATAAATTTGGCATACAAACAAATCATTTGCAATAGTTTTAGTGAATAGAGTAGGATCGGCTTTGCCGACTTTGAAGCCATTAGCGATAAGAAAATCTCTTAGGCATTCATACCATGCTCTTGGGGCTTGCTTGAGCCCATAAAGCGCCTTAGAGAGTTTGTATACGTGGTTAGGGTACTCACTATCTTCAAAGCCGGGAGGTTGCTCAACATAGACCTCCTCCTTGATTGGTCCATTGAGGAAGGCACTTTTCACGTCCATTTGATAAAGCTTAAAGCCATGGTAAGTAGCATAGGCAAGTAATATACGAATTGATTCAAGCCTAGCTACGGGTGCATAGGTTTCACCGAAATCCAAACCTTCGACTTGTGAATATCCCTTGGCCAAAAGTCGGGCTTTGTTCTTTGTCACCACACCATGCTCATCTTGCTTGTTGCGGAAGACCCACTTGGTTCCTACAACATTTTGGTTAGGACGTGGAACTAAATGCCATACCTCATTCCTCGTGAAGTTGTTGAGCTCCTCTTGCATTGCCAACACCCAATATGAATCCCTTAATGCATCTTCTACCCTGTATGGCTCAATAGAAGACACAAAGAAGTAATGTTCACAAAAATGAGCAACACGAGATCGAGTAGTTACCCCCTTATGAATATCGCCGAGGATGGAGTTCACGGGATGATCTCGTTGTATTGCTTGGTGGACTCTTGGGTGTGGTGGTCTTGGACCCTCATCATCTTCCTTGTCTTGATCATTAGCATCTCCCCCTTGATCATTGTCCTCCTCTTGAGGTGGCTCCTCTTGATCTTCATCATCATCATCTTGAGCTTGATCCTCATCTTGAGTTGGTGGAGATGCTTGAATGGAGGAAGATGGTTGATCTTGTGCTTGTGGAGGCTCTTCGGATTCCTTAGGACACACATCCCCAATGGACATGTTCCTTAGCGCGACGCACAGAGCCTCTTCATCATCTAGTTCATCAAGATCAACTTGCTCTACTTGAGAGCCATTAGTCTCATCAAACACAATGTCACAAGAAACTTCAACTAGTCCAGTGGACTTGTTAAAGACTTTATATGCCCTTGTGTTTGAATCATAACCAAGTAAAAAGCCTTCTACAACCTTAGGAGCAAATTTAGATTTTCGACCTCTTTTAACTAGAATAAAGCATTTGCTACCAAAGACTCTAAAATATGAAACATTGGGCTTTTTACCGGTTAGGAGTTCATAAGATGTCTTCTTGAGGATTCGGTGAAGATATAACCGGTTGATGGCGTAGCAAGCGGTGTTGACCGCCTCGGCCCAAAACGATCCGAAGTCTTGTACTCATCAAGCATGGTCCTTGCCATGTCCAATAGAGTTCTATTCTTCCTCTCCACTACACCATTTTGTTGTGGCGTGTAGGGAGAAGAGAACTCATGTTTGATGCCCTCCTCCTCAAGAAAGCTTTTGATTTGTGAGTTCTTGAACTCCGTCCCGTTGTCGCTTCTAATCTTTTTAATCCTTAAGCCGAACTCATTTTGAGCCCGTCTCAAGAATCCCTTTAATGTCTCTTGGGTTTGTGATTTTTCCTGCAAAAAGAACACCCAAGTGAAGCGAGAATAATCATCCACAATTATAAGACAATACTTACTCCCGTCGATGCTTATGTAAGCTATCAGGCCGAATAGGTCCATGTGGAGTAGCTCCAGTGGCCTGTCAGTTGCCATGATGTTCTTGTGTGGATGATGAACACCAACTTGCTTCCCTGCTTGACATGCGCTACAAACCCTATCTTTCTCAAAATGAACATTGGTTAGTCCCAAAATATGTTCTCCCTTTAGAAGCTTATGAAGATTCTTCATCCCAACATGGGCTAGTCGGTGATGCCAGAGCCAACCCATGTTAGTCTTAGCAATTAAGCAAGTGTCGAGTTCAGCTCTATTAAAATCAACTAAGTATAGCTGACCCTCTAACACTCCCTTAAATGCTACTGAATCATCACTTCTTCTAAAGACAGTAACACCTATATCCGTAAAAAGACAGTTGTAGCCCATTTTACATAATTGAGAAACGGAAAGCAAATTGTAATCTAAAGAATCTACAAGAAAAACATTAGAAATGGAATGGTCAGGAGATATAGCAATTTTACCCAATCCTTTGACCAAACCTTGATTTCCATCTCCGAATGTGATGGCTCGTTGGGGATCATGGTTTTTCTCATAGGAGGAGAACATCCTTTTCTCCCCTGTCATGTGGTTTGTGCACCCGCTATCGATGATCCAACTTGAGCCCCCGGATGCATAAACCTTCAAAACAATTTTAGGCCTTGTTCTTAGGTACCCAAACGGTATTGGGTCCTTTGACATTAGAAACAAGCACCTTGGGTACCCAAACACAAGTCTTTGATCCCTTGTGTTTGCCCCCAACATATTTGGCAACTACTTTGCCTGATTTGTTAGTTAAGACATAAGATGCATCAAAAGTTTTAAATGAAATATTAGGTTCATTTGATGCAATAGGAGATTTCTTTTTAGGCAATTTAGCATGAGTGGATTGCCTAGAACTAGATGCCTCACTCTTATACATAAAAGCATGATGAGAGCCAGAGTGAGACTTCCTAGAGTGAATTCTCCTAATTTTGCGCTCGGGTGTAACGCCTTGAATTTGGGGGTAGATTTTTTTCTTCTTTTCTCTCACCAAATTCAGGCGTTACTCTTTCCTTTTCCCTTTTCTTCTCGCTAAGCCTTGATCTTTTCCAAAGTCGCAACGGGTTTTGGCTTTAGACCTCGTGTAAAGCAAAACCTTAAAACACTTTATTTCGTGTGATGCACCATGCCGAACCATGCATACTTTTGGTTGTTTAAAACATAAAAGCTTTCACCCCGAGAAAATTAGATTTTAGAAAAAGAAAACTCTTTCTTTTTCTCTCCCCCCCTCTCTTTCCCATTTCGGCCCAAGCCGCCCCCCCTCTCCCCCCCGCGTGGGCCTCCTGGCCGGCCCAAGCCGCCTCCCCCTCCCCTCCCGCGTGGGCCTCCCGGCCGGCCCACCCGCGCCCCCCCTTCCCCTACTTTGGGCCCATCCGGCCCAGCCGCCCCCCCACCCTTTTCTTTTTTTTCCCAAAAATCCCCCCCGCGGGCCCCGCCCGTCATTCTCTCGCTCTCTCTCTCTCCCCAAACCCTAACCGTGCCGCCCTTGCCCTAGCGCCGCCGCCGCCGCCTCTCCCCTCCCCGGCGCCGCCGCCGCGCCGCCCCCCTCCGGTGAGGCCCCCCTCCTCCCCTCTCCTTCCCCCTTCTCCCTCCTCCTCCCTCGCCCGCCCGGCCACCCGGTTCGGCCGCCCCCGCCCCGGCGTCCCGCGTCCGGCCTCCCCCGGCCGCCCCCGCGCCGTCCTCGACCGGCGCCGCCGCGCCCGCCCCCGCCTCGGCGAGCCGCCCCCCGCCCCGACCCCGTCCGGCCCCGGCGAGCTGCCTCGGCCCCCGGCGAGCCCGCGCCCCGACCTCCCCCGGCTCGGCCCCGCCCGCGCCGCCTCTCCCCCGGTTGCCCGCGGCCTCCCGCGCCCGGCCGCCCTCGCCCTCGTCCGCCCCGGCCCCGGCGACCCCGGCCGCCCGGCCCGTCCCCGCCCCCGGCCGCTCGGCTCGGCCGCTCCGGCGAGCCCGCCCTCGCCTCGCCCCGGGCCGCCCCGGCCCGTCCCCGACCCCGGCCCTTCCCCGCGCCCGGCCGCTCCGGCGAGCCCGCGCCCGGCCGCTCCGGCGAGCCCCCGCCCCGTCCCGCGCTCGACCGCGCCCCTCGGCCCTGCCCCCGGCTTGGCCGCCCTCGGCTGCCTCGCCCCCGGCGAGCCCCGCGCCCGCGTCGGCCCCGCCTTGCCGCCCTCCGGCGAGCCGCCCTCGCCCGGCCCCGCTCGGCCCCGCCCTCGCGCCCGCTCCGGCGAGCTCGGCGCCCCCCCCGGTTCAACCGCCCCCGTGCCCCGGCTCGACCGCCCGTCCCCGCGCTCGGCCTCGTCCGACCGCGTCCTCGCTCGCTCGCGCTCGCTGGCCCCGGCGTGCTTGCCCGCTCGCCCCGCCGTGCCTTGCTCGCGTCGTGTCGGCCCCTGCGTGGCCTCGAGCTTGGCCCAGCGTGCCTATGGCGCGCGGCTTTGAGCTCGGCTAGCGCACGACCCCGACGTGCGTACGGTTAGTCCGTGGCGAGTGCGTGCAGCCTCGCGTGCGTGCCCGCGTAGTGCACGTGCCTTGGCACGACTCGTCGTGCCTCGTCTACCCCCTAACCCCTCGTCTACCCCCTAACCCCTCGTCTACCCCCCCCGTCTCCTATATGCGCTAATCACGTTGTTTATATTAATAAGATAGGAGTCTCAATTTGGAAATTGGTTACGTTAGTTAATTCATATAACTAATCATCTATCTCGTTCAATGTTAATCTACTAAAAGTGGTTGCGATTACATTAGTGCATGTAGCTAATTCTTTTGTTAGAACTAATTAAAACTAGAGCACGTGACGTCTAGTCTTTCGTTTACCCGTAGTGTTCCTCGAGTATAAGCCTCAACCCCTGCGAAACTTTCCCTCGTTTCTTTCTAACCAAGGTAAATTCATTATCATATGTGGTATTCTATGCATATTTGCTTTACTTGTTCTCTTGTATGGTGTACTGTTGGTTTCCTAATTTCAATGGATAGATGTATGTATGTTTGCACCCGCTTAGAGAACGATCCGGTTGAAGAGCCCGAGGAACTCGCAGGAGAAGCCCCTGAGCAGCAGTCGGTTGGTGGAGGCAAGTGTCCCTTGACCTATCTCTGTCCTATTCATTCTTTAATTCACCTCCCGCTTTACACATTTATGCCTAAGGATTGACTAGCTTTTGTTATCCATGTCCTTGTTTACCTATCTGGGTTGGATTATTACTGTTTAGCTTTATGCTATTGCTTAAACTCTAATCAATGAACATGATGAGATTATCTATGATACTCTGTTTTCCCTTCTCTTATGATGATGTTGTACTTGTGGTCATCAAGGGGGCTCGAGCGGTTTCTCGAGTGCCTCTCCGTAAGGACCTGTTCTATGGATGACCGCCCGGGAAAACAGTGCAACCATGAGGGTGGAATGGGATGCCCTTAGCTGAATAATTAGAGGATCCGAGGTGTAGTTCACTTAGCCGTCGTGCCGTCAATGGGGCTCGGTGTATGCGGCTCGCTCTGCCAAGTTTGGGTTCGCCCCTTGGGGAGGAGTGCGGTGCATTTAGGAAACCTAACGGGTGGCTACAGCCCCGGGGAATCTTTGTAAAGGCTACGTAGTGATGCCCTGCTGGGTCACCTTGGTAGTGATCAATGGGGAGTCATGATCTCCGGGCAGAATGGGAATCACGGCTTGTGGGTAAAGTGCACAACCTCTGTAGAGTGTTTGAAAACTGATATATCAGCCGTGCTCACGGTTATGAGCGGCCAAGGGAGCTCTAGTGATTAGTGGTACTTGATCAGAGATACTTTGGTACAGGTGGTTATGAGATTGATGGTTTTGGTTATGACCATGGTGCTGGTAAGTGGTATTCTTTCCGTTTGGAAAGGGTACATCGGGTTAATAACTTGGGTTAATGCTAAAACTTGGCTTTCTACTAGTAAGTAATAATCTGACCAACTAAAAGCAACTGCTTGACTTATCCCCACATACAGCTAGTCCACCACAGCCAAACAGGATACTTGCAGAGTATGTTGATGTGTACTCACCCTTGCTCTACACACCAAACCCCCCCCATCCCCAGGTTGTCAGCATTGCAACCACTGCTCAGGCGAAGATGAAGCTGTGGAAGGAGACTTCCAGGAGTTTCAAGACTACGACGAGTTCTAGGTGTGGGTTAGCGGCAACCCCCAGTTGGCTGCCTGTGAAGGCCGCGGTTATCTACGTTTCTTTTCCGCACTTTGATTTGTTGTAAGGACTATATGGACGTCTCAGACGTATGATGTAATCGACTATTTCCCTTATTAATACTATTCTGAGCACTGTGTGATGATTTCCATATTATGTAACTGCTGTGTACGTGAATAACTGATCCTGGCACGTACATGGTTCGCATTCGGTTTGCCTTCTAAAACCGGGTGTGACATAAGTGGTATCAAAGCCGTGCTGACTGTAGGACCGCTAACCTAGAGTAGAATGGTCGCTCTAAGGACTATAGACCTCTGTCTCTGCCTTGACTTTGATATCCCTTCAAAAGTTGGTCATACCGACCAAACCTATGTTCTACTATGTATTATACCTTGCTGAAAATCATGTTTTATTCTAATCCTTCATTTACTTATGATTCATTATTTGCTGGTCATATTAATTCTGTTCTCACCCTTTTGCTTGCGATATCTTTCGTAGATGGCTCGACTTAGACACACTACACGAAAGTCAGTCATCCCCTTCTTACCCTCCCGCCTTGCTGAGCGCCCGCTTCGCCGTCCCGTGGCCGGACAGTCCAGCCACTTGGAGAGACTACACCACCGCCTGCGTGAGGAGCAGGAGCGTCGACGACAGGAGCAGCAGAGCTCTTCCTTCTCGCTCCAGCAGGAGATAGAGTCTGTGAGGAGCTGCTCCCCTATGCTTCCTCTGGAGCCGCCCCCTGCACCACCACTGGGCGCCCCAGCTTCTGGAGTAGCTGCTGGAGGAGACCCAGACGACGGAGATGGCGACGACAGCTCGAGCCACGACACCGACTTCTCTGCTAACCCTGAGCCGGAAGGATGGGTTGCTCGACCCATCACTCGCGACGCTGCTCGCGGGTGTCACTTCCACAATGCGCTCGACACCCTGCTACGTCGGGCATTTGACCGACATACTTGGTCCGTCGAGTATCGCTGTGTGGTCTACCAGCATAGTCGCGGGGTCTACCCGGACCGCTGGGAGGCAACCTGCTTGGTGCGCTGCCCGGAGAACAGTCTCCAGGGTGCAGAGGCCTGCTCAGAGCACTATTCTATCTCTGAGCGGGACTCAGCTGAGGCAGCCATGCAAGATGTTGCACGGCGTGCGCTTTCGCACTACTGCTCGGTTTTCGGTGGGGCAGCTGACGGTCTTGACCTGAAGTATTACCCCCGTCGTCCATCTGGCAGCACAGGAGGCGTGATTGTCTCACCTGTCGGTGAGGGCAATCCTAGGTTGAGCAGCACAGTCAACCTAGCCGCCGTGCTAAACACGGAGCTGGACCATGCATTAGATGAGCTGAGTAGGGCTCGTGCTGAGATCGCCCTGCTGCGGGCTGAGCGCGCGGAACGTCGTCACCTGGATGGTGGTTCCCCCGCTCCCGTCGGGACTCAGCACCCGTACCGCTCACCTCAGCGTGGACACCAGTCTTATGGCAACCCCGACTGCAAGACCAAGATAACTCTAGAACCATAGATCGTTAGAGTTGGATCTTGTAATTAATACGAAATATATACGTAGAAGCTTCAGTCTTAGCGTTGGTTTCGGTCTTAGTTAGTCTTAGTTAGACAGGGTAGTTTGCTATATCCTGTGCATTTATGTTTGTCATGATGAACTGTGTTTGGTTTGGATCTTTGTAATGACTGTCACCAGAGTGTGGGTACCCCCTGCATTTTGGTTTATCTATTGTGTTAATGGAGTTAGTTATATAGTTGGGAAACCCCTTTTATTCCACTTTCCTTTCTATCTGAGAAGCTGTGTGGTCTGTGTTGGAGATCAGTGAAGATGCTCATCTGTTCAGTGTTGTTGAAGAATTCTATTCTCTTTTCTTATGCTGCAAGATTTGCCAGATCAGTTCTGATGTGTGGTTGCATTCTGCAGATGTCAGAGAACAGGCGCAGAGGAGGAAGGCGTGCTCAGCAGGAGCGAGCCGCTCAACAGGAGGAGGTGCCCCAGCAGCAGCACCTACCGCCCCCGCCCCCGATGTCCATCGAGCAGATGTTTCTGATGCAGACTCAGGCAGTTCAAGCCATCGGTCAGACTTTGGCCGCCATTCAGCAGCAGCAGCAGCAACAGCAGCAAGCCCCACCTCAACCTCAGATGCCTCAGATGCCCAGAGACAAGCGTGCTGAATTCATGAGAGGTCATCCACCAACGTTCGCTCATTCTTCTGACCCCATGGATGCTGAAGATTGGCTGCGCACTGTGGAGCGGGAGTTGCATACCGCTCAGTGCGATGACAGGGAGAAAGTTTTGTATGGTCCCCGTCTGTTGAGAGGAGCAGCCCAATCATGGTGGGAGTCTTACCTCGCCACCCATGCCCACCCTGACGCCATCACTTGGGAAGAGTTCAGAGGTAGCTTTCGTCAGTACCATGTTCCTGCAGGTCTGATGACAGTGAAGAAGGAGGAGTTCCTGGCCCTCAAGCAAGGGTCATTGTCTGTCAGCGAGTACCGGGACAAGTTTCTGCAATTGTCTCGCTATGCTCCTGAAGATGTCAACACCGACGCCAAGCGGCAGTACCGTTTCCTGAGAGGCTTGGTTGACCCTCTGCAGTACCAACTGATGAATCACACCTTCCCGACATTTCAGCACCTGATTGACAGAGCAATCATGACAGAGAGGAAGCGTAAGGAGATGGAGGATCGTAAGCGCAAGATCAGTGGACCCCAGCCTGGAAGCAGCAATCGTCCTCGTTTCTCAGGCAATCAACCTCAGCAGTTCAGGCAGAACCAGCGTCCACCTCAGCATCAGCAGTTCCAAAGGCAGTATCCTCAGCACCAGTACCAGAACCGTCAGAGCAATCAGTCAGGAGGTCAGTTTCAGAGGCAGAATCAGCAGGCACATCGTCTTCCTGCCCCACCAACCCAGCAGAACAGTCAGGCAGCACCAGCTCAGGTTGGAAACAGAGCATGTTTCCACTGTGGAGAGCAAGGCCACTGGGTGATGCAATGTCCGAAGAAGGCAGCCCAGCAGCAGTCAGGCCCCAATGCCCCAGCAAAGCAGAATGTGCCTCAGCCTGGAGCAGGCAACCGCTCTCAGCCGCGCTATAATCATGGAAGACTGAACCACTTGGAGGCTGAAGCAGTTCAGGAGACCCCCGGCATGATAGTAGGTATGTTCCCAGTCGACTCCCATATTGCAGAAGTGTTATTTGATACTGGAGCAACACATTCTTTCATTACTGCATCATGGGTAGAAGCACATAATCTTCCAATTACTACCATGCCAACCCCCATTCAAATTGACTCAGCCGGTGGTAGAATTCGAGCCGATAGCATTTGTTTGAATATAAGTGTGAAAATAAGGGGGATAGCATTTCCCGCCAACCTTATAGTAATGGGTACTCAGGGAATAGATGTCATCCTAGGGATGAATTGGCTAGATAAGTATCAGGCAGTTATCAGTTGTGATAAAAGGACAATCAAGTTGGTGTCCCCACTAGGAGAGGAAGTGGTAACCGAGTTAGTCCCGCCTGAGCCAAAGAAAGGAAGTTGTTATCGGATAGCTGTTGATAGCAGTGAAGCAGACCCAATTGAGAGTATCAGGGTTGTGTCCGAGTTCCCAGATGTGTTTCCAAAGGACTTACCGGGTATGCCACCAGAGCGGAAAGTTGAGTTTGCCATAGAGCTTCTTCCTGGAACCGCCCCTATCTTCAAGAGAGCTTACAGAATATCTGGACCAGAGTTGGTTGAGCTTAAGGAGCAGATTGATGAGTTGTTAGAGAAAGGTTACATCCGGCCAAGCACCTCGCCTTGGGCCGCCCCTGTCCTATTTGTGGAGAAGAAAGATGGCACCAAGAGGATGTGTATTGATTATCGAGCTTTGAATGAAGTCACGATCAAGAACAAGTACCCTTTGCCTAGAATAGAAGATCTGTTCGATCAGTTGAGAGGAGCCAGTGTGTTCTCCAAGATTGATCTGAGGTCAGGTTATCATCATCTCAGGATCCGACCTTCGGACATTCCGAAGACGGCATTCATTTCCAAGTATGGGTTGTATGAGTTCACAGTGATGTCTTTTGGTTTGACCAATGCGCCAGCGTTCTTTATGAACTTGATGAACAGTGTATTCATGGATTATCTCGATAAGTTTGTGGTGGTATTCATTGATGACATTCTGATTTATTCTCAAAGCGAAGAAGAGCACGCAGATCATTTGAGGATGGTATTGCAGAGATTGCGAGAGCACCAGTTGTATGCAAAGTTGAGCAAGTGTGAGTTTTGGATCAATGAAGTCCTGTTCTTGGGTCACATAATCAATAAAGAAGGATTGGCTGTGGATCCGAAGAAAGTGGCAGACATTTTGAACTGGAAAGCGCCAACAGATGCTAGAGGAATCAAGAGTTTCATTGGAATGGCCGGATATTATCGGCGATTCATTGAAGGGTTTTCGAAGATTGCGAAACCAATGACAGCGTTGCTAGGCAACAAAGTTGAGTTCAAGTGGACCCAGAAATGCCAAGAGGCCTTTGAAGCGCTGAAAGAGAAGTTGACTACAGCGCCTGTCCTAGTCTTGCCTGATGTGCACAAGCCCTTCTCGGTGTATTGTGATGCTTGTTACACAGGTTTGGGATGCGTATTGATGCAAGAGGGAAGAGTTGTGGCTTACTCGTCCCGACAGTTGAAGGTTCATGAGAAGAATTACCCAATCCATGATCTAGAGTTGGCAGCAGTGGTTCACGCACTGAAGACATGGAGGCACTATCTGTATGGACAGAAATGCGATGTTTACACAGATCACAAGAGTCTGAAGTACATATTCACTCAGTCAGAGTTGAACATGAGGCAGTGAAGATGGTTAGAGTTGATCAAAGACTATGAGTTGGAAATTCATTACCATCCAGGCAAAGCAAACGTAGTGGCAGATGCTTTGAGCAGAAAGAGTCAAGTCAATCTGATGGTCGCTCGTCCGATGCCTTATGAGTTGGCCAAGGAGTTCGACAGGTTGAGTCTCGGATTTTTGAACAATTCGCGAGGAGTCACAGTTGAGTTGGAACCTACCTTGGAGCGCGAAATCAAAGAAGCGCAGAAGAATGATGAGAAAATCAGTGAGATCCGGCGACTGATTCTAGAAGGCAAAGGCAAAGATTTTCGAAAAGACGCAGAAGGCGTGATATGGTTCAGAGACCGCTTGTGTGTTCCCAATGTCCAGTCCATTCGGGAGTTGATTCTCAAGGAAGCTCATGAGACAGCTTATTCGATTCACCCTGGGAGCGTGAAGATGATCTGATGGCCAAATACCCTGAGCTCTTTGCTAGCCAACCCTGAATCTCGAGGGCGAGATTCTTTTAAGGGGGATAGGTTTGTAACGCCCTGAATTTGGGGGTAGATTTTTTTCTTCTTTTCTCTCACCAAATTCAGGCGTTACTCTTTCCTTTTCCCTTTTCTTCTCGCTAAGCCTTGATCTTTTCCAAAGTCGCAGCGGGTTTTGGCTTTAGACCTCGTGTAAAGCAAAACCTTAAAACACTTTATTTCGTGTGATGCACCATGCCGAACCATGCATACTTTTGGTTGTTTAAAACGTAAAAGCTTTCACCCCGAGAAAATTAGATTTTAGAAAAAGAAAACTCTTTCTTTTTCTCTCCCCCCCTCTCTTTCCCATTTCGGCCCAAGCCGCCCCCCCCTCTCCCCCCCGCGTGGGCCTCCTGGCCGGCCCAAGCCGCCTCCCCCTCCCCTCCCGCGTGGGCCTCCCGGCCGGCCCACCCGCGCCCCCCCTTCCCCCACTTTGGGCCCATCCGGCCCAGCCGCCCCCCCCACCCTTTTCTTTTTTTCCCAAAAATCCCCCCCGCGGGCCCCGCCCGTCATTCTCTCGCTCTCTCTCTCTCCCCAAACCCTAACCGCGCCGCCCTTGCCCTAGCGCCGCCGCCGCCGCCTCTCCCCTCCCCGGCGCCGCCGCCGCGCCGCCCCCCTCCGGTGAGGCCCCCCTCCTCCCCTCTCCTTCCCCCTTCTCCCTCCTCCTCCCTCGCCCGCCCGGCCACCCGGTTCGGCCGCCCCCGCCCCGGCGTCCCGCGTCCGGCCTCCCCCGGCCGCCCCCGCGCCGTCCTCGGCCGGCGCCGCCGCGCCCGCCCCCGCCTCGGTGAGCCGCCCCCCGCCCCGACCCCGTCCGGCCCCGGCGAGCTGCCTCGGCCCCCGGCGAGCCCGCGCCCCGACCTCCTCCGGCTCGGCCCCGCCCGCGCCGCCTCTCCCCCGGTTGCCCGCGGCCTCCCGAGCCCGGCCGCCCTCGCCCTCGTCCACCCCGGCCCCGGCGACCCCGGCCGCCCGGCCCGTCCCCGCCCCCGACCGCTCGGCTCGACCGCTCCGGCGAGCCCGCCCTCGCCTCGCCCCGGCCCGCCCCGCCTCGCCGCCCCGGCCGCCCCCGGCGAGCCGCCCGGCCCGTCCCCGACCCCGGCCCTTCCCCGCGCCCGGCCGCTCCGGCGAGCCCGCGCCCGGCCGCTCCGGCGAGCCCCCGCCCCGTCCCGCACTCGGCCGCGCCCCTCGGCCCCGCCCCGGCTTGGCCGCCCTCGGCTGCCTCGCCCCCGGCGAGCCCCGCGCCCGCGTCGGCCCCACCTTGCCGCCCTCCGGCGAGCCGCCCTCGCCCGGCCCCGCTCGGCCCCGCCCTCGCGCCCGCTCCGGCGAGCCGCCCGCGCGCGCCCGCCTCCCGGCGAGCTCGGCGCCCCCCCGGTTCAACCGCCCCCGTGCCCCGGCTCGACCGCCCGTCCCCGCGCTCGGCCTCGTCCGGCCGCGTCCTCGCTCGCTCGCGCTCGCTGGCCCCGGCGTGCTTGCCCGCTCGCCCCGCCGTGCCTTGCTCGCGTCGTGTCGGCCCCTGCGTGGCCTCGAGCTTGGCCCAGCGTGCCTATGGCGCGCGGCTTTGAGCTCGGCTAGCGCACGGCCCCGACGTGCGTACGGTTAGTCCGTGGCGAGTGCGTGCGGCCTCGCGTGCGTGCCCGCGTAGTGCACGTGCCTTGGCACGACTCGTCGTGCCTCGTCTACCCCCTAACCCCTCGTCTACCCCCTAACCCCTCGTCTACCCCCCCGTCTCCTATATGCGCTAATCACGTTGTTTATATTAATAAGACAGGAGTCTCAATTTGGAAATTGGTTACGTTAGTTAATTCGTATAACTAATCATCTATCTCGTTCAATGTTAATCTACTAAAAGTGGTTGCGATTACATTAGTGCATGTAGCTAATTCTTTTGTTAGAACTAATTAAAACTAGAGCACGTGACGTCTAGTCTTTCGTTTACCCGTAGTGTTCCTCGAGTATAAGCCTCAACCCCTGCGAAACTTTCCCTCATTTCTTTCTAACCAAGGTAAATTCATTATCGTATGTGGTATTCTATGCATATTTGCTTTACTTGTTCTCTTGTATGGTGTACTGTTGGTTTCCTAATTTCAATGGATGGATGTATGTATGTTTGCACCCGCTTAGAGAACGATCCGGTTGAAGAGCCCGAGGAACTCGCAGGAGAAGCCCCTGAGCAGCAGTCGGTTGGTGGAGGCAAGTGTCCCTTGACCTATCTCTGTCCTATTCATTCTTTAATTCACCTCCCGCTTTACACATTTATGCCTAAGGATTGACTAGCTTTTGTTATCCATGTCCTTGTTTACCTATCTGGGTTGGATTATTACTGTTTAGCTTTATGCTATTGCTTAAACTCTAATCAATGAACATGATGAGATTATCTATGATACTCTGTTTTCCCTTCTCTTATGATGATGTTGTACTTGTGGTCATCAAGGGGGCTCGAGCGATTTCTCGAGTGCCTCTCCGTAAGGACCTGTTCTATGGATGACCGCCCGGGAAAACAGTGCAACCATGAGGGTGGAATGGGATGCCCTTAGCTGAATAATTAGAGGATCCGGGGTGTAGTTCACTTAGCCGTCGTGCCGTCAATGGGGCTCGGTGTATGCGGCTCGCTCTGCCAAGTTTGGGTTCGCCCCTTGGGGAGGAGTGCGGTGCATTTAGGAAACCTAACGGGTGGCTACAGCCCCGGGGAATCTTTGTAAAGGCTACATAGTGATGCCCTGCTGGGTCACCTTGGTAGTGATCAATGGGGAGTCATGATCTCCGGGCAGAATGGGAATCACGGCTTGTGGGTAAAGTGCACAACCTCTGCAGAGTGTTTGAAAACTGATATATCAGTCGTGCTCACGGTTATGAGCGGCCAAGGGAGCTCCAGTGATTAGTGGTACTTGATCAGAGATACTTTGGTACAGGTGGTTATGAGATTGATGGTTTTGGTTATGACCATGGTGCTGGTAAGTGGTATTCTTTCCGTTTGGAAAGGGTACATCTGGTTAATAACTTGGGTTAATGCTAAAACTTGGCTTTCTACTAGTAAGTAATAATCTGACCAACTAAAAGCAACTGCTTGACTTATCCCCACATACAGCTAGTCCACCACAGCCAAACAGGATACTTGCTGAGTATGTTGATGTGTACTCACCCTTGCTCTACACACCAAACCCCCCCCCATCCCCAGGTTGTCAGCATTGCAACCACTGCTCAGGCGAAGATGAAGCTGTGGAAGGAGACTTCCAGGAGTTTCAAGACTATGACGAGTTCTAGGTGTGGGTTAGCGGCAACCCCCAGTTGGCTGCCTGTGAAGGCCGCGGTTATCTACGTTTCTTTTCCGCACTTTGATTTATTGTAAGGACTATATGGACGTCTCAGACGTATGATGTAATCGACTATTTCCCTTATTAATACTATTCTGAGCACTGTGTGATGATGTCCATATTATGTAACTGCTGTGTACGTGAATAACTGATCCTGGCACGTACATGGTTCGCATTCGGTTTGCCTTCTAAAACCGGGTGTGACATCGGGATAATCGGCAGGGTATAAAATGTAACCCTCGTTATCCTGAGGCATGGGAGCTTTGCCCTTAACAAAGTTAGACATTCTTTTAGGAGGGGCATTAAGCTTGACATTGTCTCCCTGTTGGAAGCCAATGCCATCCTTAATGCCAGGGTGTCTCCCATTATAGAGCATGCTTCTAACAAATTTAAATTTTTCATTTTCTAACTCATGCTCGTCAGTTTTAGCATCTAATTTTGCTATATGATCATTTTGTTGTTTAATCATAGCAATGTGATCATGAATAACATCAATGTTAACATCTCTACATCTAGTGCAAATAGTAACATGCTCAACGGTAGATGTAGAGGGTTTGCAAGAATTTAGTTCAACAATCTTAGCACGTGAAATGTCATTCTCATCTCTAAGATTGGTAATCGAAACATTGCAAACATCTAAATCCTTAGCCTTAGCAATCAATTTCTCATTCTCAATTTTAAGGCTAGAGAGAGATGCATTCAATTTGTCAATCTTAGCAATTAAACTAGCATTATCATTTCTAAGATTGGCAATTGAATCATCACAATTATTTGACTTCTCAACCTTAGCAATCAAATTAGCATTCTCAATTCTAAGGTTGGAAATAGTGTCATGGCAAGTGCTTAGCTCACTAGTTAATTTTTCACATTTTTCTATCTCTAGAGCATAAGCATTTTTAACTTTAACATGCTTTTTGTTTTCTTTAATTAGGAAGTCCTCTTGGCTATCCAAGAGTTCATCCTTTTCATGAATAGCACTAATCAATTCATTTTTTTCTTTTTGTTGCATATTTAAGTTGGCAAAAAGGGTGAGCAAATCATCCTTGTCATCACTAGAGCTAGCCTTATCACTAGAAGTTGCATATTTAGTGGAAGCTCTAGATTTTACCTTCTTCTTTTTGCCGTCCTTTGCCATGATGCACTTGTGGCCGACGTTGGGGAAGAGGAGGCCTTTGGTGACGGCGATGTTGGCGGCGTCCTCATCGGAGGAGGAGTCGATGGAGCTCTCGTCGGAGTCCCACTCCCGGCAAACATGGACATCACCGCCCTTCTTGTAGTACCTCTTCTTTTCTCTCCTCTTTCCCTTCTTGTCGTTATCCCTGTCACTATCACTAGACAAAGGACATTTAGCGATAAAATGATCGGGCTTACCACACTTGTAGCAAACCTTCTTGGAGTGGGACTTGTAGTCTTTCCCCCTCCTTTGCTTGAGGATTTGGCAGAAGCTCTTGATGATGAGCGCCATCTCCTCATTGTCGAACTTGGAGGCATCGATGGGAAGCCTACTCGATGTAGACTCTTCCTTTTTCTCCTCCGTCGCTTTGAAGGTGACGGGTTGCACCTCGGGTGTTGAGGTGGCGCCTTGCTCGATGATTTTCTTGGAGCCTTTGATCATCAATTCAAAGCTCACAAATTTTCCTATAACTTCCTCGGGAGACATTAGCTTATATCTAGGATCACCACGAATTAATTGTACTTGAGTAGGGTTAAGAAATACAAGTGATCTTAGAATAACCTTGACCATTTCATGGTCATCCCACTTGGAGCTCCCGAGGTTGCGTACTTGGTTTACCAAGGTTTTTAGCCGGTTGTACATGGCTTGCGGGTAGGGATGGCAATTTTACCCGCGGGTTCGGATATCCACGGATATCCGACCCGTCGGTTTTGGGTTCGGGTACGAAATTTAACCCGCGGGTCTCACCCATACCCGACCCGTGATAAAATCGGGTCGGGTACGGGTTTTATATTTCACCCGTGGGTCCTGGCGGATATCCGAATTATTCTCAGTTTTCAGCTTTGCTGATAATGGTCGTCGTCGCCCTCCATGGCTTGGGCACCGCCGATGTGGCTTCCTGGTGTTTGCTTGGGCACCGCCGATTCCTGCTCGCTATCGAAACCGTCGTCTGCTGCCTCCGTGGCAAGGAGATGGCTAGGAGAGCGGTGGCCATGCCCATGCACGGCGGCCTCCTCCATTTCCGGTAGTTTCCTGTCGTTGCTGATCACTGCTGGATGCTGCTTCCTCGTGAACACCCTGCAAATGACCCACTCACTCTGCACATACATGCATGTCCGTGGCCAAATTAAAACGGGGCACATCGATCATAACTAATCAGACATTACACAAGCATATCTATGGCTGCATATATGTGAGATTGCTCTTTAGAGAGAGAGAGAGAGACCTGTGCTCCTCTGAGGAGGGCGCTGCTCCTCCTCTCGCCCATGGAGTACTCGTGCATCACCCAGTCAGTCTTCTCCCCTCTGGGGGCCCTGTCACGGTAGAACACTAGCGTCTTCCTCGTCCCGACGACGAGGCGGCCAGACCTGCTGTGCACGGGCTTGTCATTCCCCGTGGACTTCCAGTAGCCCAGCTGTGTGGCGCGGCGGGCACGAATGCCGGACGGGGACTTGCTGCCCCTGGTGCAGAAGAAGTAGCCCTCGTGCAGGTCGGGCACGAATGCCGGACGACGACGACCATTATCGCTGTTTTGTTAAGAGACCTTTGCAGCTTTGCTGTTTTGTTGAATTGAATATTTGAATACTTTGAAGTTTGGTAACAGTACTCATTTATTGTTTTGTAACAGTACTCATATATTGTTTGGTTCAAGTGTAAACGCTATGTACTCATATATTGTTTTGTCAATCTTCTGTAACAGTACTCATATATTGTTTTGTGATTATACCCGTGGGTATCCGATACCCGCCCGATACCCGATGGGTACGGGCACGGGTACAAATTCCTACCCGCGGGTATAGTCGCGGGCGGGTATGAGTAATACCCGCGGGTATTGTCGTGGGCGGATATTTACCATACCCGATCCGAACCCGACCCATTGCCATCCCTACTTGCGGGTCTTCTCCTTGGTTGAGCATAAAGCGACCGAGCTCCCCCTCGATCGTTTCCCGCTTGGTGATTTTGGTCACCTCATCTCCTTCGTGCGCGGTCTTGAGTACATCCCAAATCTCTTTGGCGCTCTTCAACCCTTGCACCTTATTATACTCCTCTCGACTTAGAGAGGTGAGGAGTATAGTAGTTGCTTGAGAGTTGAAGTGCTCGATTTGGGCCACCTCGTCCTCATCATAATCTTCATCCCCTATGGATGGTACCTGTACTCCAAACTCAACAACATCCCATATGCTTTTGTGGAGTGAGGTTAGGTGATATCTCATCATATCACTCCACCTAGAATAATCTTCACCGTCAAGCGTCAGTGGTTTGCCTAATGGGACCGAAAGTAATGGAGTATGTCTAGGAATGTGAGGGTAGCGTAGGGGGATCTTACTATACCTCTTGCGCTCTTGGCGCTTAGAAGTGATGGACGCGGCGTCGGATCTCGAGGTAGATAGCGATGAAGAGTCGGTCTCGTAGTAGACCACTTTCTTCATTTTCTTCTTCTTTTCGCCATCCTTGTGCATCCTAATGCGCGAGGGGGATCCTTCCTTCTTTTTGTTGCCGGACTCCCTTGATGGAGCCTTCCCGTGGCTTGTAGCCTTGGCGGGGCTTGTGGGCTTGTTCCCGCCGATTACCATCTCCTTCTTGGCGTGATCTCCCGACATCACTTCGAGCGGTTAGGCTCTAATGAAGCACCAAGCTCCGATACCAATTGAAAATCGCCTAGAGGGGGGTTGTGGGGGACAGATATCCCCCGGGTCCACTAGAAGGATAAAAGACCTCACGAAAGGCCCAAAGGCCCCATAATTCGTAAGGTCATCCCCCTCGTGGGCCTGGGAGGAACGACCAGTGAGACAGATCAGCACAAGGCCGGGTTGGTGCAAGCCCAGACGACCCAAACAACATTCGAGCAGTAATCACAGCAGTGACCCGACCATCCTGCACAGGGGCCCCGTACATCGGAGCTGGGCGAGGATGAGTCGGCTGAATTATAGGGAGATAGACTCAGTTAGTTCACTATTATTCTGGCTCACGTTGTTATCATATCCACATGTAATGCCCCACAGTCGAGTATATAAGGCCTAGGGGGCACCCCTTCAAGATGGTCGATCAAGAGAGACATCATTCATCACTTAGCCATCCACCCCGGTCTCTACGTTTTCCAGCACTAGAGAGCTCCCTTGTAATCCATCGCATAAAGCACTCCAGCCAGGACGTAGGGTGTTACGCATCTCAGAGCGGCCCAAACCTGTACATCGTTGTCTACTATATCTCGTCCGCTCAGCACGAACCATCGAGCTACAGTCGATAACACCGTCCTACTCCTAAAAAGCACCTTGGGGGGTAACCCTGGGTGCGCGGTCGGACCCGAAACACCGACAGGGGTGAATAGACAAATCTGAAATTTACAAACTTAAGCACACACTACAAGCCGGGTTAGCGTTAGAATTAAATGCGAGTCCGAAAGAGAGGGCGAAAACAAATCACAAGCGAATAAGAGCGGATGACACGGTGATTTGTTTTACCGAGGTTCGGATCTTGCAAACCTACTCCCCGTTGAGGTGGTCACAAAGACCGGGTCTCTTTCAACCCTTTCCCTCTCTCAAACGGTCACCTAGACCGAGTGAGCCTTTCTCTTCAATCAAATGGGACACTAAGTCCACTACAAGGACCACCACAACTTGGTGTCTCTTGTTTTGATTACAAGTGAGTTGAACACAAGAAAGAAGAAAGAAGAAAATCAATCCAAGCGCAAGAGCTCAAATGAACACAAGTCTCTCTCTCTCACTAGTCACTATTTGATTGGAATGATCTTTGGACTTGGGAGAGGATTTGATCTCTTTGTATGTGTCTTGAATGAAGTCTATAGCTCTTGTATGAGGTGTGAAGGCTGAAAACTTGGATGCAATGAATGGTGGGTGGTTGGGGTATTCATAACCCCAACCACCAAAATAGTCGTTGGTGAAGGCTGCTGTCGCATGGCGCACCGGACAGTCCGGTGCGCCAGCCACGTCACCCGGCCGTTGGGTTCTGACCGTTGGAGCTTATGACCGCTGGGCCACCGGACAGTCCGGTGGTGAACCGGACAATCACTGTTCACTGTCCAGTGCGCCTTCTGGCGCTGCTCTGACTTCTGCGCGCAGGCGCGCACTGTAGCGCATTTATTGTTCGTTGCAGACGGGCATTGGCGTTGTGTAGACGTTACTCCGTTGGCGCATCGGACAGTCCGGTGCTACACCGAACAGTCCGGTGAATTATAGTGGAGCGGCTCCCAGTATTCTCGAAGGTGGCAAGTTCGGAGTCGGGTTCCCTGGTGCACCGGACGCTGTCCGGTGGTGCACTGGACAGTCCGGTGCGCTAGACCAGGGCACACTTCGGTTGTCTTTTGCTCTTTTTATTTGAACCCTTTCTTGGTCTTTTTATTGGTTTGTTGTGAACCTTTGGCGCCTGTAAAACTCATAATCTAGAGCAAACTAGTTAGTCCAATTATTTGTGTTGGGCAATTCAACCACCATAATCAATGAGGAAAAGGTGTAAGCCTATTTCCCTTTCAGAAGTCATAGGAAAGTTTGTGAGCTTTGAATTGATGACCAAAGGCTTCAAACAAATCATCGAGCGAGGCGCCACCTCCACACGCGAGGTGCAACCCGTCGCATTCAAAGCGACGGAGGAGAAGAAAGAGGAGTCTACGTCAAGTAGGCTCCCCATCGACGCCTCCAAGCTCGACAATGAGGAGATGGCTTTAATCATCAAAAGCATTCGCCAAATCCTCAAGCAAAGGAAGGGGAGAGACTACAAGCCCCGTTCCAAGAAGGTTTGCTACAAGTGTGGTAAGCCCGGTCACTTTATTGCTAAATGTCCATTATCAAGTGATAGTGATAGGGGCGACGACAAGAGGCCCATTTGATTGAAGAGAAAGGCTCACTCAGTCTAGGTGACCGTTTGAGAGAGAGAAAGGGTTGAAAGAGACCCGGTCTTTGTGACCACCTCAACGGGGAGTAGGTTTGCAAGAACCGAACCTCGGTAAAACAAATCACCATGTAATTCGCTTTATTCGCTTGTGATTCGTTTTCGCCCTCTCTTTCGGACTCAACTTTATTTCTAACGCTAACCCCGGCTTGTAGTTGTGCTTAAAGTTTATAAATTTCAGATTTGCCTATTCACCCCCCTCTATGCAACTTTCAATTATACCCTAAGGGAGATAATGCTTCGAAGGACGAAGGTCTTTAACTACTAACATTTTGTGTTGCCTTGTTCTTAACTCATAGCATTTGAGAACAAGTCTCCAACATTGGCGCCCACCTCCGGTGAACTCATTCGACCACCTTCGTCAAGTTGTGACCTTCATCATGATGCCGAAGAAAGATTCAGGGCTAGGGGCTGCACTGCAGCCATTGGACATGTCACACCCAGGTTTCGGAGCACCAAGACCCGGGCGCGAACATAATCACCAGGTGTGCTGGGACCAAGTCTCACACATATGATGAATCATGGCACATGATCGAATGTCACATCTTTACTATATAATAGAAGTTCTATACAAAATAAATAAGTAATTATATTATAAGGAGACAACGGTCCAGCAACCCAAAGTTGACTGGGAGACGACGGCCTAGACCTCTCACGAACTCGACACAACATCCTCCAAGCGCCTCATCCTGCGGTACCTGTTCTTGACCTCTGGGGGGTGTGAGACAGCAAGAGTGAGCTCACATACGTTCATCTCTCAACAAGTGGTGGGGAATAATGTGCATGACCTCGCCAAAGGTGGGAGCTCACGTGAAGTGTAAAGCTTACCAAAGAGGATGGTTAGAGCTGAGCATTGCTTTTAAAGTTGGTCAAAATTTTATTAGCAATTACTAAGTATAAGTAAATACCAACCCAATTAAATAGTAGAACAGAAGTAACAACATCACCTGCGATGCAATGCATATGACAAATTGAATTTAGTTCCATAAATTAATCATCAGAGAGTCCTGAGCTGCTCATGACCGTGAGCTCGGCTAGTATACCAGTTTCACACTCTGCAGAGGTTGTACCCTTTACCCACAAGTCATGTTACCCATCTGCCAAGGGATCGCGACTTCCCATACACCTCTACCGAGGAGGCGAGGCAGGGTAACACTATGAGGCCTTTACAAAGTTCCACTAGCTTCAGAAAACCCGCTATAGTTTATAGGAAGATCCAATGCAGGGTTCTTGCCTGACCGCCATCGCAGCAAAATCAACCAAGGACCTCCCTACACTGACCACTCCCCTACTGCCATTGCCCCTTTCGGGTAAGGTAGTCCTCCACTAGCTTTCCTAATTAATCAGCCAAGGGCGTCCATAAACCCTTGTGGTGGCACGTGTTTCTCAAGTTAAGCTCTATGTTCCAATTAACATTAATGATCTTGACATGAACATAAATAGAATAACAAAATAACTGGAACATAGATATGATAAATAATTATCCCAAATCCATGTAAAGCAATAGCAAACTACCCAAGTGATTCAGGTGTAAACAAGATAATGAGATAAACAATCTAGGGAGACCTATTGGGTCCCATCAAAATTAAACCTATGCATTGAATAGTGATAATAACGAATATTATTGGGTAACAGAAGTGATCAAGGGCACAACTTGCCTGGGACTTGAGATTCCAGGTACCAGGATGATTCTTCAGATCCTCGTGACCTCACTGCTAATCGTAGCAATACAAACAAACATGGTATAGGCAAAATAAACATCACACCAAACATAAGAACAAACTACGTAATAATACTGTACGCGTTGCTACGAGATCGTGGGATCGAGAACTAATAAGATCGGAGTTACGGTTAAGGAGTTATGACTTTATAGAAGATCCGCGTGATTAAAATATTAAACTATATTATAAATTAGTTAATATAACTCATATGAGAGGTTATTCCATAAATAATTATCTCAACTTTAATTTAAGCCATTATTTGATTAAAGATTATCTAGTTAAATTATAACCATAAGATCAGAAGTTAATCCAATTAATGTAGGTTAAATAATTATCTAATTATAAAAGTATGAGACCTGGTATAACACAAGTTGTTACTGCGTAGTAAATATTCATGCGAGACTAACGCAACTTGAACAGATCAAATCGGATTTAAAATGGAGGAGTTATGAATTTCCTAAGGTTTTATGTATTTGATATAAGATTAGTTAGGAAATAAATTTTAATGTGACTTTTATATGAAAACAGTGGTACTATATGATAAACAATAATATTATAAAATTATAGGAACCAAAATGGGTCAATTTGAACCTAATATGAATTTTCTAGGAATTTAATATGTTTCTGCAATTAATTTAAACTGAAAAACCATTTTCTAAATGAATTTCCTGGTTTTAATAGGTGTCTGGACTGTGCGCTAAATAAACAGAAGCGCAGGGGCGAAAACATAAGTAATCCACAGACTCAGCCAAACCCTACAGTGGACGGCAGGTTAATTCAGATATTTCACGGGGTCTTTTACACAAAATGCCTAGGTCGAAGGGGTATGGGCCAATCGTGTCCGTTCGATCAATGGTGGGCGGTATGGATTAGATCCATAGACGTCAGAACCTGTAATTCTACGCGAACCCTTGGATTACCGATCAAGGGCCAGAATCTGCCCACGACAACCTCCAATCCGACCCGTTCGCCAAAGATCCAGCGGTGGACAACCCACATCTAATCCCCGCCGTGTATAACCCATCCAACGCGCCAAAGATCATCTTCCTCCTATCGCTCAGGTCTAGGACGACCGCGCGTCACACAGGCATCCGTATGGCCTCCGATGAACCGCACGGTCACGCAAGCGAGGACCGCCGGGTAAACACCGAGGGGGAGCCCGGCCACGGTTCCGCCACCACTGGAGTTAGGCGATGAGCTTGCCCAGGACGCACGACCGAGATCCACGAAGAGTTCGCGCAGAAAATACATTACATCCATGTGCAGGGTGTTCTGACCTTGCGACGAAGCTCGACGAAGATTCTGTGGGCGCGGTTTGGTGAAGCGATGCTCCGGCGTGTTCGTCGAGTCGGACGGTACCCAGCCCGCGGCATGAGGTGGATCGTGGGCAGGATTCAATCGCTCCGATGAGCAATCCCCGTTCCACGTGATGGCGCCTCTCCGCCATGGTTCCTGGACCCCAGCGAGCACACACTTGACCCCCGGTCGCCAAACCTCCACAGCGAGCACCCAGATACTATCCTCAGGACGCGACGGGGCTTCTAAGCTCGATTCAATGGCAGCCTCGCGAGCACCTCCCAACCTTTTCTCCCTTGCGGCATCTTCTCTCTCTCCCTCCTCGGTTCGCTCAGTTTCACCATGGCTACGACCCTGTTTGGAGGTCGAGGACCACCGCACGGTAGCAGCGAAGCAACGGAACCTAGTTTTATAGTCTGGACTCCGAATCCTACCCAACGCGAGAAGATCTCAACCCCCCCGCCGATTCCGCCAGGTGAGCGCTGCAACAGATTTGGGGAGCAAGAAGCTGCCTGACGGCGCGGGCCCATTCGTCAGTCACAAGGCGGTTTCACAGAGACTGACGGGTTGGTCCCACCCGCCGGCGCACTCCACAGATCGGGCCAGGCTGTGGTAACCGGTGGGATGGCTTGGTGGGCTGAAATCGGGATAGGCCCAGTCGGAGTTCTCTTCTTTTTTTTCTTTTCCATTTTCTTTTCAATTGTTCAAACTAAATTCAAATTCTTGTTTTGATCTCTAGGTTTCAATTATCAAAAAGTCTACATGAAGTATACTTCCATTGTATGAAATAATATTATTTATTATTGTTATCTTATAATTTGTATTATTTTCTTTTCCTCTTTTATTTCCAAATTCTAAATTTTCAAACTTAGACTTGTCTCACAAATTTAAATATAAATGAAAACATACAAGAATACAACATGGAATGCACATTTATGTATTTATTTATTTGTTATTTGACTGTTTTATTTCTCTTAAGTGAGTATGCACAAAGAAAAGGGAAAGCACTTAATTCCCAAAACGCTTTTATGTAAATCCATGTATTTTTTTGCCTTATATAAATTTTAGGGCTTTACAAATCCTACCCCCTTAACAAAAATCTCGTCCTCAAGATTTGTAAGAAAAAGGGATACAGAAGGATTGGCTTGTGATTCGTTTTTTAGTCTATAATAGGTTTAAGATCCAGAGTTTCATATATTTTTTTATAGCCAATAGTGGGTGATTAGGAAGGCCTGGGTATATATGGGTATAGCCACTTTATTATGCAGGATGAATGATATTTTTAAAGCATATACATTTTTGGGTAAGAAGGAGTGGGGTAAGAAAAGACTCCATCCAAGATTGTGGATCTTGACTCATCTTGGTGACCTCACTTGATCCTTGAAGACTTGAGTTGGTGCTCATCCTTTCTTGATGAAGTTGATCATCTTCTTCGGTCTTGTCTCATTGATTAGGAGTTTAGTGTATATTATTGGGCTGGGGAATATGGTTAAGATAGGTATGGATGAGATAGACTACATGATGTAGGTCAAAAGTTTGTTTGATGTTAGGTGGGGATAGGTAGATCATGCAATCCATCAAGACTCTATTGGTTGGGTTGGTCTCTCATTCTTTATTTAGTGTAGGGTGAACTAAGTTAAAACATGTGGAGAGGGTCTAATCTATTTCACAAGTATTAACTGGTCCATTAAGTAACTCACTTTAGATTAGATCATATTAGGTTAGATGGGATCTAGATTAGATTGGTATGACTAGCTTGACTAGATAAGATCTAATTAATTTGCATTAGACCATGGTTGTTAAACTAGGGTGGATAAGTATGCTTATTAGGATAAGATGGATCCATAAAGATAAGATGGAATCTTTTGAGGTTAGTAAGATCTATTAGGATATGATAGAATCTTTTCGGGATAAGATGGATCTATTAAGATGAGATAGATCTTTAATGAAGGATAATCTAGATTTATTTAGTTATCTTATGAATTATATTTATGCCTATATGTATATGCAGATGTAATTGTGGACATTACTCCACAACTCATCACACTCAATCAAAGATCCAAATCAGACAAGTATCATAAGAACAAACACTCAAGTATACAAATATTTACAAAAATAGTTTTGATTTTTTTTCCTAAGAGTAGGTCTCCTATTTCTAAAGGTCACTTTAGATATGGGATTTCAAAGTGTGAAATCCACATTTGTCTTTAGACTGAAAAGGTAAGAATAATCAGAGTAAGCGGAAATAGATGAGAAAAGATTAAGAAAAGTTTAGAAAGGATCAGAGTAGCAAAGGTAAGTAGATAATGGTTGTCTAGTTCTATCTAGGTTTCGTCCTACAGTCAACATTCCTCTCATACCACTTCTGTCACACCCGGGTTTCGGAGCACCAAGACCCGGGCGCGAACATAATCACCAGGTGTGCTGGGACCAAGTCTCACACATATGATGAATCATGGCACATGATCGAATGTCACATCTTTACTATATAATAGAAGTTCTATACAAAATAAATAAGTAATTATATTATAAGGAGACAACGGTCCAGCAACCCAAAGTTGACTGGGAGACGACGGCCTAGACCTCTCACGAACTCGTCACAACATCCTCCAAGCGCCTCATCCTGCGGTACCTGTTCTTGACCTCTGGGGGGTGTGAGACAGCAAGAGTGAGCTCACATACGTTCATCTCTCAACAAGTGGTGGGGAATAATGTGCATGACCTCGCCAAAGGTGGGAGCTCACGTGAAGTGTAAAGCTTACCAAAGAGGATGGTTAGAGCTGAGCATTGCTTTTAAAGTTGGTCAAAATTTTATTAGCAATTACTAAGTATAAGTAAATACCAACCCAATTAAATAGTAGAACAGAAGTAACAACATCACCTGCGATGTAATGCATATGACAAATTGAATTTAGTTCCATAAATTAATCATCAGAGAGTCCTGAGCTGCTCATGACCTTGAGCTCGGCTAGTATACCAGTTTCACACTCTGCAGAGGTTGTACCCTTTACCCACAAGTCATGTTACCCATCTGCCAAGGGATCGCGACTTCCCATACACCTCTACCGAGGAGGCGAGGCAGGGTAACACTATGAGGCCTTTACAAAGTTCCACTAGCTTCAGAAAACCCGCTATAGTTTATAGGAAGATCCAATGCAGGGTTCTTGCCTGACCGCCATCGCAGCAAAATCAACCAAGGACCTCCCTACACTGACCACTCCCCTACTGCCATTGCCCCTTTCGGGTAAGGTAGTCCTCCACTAGCTTTCCTAATTAATCAGCCAAGGGCGTCCATAAACCCTTGTGGTGGCACGTGTTTCTCAAGTTAAGCTCTATGTTCCAATTAACATTAATGATCTTGACATGAACATAAATAGAATAACAAAATAACTGGAACATAGATATGATAAATAATTATCCCAAATCCATGTAAAGCAATAGCAAACTACCCAAGTGATTCAGGTGTAAACAAGATAATGAGATAAACAATCTAGGGAGACCTATTGGGTCCCATCAAAATTAAACCTATGCATTGAATAGTGATAATAACGAATATTATTGGGTAACAGAAGTGATCAAGGGCACAACTTGCCTGGGACTTGAGATTCCAGGTACCAGGATGATTCTTCAGATCCTCGTGACCTCACTGCTAATCGTAGCAATACAAACAAACATGGTATAGGCAAAATAAACATCACACCAAACATAAAAACAAACTACGTAATAATACTGTACGCGTTGCTACGAGATCGTGGGATCGAGAACTAATAAGATCGGAGTTACGGTTAAGGAGTTATGACTTTATAGAAGATCCGCGTGATTAAAATATTAAACTATATTATAAATTAGTTAATATAACTCATATGAGAGGTTATTCCATAAATAATTATCTCAACTTTAATTTAAGTCATTATTTAATTAAAGATTATCTAGTTAAATTATAACCATAAGATCAGAAGTTAATCCAATTAATGTAGGTTAAATAATTATCTAATTATAAAAGTATGAGACCTCGTATAACACAAGTTGTTACTGCGTAGTAAATATTCATGCGAGACTAACGCAACTTGAACAGATCAAATCGGATTTAAAATGGAGGAGTTATGAATTTCCTAAGGTTTTATGTATTTGATATAAGATTAGTTAGGAAATAAATTTTAATGTGACTTTCATATGAAAACAGTGGTACTATCTGATAAACAATAATATTATAAAATTATAGGAACCAAAATGGGTCAATTTTGACCTAATATGAATTTTCTAGGAATTTAATATGTTTCTGCAATTAATTTAAACTGAAAAACCATTTTCTAAATGAATTTCCTGGTTTTAATAGGTGTCTGGACTGTGCGCTAAATAAACAGAAGTGCAGGGGCGAAAACATAAGTAATCCACACACTCAGCCAAACCCTACAGTGGACGGCGGGTTAATTCAGATATTTCACGGGGTCTTTTACGCAAAATGCCCAGGTCGAAGGGGTATGGGCCAATCGTGGCCGTTCGATCAATGGTGGGCGGTATGGATTAGATCCATAGACGTCAGAACCTGTAATTCTACGCGAACCCTTGGATTACCGATCAAGGGCCAGAATCTGCCCACGACAACCTCCAATCCGACCCGTTCGCCAAAGATCCAGCGGTGGACAACCCACATCTAATCCCCGCTGTGTATAACCCATCCAACGCGCCAAAGATCATCTTCCTCCTATCGCTCAGGTCTAGGACGACCGCGCGTCACACAGGCATCCGTATGGCCTCTGATGAACCGCGCGGTCGCGCAAGCGAGGACCGCCGGGTAAACACCGAGGGGGAGCCCGACCACGGTTCCGCCACCACTGGAGTTAGGCGATGAGCTTGCCCAGGATGCACAACCGAGATCCACGAAGAGTTCGCGCAGAAAATACATTACATCCATGTGCAGGGTGTTCTGACCTTGCGACGAAGCTCGACGAAGATTCTGTGGGCGCGGTTCGGTGAAGCGATGCTCCGGCGTGTTCGTCGAGTCGGACGGTACCCAGCCCGCGGCATGAGGTGGATCGCGGGCTGGATTCAATCGCTCCGATGAGCAATCCCCGTTCCACGTGATGGCGCCTCTCCGCCATGGTTCCTGGACCCCAGCGAGCACACACTTGACCCCCGGTCGCCAAACCTCCACAGCGAGCACCCAGATACTATCCTCAGGACGCGACGGGGCTTCTAAGCTTGATTCAATGGCAGCCTCGCGAGCACCTCCCAACCTTTTCTCCCTTGCGGCATCTTCTCTCTCTCCCTCCTCGGTTCGCTCGGTTTCACCATGGCTACGACCCTGTTTGGAGGTCGAGGACCACCGCACGGTAGCAGCGAAGCAACGAAACCTAGTTTTATAGTCTGGACTCCGAATCCTACCCAACGCGAGAAGATCTCAACCCCCCGCCGATTCCGCCAGGTGAGCGCTGCAACAGATTTGGGGAGCAAGAAGCTGCCTGACGGCGCGGGCCCATTCGTCAGTCACAAGGAGGTTTCACAGAGACTGACGGGTTGGTCCCACCCGCCGGCGCACTCCACAGATCGGGCCAGGCTGTGGTAACCGGTGGGATGGCTTGGTGGGCTGAAATCGGGATAGGCCCAGTCGGAGTTCTCTTCTTTTTTTTCTTTTCCATTTTCTTTTCAATTGATCAAACTAAATTCAAATTCTTGTTTTGATCTCTAGGTTTCAATTATCAAAAAGTCTACATGAAGTATACTTCCATTGTATGAAATATTATTATTTATTGTTGTTATCTTATAATTTGTATTATTTTCTTTTCCTCTTTTATTTCCAAATTCTAAATTTTCAAACTTAGACTTGTCTCACAAATTTAAATATAAATGAAAACATACAAGAATACAACATGGAATGCACATTTATGTATTTATTTATTTGTTATTTGACTGTTTTATTTCTCTTAAGTGAGTATGCACAAAGAAAAGGGAAAACACTTAATTCCCAAAACGCTTTTATGTAAATCCATGTATTTTTTTGCCTTATATAAATTTTAGGGCTTTACAGGACATCAACCAAGACACATTGCGCGAAGCCCGAAGCCAAAATGGAAGGCTACAAGTCCAACATCTCAGGAGGAAGAGTTGGACCAAGAGATCAGGGATCTTGAAGTTATTCATCAACAGGTCCAGAGGAAAAAATAGAAGATGCTTCGTCTCGCCGATCTTTAGAAGAAGATCGATGAGGCTGGTGAAGAAATGCGTCATCTCACTCAAGATGACCAGGACCAAAGGCCTCAACACAGGGAGATTCGTAAAGAGGACTCATTCAATGAAGATGAATGGTACGATGACTTTCATCATGATAACTTTGCTTTTGATGATGCTTCTCCCCTGGCAGCAGAATTGTAGGCTATTCCATGGCCACAATCCTACAAGCCACCTCAGTTGCCCAAGTACGATGGGCACTCAGACCCAAAGCAATTCCTGATGAGCTATGAGGCAACAATATCCTCATATGGAGGCAACGCCACTGTCATGGCAAAGTCCTTCGTCATGGCAGTCCGAAGTGTGGCCCAGACATGGTACTCTTCTCTCCGGTCAGGGACAATCACGTCATGACAGAAGCTTAAGGACATGTTGGTCACCAGTTTTCAAGGGTTTCAGACGAAGCCAGTCACAGCTCAGGCCTTGTTCCAGTGCACACAGGATCATGAGGAGTACCTTCAGGCGTATGTCAGAAGGTTCTTGCGTCTGAGAGCACAAGCGCCAACAGTGCCCAATGAAATCGTCATTGAGGCCATGATCAAGGGTCTTCGGCCAGGACCTACGGCTCATACTTCGCCAGGAAACCCCCTCAGACCCTGGAGAAGCTGCTTCAGAAGATGGATGAGTACATCCGAGCTGATAATGATTTTCGCCAAAGATGGGAAGAAGCTTATAGGTTTTCTGAGATGACTAGGGGCTTCGGAGGAAGAATACACCCTAGGCATGTCAGATCAATCCAAAGCTCCAGTCAGAGTGATGACAAAGGGAGCCAGTTTCAGAGGCCACAACACAACTCACAGTCGTCAGGGCAACAACAAAGCTCCTTCAGGCCACCAGCTCCAAGGGGCAGAGGTGGCAGGGGCTTCAGAGGAAGATATGGGGATCAGCCTAGGATAATCTATTGCTTATTCTGTGGTGAAGACAAGGGCCACACTACAAGAACGTGCCAGATTACCAGAAGCAAAAAGAGATTGCCGAAGCAGAAGCCCGACAGAATCAGCCGAAGTAGGTTTTACATACTGCTTCGTGCTACTCTCCCTACGTACCAGAATATGTGGGCAATCAACCTGCAACTTCTGTTGCTTCGGCAAGCAATTTGCAAGCTTCTTGGCCTCAGCTTCCACTGCCACCATCATTGCCACCTACTCATGCCCAAAGCCAGCAGCCAGAAGGGCGCCAGCACCCTCAAAAGCAACGTGACTTCAGGGAGGAGTCCGAAGCTCGTACAGTCAACAACACTGTACCAGAATCGAAGCACATATACTGAGGAATATCCTACTTCTGAAGTACTTTTATCTTTTATGCCATTTTTTACCTTTTGTATGAGAAACAAGTAATGAAAACTCAGTCTCAGTTTCTTGTAATAATTCTGCCTACACCAGAATGAAATATATCTTCTTCATAGATTTACGAAGCTCGAAAGAAGACTTTTAAAGGAACGAAGCAGATTTCGAAGTTCAAAAGTCTTTCTTAAGGGAATGCAGAGCCAAAATTGACGAAGCTACAAAAAGTCATTCCTAAGGGAGCGCAGTGTAAGTTTTCTACTTAAAAGTCGTTCCTAAGGGAATGCAGAGCCAAAATTGATGAAGCTACAAAAGGTCGTTCCTAAGGGAGCGCAGTGTAAGTTTTCTGCTCAAAAGTCATTCCAAAGGGAATGCAGAGCCAAATACCGTCGAAATATGAGGCGAAGAAGTTCAAAAGTCGTTCCTAAGGGGATGCAGAACTTATACCACCAAAATAGAAGGTGAAGAAGCTCAAAAGTCGTTCCTAAGGGGATGTAGAGCTTAGACTCAAAAGACGTTCCTAAGGGGATGCAGAGTCTTCTGTGTACCAGTGTGGGCGTATGTGTGGGTGTTAAAGCATCATCATATTGCATTATATCATCACATCATTCAGCATAGCATCACATCATACATCATATCGCATCAATAGAAAGACTGAATACGAAGCAAATCTTTGGAAATACTTCGATTGATTGAAAATGTGCTAAGGCACGAAGCAAGCTTCAGGTGACAATTCTATCAGATCTACCCTAGAAGGGGTTCCTTCTTTACAAGGCATGAAAAGAAGGGAAGGTATTTTTTCGCCGAAGGCTCAAAAAACGGTATGTGTGTATGTTTCATGCATCACAAAGAAATAAATTACAACAGCTTACACATTCGGTTCAATGTTACATACATCAAATGTTACATAGTTTTGTTACAATAGAAGCCTAATCTTCCTTCAATTGTTCCATACATCAAGCATTTTTAAAACATTATTACAACAAAATCTATTCTTCTTTAAGGACTTTTTCAGCGACTTCGTTCAAAAGTTTATCGATGATTTCGTCGATAATGGAGTTCGCCATGCTTATAATATCTAGTGCTTCCTTCATCTTTGGATCAACTAGGGGATTGTACGGATCCGGTGGCGGGGATAGTTCAGCTGTAGTAAGTAAACCATTAGTTCGAAGCTACATAGTAAGTACTGAAACAAAAAAAAAACAAAAACAATACATATGCGCCTTTCGCGCTCAACAACCTCTTCAGCTCGCTTTGCTTCTTTCCGGGCGTCGTGGGTGTCTTTTTCATTCTTTTTTATAATTTCCTTGGCCAGCTCTCGGCCACCGTTCACCTAGACATCGGAATAAAACTTTCCGCGCATAAAAGTTGCTTCGACTGAAGGATCCTTTGTGTCGTCTATGGAGAAGGCAGCTTCGGTCTGAGGTATAGCCTTAACGTGATCACATCCGGCCTTCTCCAAGATAGCTGCGATTCCCCGAGCACCGGAGAAAGCACAAATATCCCTGCGATCATTCAAGATTTCCTCGAAAGCTTCGGCTTTCCCACTTATCCATTCAATAACGCCCTCGGGGTCGCCCCAGATGAAATTTTCTTCAGAGGAGTAGGCGCCCACTTTGGAGAAGCTAGTTTTTAATTTCTTCACGCAATCCAAGGATTTCTCAGAACACCTTTCCTTGGATTCACGAAGTTCTTCAACATTTTTCTCTAGCTTATTTTTCCAATATTCATTGATCTCTTGCTTAGCCTGTGCGAGCACGCATTTCTCATTAGCTTCAGCCAATTGTCTCTGAAGGTCTTCAACCTTGGCTTTTTGAGCTTCAGCCTGACCATTGTACTTAGCTTCATCCTCTTTTATTTTGCTCACCAATGAAATCAAAATTTTGTCTTTTTCTAGACCTTCGTTTCTCAGTTCAATCACCTCTGAGTGAAGGTTGCTGAGAGCTATTGCACAGCCTTCGTCTTCAGCGCTTTTTTGTGCCCTCAAGGCATTACTAAGAATCAAGCCCTGCAAAGAAGAAAAAATTGAGTATGACAATAAGATACTTCATTTCCAACTTCAAAGTTAACTTCTATATCTTTATACTATTGTACGCGAGGCTATCAGCAAGATCATTCTTCGACATAACCGAAAGGCCTTCCTCAAGCTTCGGAAATCCTATACTTTTAGCTATCTCCTGGCAAACGGACATTTCTTTGTTGTCCGGGAGACAGTATAGGAAATCGTCTTTGTTAGTGCCATTAAACACTAAGGCTCCTTTCGGATATTTCAGTTTCTGGGCATAATGTGTGGCTTCCAGGATTTCTTCTTCGGATAATTTTTCCCCGAAGCATGTCGAAAAATATAATCAATATCTTCAACTAGGGCTTCGGGGACAAGAGATTTTGCTTTTTCTGCCATGTCTTGCCCTGCTGCCATGCTGATATCTGAAGTTTGTTGATCAGCTTTATCTTCAGGCGCGATAGCCTTCGTCTCAATGGGCGTTGAAGGCCCAGCTTCGACTTCGGCTTGGACTTTGGCATCTTCAGCAATTTTCTTAGTAGGACCAGGGCTCAAGGCCTTTGTGGTCTCCAAGACAACGTCTAGCATGCTGGCCATCCTTCTCCTCTTGGGAGTTGCGGTAGGAGCCTTTTGCACCTTTGGCAATTTTGCCTCTACTGGTGGGCTCAGAATTTCTAGCATTTTCACTATTTTTTCCACCTGTGGCTCTTCGGCCTTATCATCCCTAGCTACGGCTGATCCCACTGTAGGCACCTTTGGCACTACAATCGGCTCTTCAGCGCTCTGCACAATCGGAGCATCTTGTTTTGCTTCGGCAGTTGAAGAGGTTCCTTTGCCAAATTCAGGCACTACGACCGGTTCAATATATCGCGGCCGGTGGGTCAGAACCTTCATTTTCTTGCCCTTCGGCACAATAGTGGTGGCCAAAGCGACAATTTTTCTCTTCTTCCCCTGCCTTCGCAGCAGATAGTGATAATCAGGGTATACGAAGCCGATTGCATCAAATACACTGTTCAATCTTTTCTTCCCCTGGCCCCCGAAGCGGACAAGGCATCATCTTAGGCCTTGGAATATGTACCAAGAAGCTCATCACTGATAGCTTCAATACATTTCAACCAGTCATCATTTGGCTCATCAAACTTCTCTCTAAATCTAAAGGTATACTTCAATCGAACCAGGCCACCTTCACTGGATCCGGCAACAGTCTCCTTTGGCATATCCTAGCTCTCCACAAGTGGCCACACCCTGAAGGATATGTGCTCTTGAATTAAATCCCTCGTGCCAATGAAGGCGCAAACAGTACTAAAGGCCTTTTGGCATGCTTCAACATCGCTATCAATATCCACCTTCGGCCTTCGGAGGCCGAAGCGAGACCAGATGGGGCGCTGGATAATCTCCTTAATATCTTCCATTTTAATCAGATCATTTTTAAGATAAAACCACTCCTCCATCCAGGCCCCAGGCCATCTTTTCCGGTATGTTGGCACCGGGTAACTTGCATTAGAGCGGGCAATGAACCCGTAGCAGCCGAAGTTGTTGTAGTATTGTTCTTTGCCAATAGCCTTCGTCTCGTATAAAAGCTCGTGCATACTGCAGAAGCACTTCGCGCGCGGCTCCAGCCCCTAGTTTTTTACAGCCCAGATAAACATCCCCATCCTAACTATAGCTTCGGGGGTAATCTGATGAAGAAAATCTGAAAAATATTTAATACCTCAACCACAAACTTGCTTAGTGGGAACCGGAGACCTGCTTTCAGAAAGCTTCGGTAAATAACAACTTCGTTTTCCTCAGGAGCAGGGGCAGTGCTGTCTCCTCCAACCCTCACAATAGACATATCGCGGAAATATCTCCCCCTCATGGCGTCAATATGACTTTGTTTGATGCTCGATTTCCCGAAGATTGTATGGCTTGGCCGCCAGGGCCGATCCTCAGAATCCTCATCTCCACTCTCCACATCATAACTATCACTATCATCAGAATCTTTAGACAAGCCCTCCATTATCTCCTTAGTAATCTTTTCTGTGTTTGTCTTTGCCATAGATTCATAAAACCCAACAATGAAAGGATCTGCAACTTTCTTTTCTTCATACAGCTTCTTCTCCTCAGTTATTTTCTCCTCAGCCATCTTCTTCTCCTCAGACATGGGGCAAACGCCTTTAAACCTGTCGGCGTTTCGAGACCGGGGGGTCCCTAAGCCGACGAGTGAATGTCGCCGCGTGCCCCAGCCCAGATGGGTCGACGCGAGGCCGAGCGCGAAGGGGGGAAGTGAGGTGGCCGGAGATGGGCGTGAGAGAGGTGGAAATCCCGCGGCCTTCGTGTTCGTCCCGCGCCCAGGTCGGGTGCGCTTGCAGTAGGGGGTTACAAGCGTCCACGCGGGAGAGGGAGCGAGCGGCCTCACGCGAGCGCCTGTCTCGTCCTCGTCCCCGCGCGGCCAACCCTCTCTAAGAGGGCCCTGGTCCTTCCTTTTATAGGCGTAAGGAGAGGATCCAGGTGTACAATGGGGGGTATAGCAGAGTGCTACGTGTCTAGCGGAGGAGAGCTAGCGCCCTAAGTACATGCCGTCGTGGCAGCCGGAGAGATTTTGGCACCCAGCTGGTGTGATGTCGTGGCCGTCGGAGGAGTGCTGGAGCCTGGCGGAGGGACAGCTGTCGGAGCTGTTGAGTCCTTGCTGACGTCCTCTTGCTTCTGTAAGGGGGCTGAGAGCCGCCGTCATCACAGAGTATGCGGGGCGCCATCATTGCCTATCTGGCGGAGCGAGCCAGATGGGACGCCGGTCTTGTTCCCCGTGGCCCGAGTCAGCTCGGGGTAGGGTGATGATGGCGCCTCCTATTGACGTGGCTGGTCTGCGCCCTAGGTTGGGCGATGTGGAAGCTCCTCCGAAGCCGAGGTCGAGTCTGTCTTCCATGGCCGAGGTCGAGTCTGAGCCCCTGGTTCGGGCGAGGCGGAGACCGTCGGTTGAGGCCAGGGCGGAGTCCAAGCCCTGGGGTCGGGCGGAGCGGAGTTCGTCGTCTTCTGGGGCCAGGGCGGAGTCCGAGCCCTGGGGTCGGGCGGAGCGGAGTTCGTCGTCTTCTAGGGCTGAGCCCAAGTCTGAGCCCTGGGTCGGGTGGAGCGGAGTTCGTCGTCTTCTGGGGCTGAGCCCAAGTCCGAGCCCTGGGTCGGGCGGAGCGGAGTTCGCCGTCTTCCGGGGCTTAGCCCGAGTCCGAGCCCTAGGTCGGGCGGAGCGGAGTTCGTCGTCTTCCGGGGCTTAGCCCGAGTCCGAGCCCTGGGTCAGGCGGAGCGGAGTTCACCGTCTTCCGGGGCTTAGCCCGAGTCCGAGCCCTGGGTCGGGCGGAGCGGAGCTTCCTATGGTGCCTGCGGCCGGGCCTGACTGCCTGTCAGCCTCACTCTGTCAAGTGGCACCGCAGTCGGAGCGGCGCAGGCGACGCTGTCTTTCTGTCAGGCCGGTTAGTGGAGCGGCGAAGTGACGGCGGTCACTTCGGCTCTGTCGGCTGGGGGGCGCGCGTCAGGATAAAGGTGTCAGGCCACCTTTGCATTAAATGCTCCTGCGATTTGGTCGATCGGTGCGACGATTTGGTCAGGGTTGCTTCTTAGCGAAGACAGGGCCTCGGGCGAGCCGGAAATATGTTCGCCGCTGGAGGGGGGCCTCGGGTGAGACGGAGATCCTCCAGGGTCGGCTGCCCTTGTCCGAGGCTAGGCTCGGGCGAGGCGCGATTGAGTCCCTCGAATGGACTGATCCCTGACTTAATCGTACCCATCAGGCCTATGCAGCTTTATGCTGATGGGGGTTACCAGCTGAGAATTAGGAGCCTTGAGGGTACCCCTAATTATGGTCCCCGACAGTAGCCCCCGAGCCTCGAAGGGAGTGTTAGCACTCGCTTGGAGGCTTTCGTCGCACTTTTTTTTGCAAGGGGACCAGCCTCTCTCGGTTGCGTTTTGTTCCGGTGGGTGCGCGCGAGCGCACCCGCCGGGTGTAGCCCCCGAGGCCTCGGACGAGTGGTTTGACTCCTCCGAGGTCTTAATGCCTCGCGCAATGCTTCGGCTGGTCTGGTCGTTCCCTCATGCAAGCTGGCCATAGCCCGGGTGTACGATCGGGTCCCAAGTTCTCGGGCTGGTATGTTGACGCTGTCAACGGTTCGGCCGGAGCCGGGTTTGCGAGAGCAACCCCCGAGCCTCTGCACAGGGCGAGAGGGCGATCAGGGACAGACTCGACTTTTTTTTCATACGCCCCTGCGTCGCCTTTCCGCAAGGAGGAGGGGGGGAAAGCGCCATGTTGCCCTCGATGGGCGCCGAACATGGTGTCTCCGGTGAGCTGCAGGCGGGTGATCCGAGTGGACGTCCGTGCCCCATTCGTTAGGGGTCGGCTAGGGGCCCAGAGGCACGCCCAAAAGTACCTGCGGGTGATCTGCCGGACCCGGTCCCCTGGCGACGGGGTCCGAGGGCTCGATGCCTCCCTCTGATGGGATTCCGTTACAAGATCGTTCCCGCTGGTCTCGGAAATGTCCTAGGGTACCTCGGGAGTGAAAGTCGCCTAGAGGGGGGGTGAATAGGCGAAGCCTGTAGATTAAAACTTTATCCCTAACTAGATCCTTTGATTAGTGGTTAGAACAAGAAATATGATTATCGGAGTATAAGAACTAAGTCCTTTGCTTGTAACCAAAGTTGCTATGAAATAATGCGGAATTGATAAACAATACAACTACTAGATATATGGATAGTAAAGCAAGAAGGCTTAGATGAGAAGAGCAATAAGTAAAGTTCTTTCTTGCGAAGGGTTGCTCCACCAAATGAAAATTAAACTTGAAGCAACACCAAAAGATGTTAGCGGAGAATGGCGCAAGAAGACTTAGAGAAGGGAAAGCAAACAAATCACAAGCAAGAAACACAATGAACACGGGTGATTTGTTTTACCGAGGTTCGGCCCTCGAAGGCCTAGTCCCCGTTGAGGAGTCCACTCAAGGACGGGTCTTTTTCAACCCTTTCCCTCTCTCCACCGATCACACAAGGATTGGTGAGCTCTTCTTCTTCTCAAGGATCACTCTCGATCCCGCAAGGACCACCACACTCTTTGGTGTCTCTTGCTAGCTTTTACAAGCCTCCAACACTTTGGAGGAAGTTTGAATGGGAGTCAAAACTCCACGCGCAAATGAACACAAGGATGAAGCACACACTATCTCTCAATGCATCTAACAAGGCACTAGGGCTAAACTCAATTGAGTAGCTCTCAATTGCTCGCTCTCTCTTTTGTGGCACTTGTGTTGGTTGTAGTGGGCTAGATCTTGTGTATAGGATGTATCAATGAATATAGGTGTTTGGGAGGGATTGAGTATGTCAACTAGATGACTTGGAATGTTGCTTGGACTCCCACCCCCTGAAGTGGCCGGTTGGGGTGGTTTTTATAGCCACCATCCAATTTTGTAGCCGTTGGAGAAGCTGCTGGCGATGGGCGCACCGGACAGTCCGGTGCACACCGGACATGTCCGGTGCGCCAGCCACGTCATCCTATCCGTTGAGATTGGAGCTGGTCGACCGTTGGAGGCTTTGTCCTCATGTGGCACCGGACAGTCCGGTGCAGCACCGGACAGTCCGGTGCCCCTCTGACTTCTGCTCTGACACTCTGAATTCAACTGTACACTTTGCAGAGTCGACCGTTGCGCGCAGATGACCGTTGCTCCGCTGGCACACCGGACAGTCCGGTGTACACCGGACAGTCCGGTGAATTTTAGCGGAGCGACCTCCCACTTTCCCGAAGCTGGCTAGTTCAGAGCCGCTTCACTCTGGAGCACCGGACACTGTCCGGTGGAGCACCGGACAGTCCGGTGAATTATAGTGGGCTGCGCCTGAGAAACCTGAAGGTGAAGAGTTTGAAGGCAATCCTCCCTGGTGCACCGGACACGGTCCGGTGGTGCACCGGACACTGTCCGGTGGCACACCGGACAGTCCGGTGTGCCATACCAGGGAGCACTTCGGTTTCTCTTTGCTCCTTTCTTTTGAACCTTGTATTGTTCTTTTTATTGGTTTTGAGTTGAATCTTTGGCACCTGTAGAACATGTAATCTAGAGCAAACTAATTAGTCCAATTGTTTGTGTTGGACATTCAACCACCAAAATCATTTAGGAAAAGGTTTAAAGCCTATTTCCCTTTCAATCTCCCCCTTTTTGGTGATTGATGCCAACACAAACCAAAGCAAATATATAAGAGAATAATTGAACTAGTTTGCATAGGATAGGTGCAAAGATTGCTTGGAATTAAACCAATATTCATTTCATAAAATATGCATGGATGCTTTTCTTTGTTTTTAACATTTTGGACCATGCTTGCACCTCAAGTTTTGTTTTTGCAAATGTTTTGGAAATTCTTTTTCAAAGTTCTTTTGCAAATAGTCAAAGGCAAATAAATAAGATTTTGCAAAGTATTTTCAAGATTTGAAATTTTCTCCTCTGTTTCAAATACTTCTCTTTTGACTAAACAAAACTCCCCCTAAATGAGATCCTCCTCTTAGTGTTCAAGAGGGTTTTGATATATCATTTTGAAATACTACTTTCTCCCCCTTTTGAACACAATAGGAAAACCAATTGATAATATTCTTGGAAACACGAAGTTTTTGAAATTGGTGGTGCGGTCCTTTTGCTTTGGGCTCTTACTTTCTCCCCCTTTGGCATGAATCGCCAAAAACGGAGTCATCAGAGCCCATTCTATAAGTTGTCTCCCCCTTTGGTAAATAATATATGAGTGAAAGATTATACCAATGTGGAGAGATAGTATGGAGTGATGGCGAAGGGTAGATAATACCAATAGAGTTGAGTGGAAGCCTTGTCTTCGCCGAAGACTCCATTTCCCTTTCAATCTACGACTTAGCATAGTAATATACTTGGAAACATATTAGTCGTAGTCATGGTACGGGAATAATAGGATATATGCATTTGTACCAAAATGAAAGAGATATGATCAAGAGATATGTCAATTAAGCATGATCATAGTTCTATAGATTTCTCCCCCTAAATATGTGCTTTGAGAGGAATACATATTTTGGCCTTAAATGCCAAGTGCACATAATTAGGTTAATGAGAACAAGTCTATATCATAGAGAAAGTGAAGTGCATTGTGTCATAGTATATGTGTGATGCTCAAGACAGTTTCTGCACTTATGAAAGCATGTTGCAAACATTTTAAGCATTTTCCTTTAAAGATTTCAAAGAGACTTAAGGACCATCCACCTTTGGAACAAAGGTAGCTTATCCTCGTTACAAGGTTAAGCTTTAAGCTCTTTGACAATAGAACCACTTTATCTAGTTTTAGCAAAGATGAAATAATGCATGAGTGAAATATTAAGAGGTTAAACTAGGTATGAAGCAGGGATAAATGCAAAGGACATGCTTTCTCTTCCTTTTATACAAGATATGCAAAGAGTGTATATAAGAGGAAGATTTTAGGTACATATGTAAATGATAGGAATAAGTTTTACCCGTTTTGTACCTTTACTTGTAGACGCTCTCTTCATTGTGCTTTTGTCCTTAGTCTTGTTTGCTTAAGACCTATGCTCAATGACAATGTGTGAAAATATTTTGCACAAGAGAGAGTTCTTACAACTAGTGATCCTTTTCTAAGTCATGGTTATCATATATTAAGTGGATCACAAATTGTATAAATGAATCATGAATTCTCCTTTTAACTTAGTGCATATCAAGAGAGGTATCGATTGGAAAGAATATGAGGCACTAAGTGTCATTTGATGTTATTCTATGATCAAACAAACAATGGATGCGATCAAGAGAGTAACATATTGGAATAGGAATTAAGCTTAAAATAGGAGAATCCAATAAGCATGCTACTTTAGTAATGAGAGCAACAATCCTTGATAAAAGCAACATTATTTTAACAAGATGGATTGATGTGTAGTAGCATACTTCATGAGAAACACTATTCTCATGCAAGAGACTATATGAAATTACTAAGATAAAGCAATAGTCTCAACATAATCAAAATATAAGAATGAACTCCCCCTAAAGATATGCATCAAGAAATTGAAAGAATTGATTTTGATGCATTCACCTTTAAAGACACAAAGGGAGACCCATTACACACCTTGATCGAGGCTTATAAAATTTGCAATAATCAACTTAAGCCTGGTAATTCCATAATGAAAAGGATTTGGAATGCTTACAACCACACCATCGATTGTTGTGAAGACCTTATTGTCCAAGTAGGTGTTATTGTCCTTGATGTTCTTCCTTTTTCATTTGAGTGTCCTCCCTTTGTAGTTGTCTCTTTTTCCTTCCAAGCTCATTGAAAATACTCAAGAGAGATGTTAATAGCGCAAGGGAGTATATGGTGAAAGATGATTACTTTAGATAATTAACATACATGATTCATCATCCACAGGTCACACAGACATGAAGTAAAAACCTTAACATTTGTGCTTATTACTAAAAGGAATATGCACTATTTAACTATTTGATCAAACATAGGATTTTGCTTCTTCATATTGAATTTTATTAATTATTACTTAAAAGCAAGTCAATATGAGAACATTTATAGCAAAGGTATGAAATAGATTCTAATGGATAAGTGCAATTATGAGAATGTGATTGAATGCACATCAAGACAAATTTAGTCCTCCAAAGAATCTATTCTTCAAGAATGATAATTTAGAGAGAATAACCATTGAAGGGAACTATATTAAAGAGATGAGTTCCCATACCTTTGCTTTTACCTTTCTTCCTTTTTGGTGAAGAGTACCCTTTGAGGCTTGTGGCTTTAACCTTGCACTTACTCTCTTGTAGATTTTCATAAGTAGACTCAAGAGAAATGTTAAAAGCAGCACAAGCACTAGTTTCCCTTTTTGTAATCATTTTGATAAGGAATGAAAAGTGGATTACTAAAGCATGGAAACTTTATAATATGAACTAGATTATTCCAATAAGTATGCTAAGTTTTAACTCATAAGACAAGCATGGTTAAATTCTTGATACTATGGGAATAAATCTAATCCATAACATGGAGAGCGATAAATGAAGAAGAATCATATCCAATTTAAGCAATAAAACATACAACATAAATTATTGGATTGATTTTTCTTGACATGATAAATTACGCATCCCCAAAGAGAAATTTATTCCTATAAGTGAGACTACTTAAAATACTTAGATAAAAACATTAGTCTCACTTTTCTAGCTATAGAGAGAATTTTCCTTTTATAAGTGTCCTAAGTATTTGAATTCCTTACATGACACTTTATTCTTTTAAGAATATGAAATATCTCTCTATATCTAGAACAAGGCAATAATAGAATAATTAGTGTAAACCTTGCCAGAGGAAATAGCAACAATTTTAAAGTATGTAGATTGTCATAATATAGAAATGAAGAATATGCAATCTACCATATGGGAGGAATTTCTTCAAAGAATGGTGACATAAATTTAAAAATATCTTAAGTGCTTCCTTTTTCTATGTGACTACACAAGACACATGAGAAATGATAAGTTAAGACACTTGCACTTAAAAGCATAGATGTTACCATCATTTGACATTCCTTCATGTTGTAGGCCTTGATTTTCCGCACATGATGATTCTTTATTTCCTACAACATTAATATCTTCCCGAGATGATATGAGTTTTGAATATAATAAATTGAAATAACTTTGGGTCAATCTTGAATATATAGATCATTTGAAGATTGATAGCTTGAGTTGATAAGAATTGAATTAACTCCCTCAAGCACCCCAAAGCTTCATATCATCTCCTCCTCCTACAAAGCTTGTCAAGCACATTTTGGTACCCATCGCTTGATGGGTCCGTTAAGGTTAGTAAACAAAGATCTAGGAACCCAAAAGTCCTTTGTGTTAGCGCTTGGTAAACTTGTTACCTTTCTAGCACAAGTTGCAATTTTGGGTTGCCTAGTTACATGCGAAATGATTGACAAGCTAGAGGTGGGGTTGTTACCAATGGGACAATCCTTGCATTGATGTCCCTTTTTCTGGCATGTGTAGCATATGCGTTTTTGAAGTCTTGAAGATTTCTTCTTTCCTTGTTTGTTGCCTGCTACATGGTTAGTAAAAACTTTCTTTTCTAACCATATGCCTTTTTGTTTTAAATGGGGACAAGATCTAAGCAAGTGTCCCTTCTTGGAGCATTTAAAACAAAGTCTATCATCCTTGTTAATAATCAAGCCATTTTTAATGTAGGGACATGACCTAATCAAGTGCCCCTCTTCAAAGCATTCACTACACCTCTTAATGTGAAGTGTGGCTTGATCATTACCTTGGATGTTACCTTTTGTGGAGGCGTGGTTGAGGCTTTTGGAGGAGGTGTTGAATTTTATCTTTTGTTTCTTCCTCTTGTCAATCCTCAAATCCTTGACATTTTCTTCAAGGGATGTAGTGCATGCCACGGTTATTCCCGTCTCAAGCTTCTTCACCATGTGATCACGGTTATCTTGAGAAGGTTGGGCAATGCATTTCCCTTTTAGTTGTGTCAAGCTCTTCTTTAGCCTCTCATTTTCTTCTTTGAGCTTTTGATATGAATCATCATTTGTTCCTGCAAATTCTAGCTCAAAGGAAGATTTGCTTGTCGACAAACAACAAGCATTAGCACATGGTAATGTAGTATCAATTTGAATACATGTGCACGAGTGAGGTGGTTGGGATTTTAAGTTTTCTATCACAACCTCATGAGCAATGTTTAATATGATATGATCATCCATAATATTTTCATGAGAACATAGAAGCATATCATATTTATCTTGAAAAGCTAGATTTTCAACTTTTAGCTTTTCTACTTGGTCCTTAAGCAAGGCATTCCTATTTACTAATTGAGCGATACAATGTAAAGCGTTATCATGCTCAGTTGAAACAGTTTCATACCTTTGGACCAAATCAACATGAGAGCACTTTAGCTCCTCATGTTCTTTAGTCAACTCGTCAAAGTGTAGCATTTTCATGGAGAGAATATCTTCTAGCCTTTGACGAGCTTCGCTTTGCTCTCTCGCTCTTTCTAGAAGTTTGAGCATGACCGCCTTATCTTCTTGGCTTAGGCGAGCGTAGAGATGCAAGAAGCTTCTTTCTTCCTCCTCATCCTCATTTGTCCTTCCACTATCATTTGCATTAGTCACACAACACATGTGGGAATCGAAATGGGAAGACAAACCTTTTGGAGAGGTGGATTCATCGTTTGGTCTCCACCGTTCATTTTCTTCTTCTTCCTTGCAAGGGTTAGTATCACAAATACCAAGGGAGGTAGAAGCACAAAATGAACTATCATGTTTGGACTCATCAAATTTGCTTCTAATTCTAGTCCAAATATCATGCGCATCATGAATGGATTCGTCATAGTTTGATATGAAGGCATGATAATCTTCTTTGCTGAGAGAATTGCTTAAGATGTCAAATGCTAGATAGTTTAAGCGAAAACATCTTTGATCCTTCTCGGAAATAATTTCTTTATTATAACTAGAAGTGAAGATACTCTTGTCTATAATTTGTTCTAATCGTGGATCTACTGTTCTAAAAGCATTTAGCACACTAGTAGACCATGAATCATAGTTAGAACAATCATCAAATAAAATCTCAAGAGTTACCTCCTTCCGAGTTGAGTTCTCCTGAGTCTTCTTGTTCTTTTGGGATCGTCTACGAGCCATCACTTCGAGTTGTTAGACTCAAGATGAAGTGCCTTGCTCCGATACCAATTGAAAGTCGCCTAGAGGGGGGGTGAATAGGCGAAGCCTGTAGATTAAAACTTTATCCCTAACTAGATCCTTTGATTAGTGGTTAGAACAAGAAATATGATTATCGGAGTATAAGAACTAAGTCCTTTGCTTGTAACCAAAGTTGCTATGAAATAATGCGGAATTGATAAACAATACAACTACTAGATATATGGATAGTAAAGCAAGAAGGCTTAGATGAGAAGAGCAATAAGTAAAGTTCTTTCTTGCGAAGGGTTGCTCCACCAAATGAAAATTAAACTTGAAGCAACACCAAAAGATGTTAGCGGAGAATGGCGCAAGAAGACTTAGAGAAGGGAAAGCAAACAAATCACAAGCAAGAAACACAATGAACACGGGTGATTTGTTTTACCGAGGTTCGGCCCTCGAAGGCCTAGTCCCCGTTGAGGAGTCCACTCAAGGACGGGTCTTTTTCAACCCTTTCCCTCTCTCCACCGATCACACAAGGATTGGTGAGCTCTTCTTCTTCTCAAGGATCACTCTCGATCCCGCAAGGACCACCACACTCTTTGGTGTCTCTTGCTAGCTTTTACAAGCCTCCAACACTTTGGAGGAAGTTTGAATGGGAGTCAAAACTCCACGCGCAAATGAACACAAGGATGAAGCACACACTATCTCTCAATGCATCTAACAAGGCACTAGGGCTAAACTCAATTGAGTAGCTCTCAATTGCTCGCTCTCTCTTTTGTGGCACTTGTGTTGGTTGTAGTGGGCTAGATCTTGTGTATAGGATGTATCAATGAATATAGGTGTTTGGGAGGGATTGAGTATGTCAACTAGATGACTTGGAATGTTGCTTGGACTCCCACCCCCTGAAGTGGCCGGTTGGGGTGGTTTTTATAGCCACCATCCAATTTTGTAGCCGTTGGAGAAGCTGCTGGCGATGGGCGCACCGGACAGTCCGGTGCACACCGGACATGTCCGGTGCGCCAGCCACGTCATCCTATCCGTTGAGATTGGAGCTGGTCGACCGTTGGAGGCTTTGTCCTCATGTGGCACCGGACAGTCCGGTGCAGCACCGGACAGTCCGGTGCCCCTCTGACTTCTGCTCTGACACTCTGAATTCAACTGTACACTTTGCAGAGTCGACCGTTGCGCGCAGATGACCGTTGCTCCGCTGGCACACCGGACAGTCCGGTGTACACCGGACAGTCCGGTGAATTTTAGCGGAGTGACCTCCCACTTTCCCGAAGCTGGCTAGTTCAGAGCCGCTTCACTCTGGAGCACCGGACACTGTCCGGTGGAGCACCGGACAGTCCGGTGAATTATAGTGGGCTGCGCCTGAGAAACCTGAAGGTGAAGAGTTTGAAGGCAATCCTCCCTGGTGCACCGGACACGGTCCGGTGGTGCACCGGACACGGTCCGGTGGTGCACCGGACACTGTCCGGTGGCACACCGGACAGTCCGGTGCGCCATACCAGGGAGCACTTCGGTTTCTCTTTGCTCCTTTCTTTTGAACCTTGTATTGTTCTTTTTATTGGTTTTGAGTTGAATCTTTGGCACCTGTAGAACATGTAATCTAGAGCAAACTAATTAGTCCAATTGTTTGTGTTGGACATTCAACCACCAAAATCATTTAGGAAAAGGTTTAAAGCCTATTTCCCTTTCAGGGAGCGCAGCCCGAGCCTTGGTTATGTATCGAACGTACCCATGGTCATCCCTCGCTCTGTGTCTGAGGCGGTTGTGAACCCTTCGAGGGCCAGCCTTCGAACCCCTGATCAGTAGTGGGTGCGGAGCCCGAGTAGCCTGAGGCGGCCGTGGAACCCTTCCGAGGCGCCGGCCTTCGAACCTCTGACCAGTAGTGGGTGTAGAGCCCACGCGATCTGAGGCGGCTGTCGAACCCTTCCGAGGGGCCAGCCTTCGAACCTCTGATCAGTAGGGAGGCTCGGAGCCTGGTTCCTTCACGGGGAAGGATCCTTTTCGGGGTATCCCCTTTCCCGGTCCCTGCTGCAAGAGAGAGAAAGAGGAAAAAAGGAAAAGGATACGAAATCGAACGACGCGGCGTACCTTTTTTGACGCGGTCATTATGGCGAAGGCGAAGCGTCGCCCGCTTCTCCTGCCAGAGGCACCGCCTGTCCCGCTGCGGAGTTAATGCGACGGGGCGAGTGGTTGGCGGGGCGGCCGTTGCGCGTGCGCGAGCCGTTCGAGGAATGGAAAATGGGCGCGTTGTCTTCACACCGTGAGAGAGGGTTCTCTTGCTGCCCCCGGATGGGACGTGAGCTTGGCTGACGACGGGGCCGCTGCTCCTGCCCGCCTGCCACCGCCATTACTGCCAGCCCATTTTTGGCCGCATTGACCGTCGCGCCAGGCTGGCGCTGCTAGGTCGTGCGCTGGGTCGCCTCGAGTCGCGGTATTGGTTCCGCAGTCGAGGAGGCGCGGTGGTGGCGCAAGTGGTGGTGCAGTTGCATGCACGAAGCATTCGGCGCGCCGGTTGTATGACACGTGGGCCTGGGCCTCCATGCTGGGCGTGTTGGGAGTCGGAGAAGTGCGCCCACTTGGCGCGGTTGCATGCCGCCTGCATGGCTGCCCGCCCCTTTCGCCCGCTGGTCTGGGCAAAAGTGGAGAGTCGCTTGTAACCGCTGGGCGGTTGTACGCCGTTTCGAGACTGACTAAACTTTGCGTGGGGGCGAGGTATATGAACAACTTGAAAACATCTTAAGGGTAGAAGCGACGTAGCTGTTGGATGTTCCAAGCGTTGCTGTAGACCTCGCCTTGACTGTTGGCCAGCTTGTACGTTCCGGGCTTCAGAACTTTGGCGATGACGAACGGCCCCTCCCAGGGGGGCGTGAGCTTGTGCCGCCCTCGGGCGTCTTGTCGCAGCCGAAGCACCAGGTCGCCCACCTAGAGGTCTCGGGACTGGACCCCTCGGGCGTGGTAGCGTCGCAGGGACTGCTGGTACCGTGCCGAGTGTAGTAAGGCCTTGTCCCGAGCCTCCTCCAGCTGGTCCAACGAGTCCTCTCGACTAGCTTGGTTGCTTTGGTCGGTGTAGGCCCTTGTCCTCGGGGAGCCGTATTCCAGGTCTGTGGGCAAGACGGCCTCGGCCCCGTAGACTAGGAAGAACAGCATGAAGCCCGTGGCTCGGCTCGGTGTTGTCCTCAGACTCCAGACCACCGAGGGGAGTTCCTTTATCCATCGCTTGCCGAACTTGTTGAGGTCGTTGTAGATCCGAGGCTTGAGTCCTTGTAGAATCACGCCGTTGGCACGCTCTACTTGCCCATTTGACATGGGGTGAGCCACGGCGGCCCAGTCCACCCGGATGTGGTGATCCTCGCAAAAGTCCAGGAACTTTCTGCCGGTGAACTGGGTGCCGTTGTCGGTGATGATGGAGTTCGGGACCCCAAAGCGATGGATGATGTTGGTGAAGAACGCCACCGCCTGCTCGGACCTGATGCTGTTTAGGGGTCGGACCTCGATCCACTTGGAGAATTTGTCGATGGCGACCAACAGGTGCGTGTAGCCCCCGGGTGCCTTCTGCAAGGGGCCGATGAGGTCCAGACCCCACACAGCAAAGGGCCAGGTGATGGGTATCGTCTGTAGAGCCTGAGCGGGCAGGTGGGTCTGCCTTGCGTAGAACTGACACCCTTCGCAGGCGCGGACAATTCTGGTGGCGTCGGCCACCGCCGTGGGCCAGTAGAAGCCTTGTCGGAGAGCATTCCTGACGAGGGCTCGAGGCGCTGCGTGATGGCCGCAAGCCCCCGAGTGTATCTCTCGCAGGAGTTCCTGACCTTCGGCGACGGAGATGCATCGCTGGAGGATGCCAGAGGGGCTGCGGTGGTAGAGCTCCTTCTCATCTCCTAGCAGGACGAACGACTTGGTGCGCCGCACCACCCGCCGAGCTTCGGCTCGGTCGGAGGGTAGCTCTCCTCGGTGGAGATATTGCAAGTACGGGGTCTGCCAGTTTTGATCAGGCGCGACCCCGCTTTGCTTCCCCTCAACGTGAAGCGCCTCGCCTTCGGGGGCCGAGGGTACCTCGAGCTGAACCGAGGGCGCCTCGGGCCGAGCCGAGGGTGCCTCGGGCTGAACCGAGGGCGCCTCGGGCCGAGCCGAGGGTACCTCGGGCTGGACCGAGGGTGCCTCGGGCTCAGGCGTGTCGTCAATCTTGACGGAGGGTTGATGCAGGTCTCGGGAGAAGACGTCCGGGGGAACCGTTGTCCGCCCCGAGGCTATTTTAGCCAGCTCGTCCGCCGTCTCGTTGTAGCGTCGGGCGATGTGATTGAGCTCGAGTCCGTAGAACTTGTCTTCCAGGCGCCGAACCTCATCGCAGTAGGCCTCCATCTTCGGGTCGCGACAGTGGGAGTTCTTCATGACTTGGTCGATGACGAGCTGCGAGTCACCGCGAGCGTCGAGGCGTCGGACCCCTAGCTCGATGGCGATCCGCAACCCGTTGACCAAAGCCTCATACTCGGCCACATTGTTGGACGCCGGGAAATGGAGGCGTAGCACATAACGTATGTGCTTCCCGAGGGGCGAGATGAAGAGTAGGCCTCCGCCGGCTCCTGTCTTCATCAGCGACCCGTCGAAGAACATGGTCCAGAGCTCCGGTTGGATCAGAGCTGTTGGGAGCTGAGTGTCGACCCATTCAGCTACGAAGTCCGCCAAGACCTGGGACTTGATGGCCTTCCGAGGGGCGAACGAGATTGTCTCGCCCATGATTTCCACCGCCCACTTTGCAATCCTCCCCGAGGCCTCCCGGCACTGGATGATCTCCCCCAGGGGGAAGGATGACACCACAGTTACCGGATGAGACTCGAAGTAGTGTCGCAGTTTCCGCCGCGTTAGGATCACTGCGTACAGCAGCTTCTGAACTTGTGGGTAGCGGATCTTGGTTTCGGACAGTACCTCGCTGACGAAGTAGACTAGCCTCTGAACGGGCAATGCATGCCCCTCTTCTTGCCTCTCGACCACAATTGCGGCGCTAACCACCTGAGTGGTCGCGGCGACGTAGACCAAGAGGGCTTCTCCGGCGGCCGGGGGCACCAAGATAGGCGCCTTCGTGAGGAGCGCCTTCAGGTTCCCAAGGGCTTCCTCGGCCTCAGGGGTCCAAGTGAAGCACTCGGCCTTCCTCAAGAGGCGGTACAGAGGTAGACCACTTTCTCCGAGGCGTGAGATGAAGCGGCTCAGAGCCGCGAGACATCCCATGACCCTCTGTACACCTTTCAAGTCCTTGATGGGCCCCATGCTGGTGATGGCTGCGATCTTCTCCGGGTTGGCTTCGATGCCCCGCTCGGAGACAATGAACCCCAAGAGCATGCCTCGGGGCACCCCGAAGACACACTTTTCGGGATCGAGCTTGACGCCTTTCGCCTTGAGACATCGGAATGTCACTTCAAGGTCGGAAAGGAGGTCGGAGGCTTTCCTCGTCTTGACTACGATGTCATCGACGTAAGCCTCGACCGTGCGGCCAATGTGTTCGCCGAACACATGGTTCATGCACCGCTGGTACGTCGCGCCCGCATTCCTCAAGCCGAATGGCATGGTGACATAGCAGTACATGCCGAAGGGTGTGATGAAAGAAGTCGCGAGTTGGTCGGACTCTTTCATCCTGATTTGGTGATACCCTGAGTAGGCATCGAGGAAAGACAGGGTTTCGCACCCAGCAGTGGAATCCACGATTTGATCGATGTGAGGCAGAGGGTAGGGAACCTTCGGACATGCTTTGTTCAGACCAGTGTAGTCTACACACATCCGCCATTTTCCCCCTTTCTTTCTCACAAGCACAGGGTTGGCAAGCCATTCGGGATGGAATACCTCTTTGATGAACCCTGCCTCCATTAGCTTGTGGATCTCCTCGCCTATAGCTCTGCGCTTCTCCTCATCGAATCGGCGCAGAGGCTGCTTGACGGGTCGGGCTCCGGCTCGGATGTCCAGCGAGTGCTCGGCGACATCCCTCGGTATGCCGGGCATGTCCGAGGGACTCCACGAGAAGACGTCGGCGTTCGCGCGGAGAAAGTCGACGAGCACTGCTTCCTATTTGGGATCGAGCCCGGAGCCGATCCGGATCTGCTTGGAGGCGTCGCTGCTGGGTCGAGGGGGACGGCCTTAACCATCTCCGCTGGCTCAAAGTTGCCGGCATGACGCTTCACATCTGGCACCTCCTTAGAGAGGCTCTCCAGGTCGGCGATGAGGGCCTCGGACTCGGCGAGGGCCTCGGCGTACTCCACGCACTCCACGTCGCATTCGAACGCGTGTTTGTACGTGGGGCCGACGGTGATGACCTCGTTGGGGCCCGACATCTTGAGCTTCAGGTAGGTGTAGTTGGGGACGGCCATGAACTTCGCGTAGCATGGCCTCCCCAGTACCGCGTGGTAGGTTCCTCGGAACCCGACCACCTCGAACGTCAGGGTCTCCCTTCGGAAGTTGGAGGGTGTTCCGAAGCAGATAGGAAGGTCGAGTTGTCCAAGGGGCTGGACGCGCTTCCCGGGGATGATCCCATGGAAAGGCGCAGCGCCTGCCCGGACCGAGGACAGATCGACACGCAGGAGCCCGAGGGTCTCGGCGTAGATGATGTTGAGGCTGCTGCCTCCGTCCATGAGGACCTTGGTGAGCCTGACGTCGCCGATGATGGGGTCGACGATGAGCGGGTATTTCCCCGGGCTCGGCACATGGTCGGGGTGGTCGGCTTGGTCGAAGGTGATGGGCTTGTCGGACCAGTCTAGGTAGACTGGCGCCGCCACCTTCACCGAACAGACCTCCCGGTGCTCTTGCTTGCGGTGCCGAGCCGAGGTGTTCGCCGCTTGCCCACCATAGATCATGAAGCAGTCGCAGACCTCGGGGAACTCTCCTGCCTGGGGATCTTCCTTCTTGTCGTCGTCGTGGGCCCTGCCATCCTCCGCAGGTGGCCCGACCCTGTGGAAGTGGCGCCGAAGCATGACACACTCCTCAAGGGTGTGCTTAACGGGCACCTGGTGATAGGGGCACGGCTCCTTGAGCATCTTGTCGAAGAGGTTGGCACCTCCGGGGGGTTTCCGAGGGTTCTTGTACTCGGCGACGGCGACAAGGTCCGCGTCGGCGGCGTCGCGTTTCGCTTGTGACTTCTTCTTGCCCTTCTTCTTGGCGCCGCGCTGAGTTGACGCCTCGGGGGCATCTTCCGACGGGCGGCCCTGGGGCTGCTTGTCATTTCGGAAGATAGCCTCGACCGCCTCCTGGCCGGAGGCGAACTTGGTGGCAATGTCCATCAGCTCGCTCGCCCTGGTGGGGGTCTTGCGACCCAGCTTGCTCACCAGGTCGCGACAGGTAGTGCCAGCGAGGAACGCGTCGATGACATCCGAGTCGGTGATGTTGGGCAGCTCGGTGCGCTGCTTCGAGAATCGTCGGATGTAGTTCCAGAGAGACTCTCCCGGCTGCTGTCGGCAGCTTCGGAGGTCCCAGGAATTCCCGGGGCACACGTACATGCCCTGGAAATTGCCAGCGAAATCTTGGACTAGGTCGTCCCAGTTGGAGATCTGCCCCGGAGGCAGGTGCTCCAACCAGGCGCGAGCGGTGTCGGAGAGGAACAGGGGGAGGTTGCGGATGATGAGGTTGTCATCGTCCGTTCCACCCAGTTGGCAGGCCAGACGGTAGTCCGCGAGCCACAGTTCCGGTCTCGTCTCCCCCAAGTACTTTGTGATAGTAGTCGGGGGTCGGAACCGGGTCGGGAACGGCGCCCGTCGTATGGCCCGGCTGAAGGCCTGCGGACCGGGTGGTTCGGGCGAAGGACTCCGATCCTCCCCGCTGTCGTAGCGTCCCCCACGCCTGGGGTGGTAGCCTCGGCGCACCCTTTCGTCGAGGTGGGCTCGACGGTCGCGGTGATGGCGCTCGTTGCCGAGGCGACCCGGGGCCGCAGGCGCTGTGTTGCGCGTGCGCCCAGTGTAGAACGAGGCTTCCCGCATGAATCGGGAAGTCGCGGCATGAGGTTCCGAGGGGTACCCCTGCCTTCGGGAGGCGGAGCTCTCGGCCCGTCGGACCGCGGCGCCTTCTAGGAGATTCTTGAGCTCTCCCTGGATTCGCCGCCCCTCGGTGGTTGATGGCTCCGGCATCGCGCGGAGGAGCATTGCTGCTGCAGCCAGGTTCTGGCCGACCCCACTAGATGCGGGTGGCGGCCTGACCCTGACGTCATCGGCGGTGCGGTGCTGGAAGCCCTGGGGTAGATGACGTATTTCTCTGGCCGGAGGTTGGGCCGCCCATGCCTGCTCGACGTCCCGGCGGATCGGCTCAAGCGCTCCTGCTCCCTCGCCGAGCCTGGCCTGCACCCCGCAGATTTGCTCGAGCTGTGGGTCATGGCCCCCCGCCTGAACGGGGACCACAGCTAGCTCCCGTGGGATGTCAACGCGAGGCACCGGCCTAGGGAGATCACCGTCCTCCGGCATGCTGAGATGGTTGCCTTCGGAGAGACCCCCTAGATCGACGTGGAAACATTCACGGCTTGGGCCGCAGTCCTCGTCGCGGAGGCTACGACTACCGTCGGAACAGTCGGAAAGGCAGTAGTCGCATGCGGTCATGAAGTCCCGCATGGCACTGGGGTTGTCAAGTCCACAGAAATCCCAGCAGAAGCTGGGCTCGTCGTCTTCCTCGGACCCAGAGGGCCCATAGGTCGAGACGTCCGTCAGCCGGTCCCAAGGTGACTGCATACGAAACCCCAGAGGGTTTGGACTCGCCTCTACGAGAGCGCCCGCCAAAGCGAAGCCGCTAGGCGGGTTGAGGCTGAATCCAAATGACGTGGGATGGGAATCGGTCGGTACCTCTTGGTCGACGGGTGGTGATGAAGTCACGTCGGGGACTGACTGCACCGTCGTCATAGGTACGAGGGTGACGTCCAGCAAGCCTTTCGCGAGCGTGCCGGCGTCGTCCGTTTGCTCGGAGTTGGCGCGTTGGGGGGAGACGGCGCTCGTCTTCGCCTCAAGCGCGAGGTCGACGCTCGGTGCGCCCCCGTTGGGGTGCTGGTGCTATCGACTCGCTCGACAGCCGACGAGGCGCTGCCTCCTGCTTGGCCTTGGTTGCCCCGCCTTCCCCTCCGTCGGCGAGGAAGAGGGCGGGGTGAGCTCGAATGTTGTTCTTCCATCGCGTGGGGAAGACGTCGTCGATTCCGCCGCCGGCGGGCAGGTTGTCGGCCGCCGTTGCCGCTGCCGCCCGGCGGTGGAATGAGTATCATGTCGTAGCTGCCGTCGAGGGACATGAACTCAAGACTCCCGAAACGGAGCACCGTCCCGGGTTGGAGAGGTTGCTGGAGACTGCCCATCTGGAGCTTGACAGGAAGCTGTTCGTCAACACGCAGCAGGCCCCTACCTGGCGCGCCAACTGTCGGCGTTTCGAGACCGGAGGGTTGAGAGCACCTAGAGGGGGGGGGTGAATAGGTGATCCTGTGAAACTTAAACTTATAGCCACAAAAACTTGTTAAGTGTTAGCACAATAAATTGCCAAGTGGCTAGAGAGAAGGTCTAGCACAATACGATAATCACAAAGAATTCAACACAGAGAAGACACAGTGATTTATCCCGTGGTTCGGCCAAGTACAAAACTTGCCTACTCCACGTTGTGGCGTCCCAACGGACGAGAGTTGCACTCAACTCCTCTCAAGTGATCCAATGATCAACTTGAATACCACAGTGTTATGCTTTTCTTTTCTTATCCCGTTCGCGAGGAATCTCCACAACTTGGAGCCTCTCGCCCTTACACTTTTGATGTTCACAAAGAATCACGGAGTAAGGAAGGGAAGCAACACACACAAATCCACAGCAAAATGCGCACACACACGGCCAAGAATCGAGCTCAAAGACTATCTCAAAGTTCTCACTAGAACGGAGCTCGAATCACTTAGAATGACAAACGAATGCGCAAAGACTGAGTGTGGATGATCAAGAATGCTCTAAGGTTGCTTGGGTATCTCCTCCATGCGCCTAGGGGTCCCTTTTATAGCCCCAAGGCAGCTAGGAGCCGTTGAGAGCAAATCTGGAAGGCCATCCTTGCCTTCTGTCGTCGGGTGCACCGGACAGTCCGGTGCACACCGGACAGTGTCCGGTGCCCAATTTCCTTCCTTAATTGGCGAAGCCGACCGTTGGCAGACTTGGAGCCGTTGGCGCACCGGACATGTCCGGTGCACACCGGACAGTCCGGTGCCCCCTTCTAGCCGTTGGCTCGGCCACGTGTCCCGCGCAGATCGCGCGGCCGACCGTTTGCCCGGCCGACCGCACCGGACAGTCCGGTGCTCACCGGACAGTCCGGTGAATTATAGCCGTACGCCGTCGGCGAATTCCCGAGAGCGGCCACTTCGCGCCGTGTCAGCCTGGCGCACCGGACACTGTCCGGTGCACCACCGGACAGTCCGGTGTGCCAGACCGAGCTGAGTCTTGGCTGTACACAGCCAAGTCTTTGCACCTTTCTTCTTTTCTTTTTCTTTCTGTTTCTAATACTTAGACAAGTATATTAGTACACAAAACCAATGTACTAAGGCTTAGAAACATACCTTTACTCATGATTTTCACTTTGTTCATCCATGGGCATAAATTCACATTTAAGCACTTTGTGTTGGCACTCAATCACCAAAATACTTAGAAATGGCCCAAGGGCACATTTCCCTTTCAATCTCCCCCTTTTTGGTGATTTATGCCAACACAACATAAAGCAGCTAAAACAAGTGCAAAATCACTTCAAATAAAACTCAAATTTATTTTGATTCTATTTTGGCATATATGGATCATCCTTTGCCACCACTTGGTTTGTTTTTGCAAATCAAACTCAAATCTCTATCTCTAAGTCAAACACACATGTTGAAGCATAAAGAGAGTCATTCCAAAAGAGATTGATCAAAGATTTCAAAAACTCCCCCTTTTTCCCATAATCACTACTTCTCCCCACAAGAAGCCAACTTTTGACAAGAGTGACAATAAAAGAGTGTTTTGACAAACCAAAAGCTCTACTCTACTATTTTCAAATCTCTCAAGTAGTAGCTGATCCATTTAATGCTTTGGCCTTTATTTTCTCCCCCTTTGGCATCAAACACCAAAACGGGATCAATCTTTGCCCTTTAACCCCATTGCCTCACCAAAATCTTCAATTAAGAGCAAATGGCAATAAGAGTACATGAGATGAACTTGGAATAAGTTACCCTCTCATCGGAGTGCAGTGGAAGTCTTTCATGGTCCAAGTCCACCTTTTCCCTTTTAATTCTCCTTCGAGACTTAATCAAGCAAACTCAAGCATATGGTTAGTCTCAAAGGGTCAAGTTGTAATACATCTCCCCCTAAACATGTGCATCACTTTGCAGTGGACTTGTGAGGCCCAGGGAGTGTTTGTACAACTTGAGCACCACAATAAGCAACAAAAATGCAGAATGAACATGATCAAAGGCATAAACACATGTATGCTACAATTCAATCCAAGTTCCGCGAATCTAGGACATTTAGCTCACTACGCAACCTGCAAAAGGTCTTCTCGTCTAGAGGCTTGGTAAAGATATCGGCTAGCTGGTTCTCGGTGCTAACATGAAACACTTCGATATCTCCCTTTTGCTGGTGGTCTCTCAAAAAGTGATGCCGGATGTCTATGTGCTTTGTGCGGCTGTGCTCAACAGGATTTTCCGCCATTCGGATAGCACTCTCATTATCACATAGGAGTGGGACTTTGCTCAGATTGTAGCCAAAGTCCCGGAGGGTTTGCCTCATCCAAAGTAGTTGCGCGCAACACTGTCCTGCGGCAACATACTCGGCCTCAGCGGTGGATAGGGCAACGGAAGTTTGTTTCTTAGAGTTCCATGACACCAGTGACCTTCCTAAGAATTGGCACGTCCCCGATGTACTCTTCCTATCGACCTTACATCCAGCATAATCGGAGTCTGAGTATCCAATCAAGTCAAAGGTAGACCCCTTTGGATACCAGAGCCCGAAGCAAGGCGTAGCAACTAAATATCTAATGATTCGCTTCACTGCCACTAAGTGACACTCCTTAGGATCGGATTGAAATCTAGCACACATGCATACGCTAAGCATAATATCCGGTCTACTAGCACATAAATAAAGTAAAGACCCTATCATTGACCGGTATGCTTTTTGATCAACGGACTTACCTCCTTTGTTGAGGTCGGTGTGTCCGTCGGTTCCCATCGGCGTCTTTGTGGGCTTGGCGTCCTTCATCCCAAACCGCTTCAGCAGGTCTTGCGTGTACTTTGTTTGAGAGATGAAGGTGCCGTCCTTGAGTTGCTTTACTTGGAACCCAAGGAAGTAGCTCAACTCGCCCATCATTGACATCTCGAATTTCTGCGTCATCACCCTGCTAAACTCTTCACAAGACTTTTTATTAGTAGAACCAAATATTATGTCATCGACATAAATTTGGCACACAAACAAATCACCATCACATGTCTTAGTGAAAAGAGTTGGATCGGCTTTCCCAACCTTAAAAGCATTAGCAATTAAGAAATCTCTAAGGCATTCATACCATGCTCTTGGGGCTTGCTTAAGTCCATAGAGCGCCTTAGAGAGCTTACACACGTGGTCAGGGTACCGTTCATCCTCGAAGCCAGGGGGTTGCTCCACGTACACCTCCTCCTTGATCGGCCCGTTGAGGAAAGCGCTCTTCACATCCATTTGGTACAACCTGAAAGAATGGTGAGCGGCATATGCTAGCAAGATGCGAATTGACTCTAGCCTAGCCACAGGAGCAAAAGTCTCCTCAAAGTCCAAACCTGCGACTTGGGCATAACCTTTTGCCACAAGTCGAGCCTTGTTCCTCGTCACCACCCCGTGCTCGTCTTGTTTGTTGCGGAACACCCACTTGGTTCCCACAACATTTTGCTTGGGACGAGGCACCAGTGTCCAAACTTCATTGCGCTTGAAGTTGTTGAGTTCCTCCTGCATGGCCAATACCCAATCCGGATCTAGCAAGGCCTCCTCTACCCTGAAAGGCTCAATAGAAGAGACAAAGGAGTAATGCTCACAAAAATTAACTAATCGAGATCGAGTAGTTACTCCCTTGCTAATGTCACCCAAAATTTGGTCGACAGGATGATCCCTTTGAATCGTCACTCGAACTTGGGTTGGAGGTGCCGGTTGCGCTTCTTCCTCCATCACATGATCATCTTGTGCTCCCCCTTGATTACACGCCTCCTGTTGATGAACCTGTTCATCGTCTTGAGTTGGGGGATGCACCATAATTGAGGAAGAAGGTTGATCTTGTTCATCTTGTTCCTGTGGCCGAACTTCTCCAATCGCCATGGTTCGTATAGCGGCCGTCGGAACATCTTCTTCATCTACATCATCAAGATCAACAACTTGCTCTCTTGGAGAGCCATTAGTCTCATCAAATACAACGTCGCTAGAGACTTCAACCAAACCCGATGATTTGTTGAAGACTCTATACGCCTTTGTATTTGAGTCATAACCTAACAAAAACCCTTCTACAGCTTTGGGAGCAAACTTAGAATTTCTACCCTTCTTCACTAGAATGTAGCACTTGCTCCCAAATACACGAAAGTAAGATACATTGGGTTTGTTACCGGTTAGTAGCTCATACGACGTCTTCTTGAGGAGGCGATGAAGGTAGACCCTGTTGATGGTGTGGCAAGCCGTGTTCACGGCTTCCGTCCAAAAGCACTCGGGGGTCTTGAACTCTCCTAGCATCGTCCTCGCCATATCGATGAGCGTCCTGTTCTTCCTCTCTACCACACCGTTTTGCTGTGGTGTGTAGGGAGCGGAGAACTCGTGCTTGATCCCTTCCTCTTCAAGGAACTCCTCCACTTGAAGGTTCTTGAACTCGGACCCGTTGTCGCTCCTTATCTTCTTTACTTTGAGCTCAAACTCATTTTGAGCTCTCCTGAGGAAGCGCTTGAGGGTCCCTTGTGTTTCAGACTTATCCTGCAAAAAGAACACCCAAGTGAAGCGGGAAAAGTCATCAACAATAACTAGACCATACTTACTTCCTCCTATGCTCAGATAGGCGACGGGTCCGAAGAGGTCCATATGCAGCAGCTCCAGTGGTCTTGAGGTGGTCATCACATTCTTACTGTGATGTGTTCCTCCCACTTGTTTACCTGCTTGACAAGCTGCACAAGGTCTATCTTTTTCGAATTGAACGTTAGTCAAACCTATTACGTGTTCTCCCTTTAGAAGCTTGTGAAGGTTCTTCATCCCCACATGTGCTAAGCGGCGATGCCACAGCCAGCCCATGCTAGTCTTAGCTATTAAGCATGCATCTAGACCGGCCTCTTCTTTTGCAAAATCAACTAAATAAAGTTTGCCGTCTAATACACCCTTAAAAGCTAGTGAACCATCACTTCTTCTAAAGACAGACACATCTACATTTGTAAACAAACAGTTATATCCCATATTGCATAATTGACTAACAGATAGCAAATTATATCCAAGAGACTCTACTAAAAACACATTAGAGATAGAGTGCTCATTTGAGATTGCAATTTTACCTAACCCTTTTACCTTGCCTTGATTCCCATCACCGAATATGATTGAATCTTGGGAATCCTTATTCTTAACGTAGGAGGTGAACATCTTCTTCTCCCCCGTCATATGGTTTGTGCATCCGCTGTCTATAATCCAGCTTGAACCCCCGGATGCATAAACCTGCAAGGCAAATTTAGGCTTGGGTTTTAGGTACCCAACTCATGTTGGGTCCTACAAGGTTAGCATAAATATTCTTAGGGACCCAAATGCAAGGTTTGTCTCCCTTGCATCTTGCCCCTAACTTCCTAGCAATTACCTTTCTATCCTTTCGACAAATTGCAAAGGAAGCATTCAAAGCATGATATATTGTAGAAGGCTCATTAACTTTCCTAGGAATATTAACAACATTTCTCCTAGGCATATTATGAACAACATCCCTTCTACCAACATTTCTATCATGCACATATGAAGAACTAGAAGCAAACATAGCATGAGAAAAATCATCGTACGTATTATAACTCTTATAAGCATTTCTAGTTTGTCTCCTATCATGATACAAAAAGGCATGGTTCTTTTTAGCACTAGTAGCCATAGGGGCCTTCCCTTTCTCCTTAGCGGGAATGGGAGCCTTATGGCTTGTTAAGTTCTTGGCTTCCCTCTTGAAGCCAAGTCCATCCTTAATTGAGGGGTGTCTACCGATCGTGTAGGCATCCCTTGCAAATTTTAGTTTATCAAATTCATTCTTGCTAGTCTTAAGGTGGCCATTAAGACTAGCCAATTCCTCAGTTAATTTAGAAATTGAAACTAAATGATCACTACAAGCATCAACATCGAAATCTTTACACCTAGTGCAGATCTCAACATGTTCTACACAAGAATTAGATTTACCAGCTACTTCTAGTTTAGCTTTTAAGTCATCATTAACACTCTTTAAAGTAGCAATGGTTTCATGACAAGAAGATAGTTCACTAGAAAGCACTTCATTTCTTTTAACTTCTAAAGCATAAGACTTTTGTGCCTCTACAAATTTGTCATGCTCTTCATACAAAAGGTCCTCTTGTTTTTCTAAGAGTCTATCTTTTTCATTCAAGGCATCAATCAATTCATTAATTTTATCTACTTTAGTTCTATCCAATCCCTTGAACAAACTAGAGTAATCTATTTCATCATCACTAGACTCATCATCACTGGAAGAATCATAAGTGACATTGTTTTGATTACATACCTTCTTCTCCCTTGCCATAAGGCATGTGTGACGCTCGTTGGGGAAGAGGGATGATTTGTTGAAGGCAGTGGCGGCGAGTCCTTCATTGTCGGAGTCGGAGGAGGAGCAATCCGAATCCCACTCCTTTCCGATATGTGCCTCGCCCTTGGCCTTCTTGTAATGCTTCTTCTTTTCCCTCTTGCTCCCGTGTTCCTGGTCACTATCATTGTCGGGACAGTTAGCAATAAAATGACCAAGCTTACCGCATTTGAAGCATGATCGCTTTCCCTTGGTCTTAGTCTTGCTTGGCTGTCCCTTGCGACCCTTTAGTGCCGTCTTGAATCTTTTGATGATGAGGGCCATCTCTTCATCATTAAGACCGGCCGCCTCAATTTGTGCCACCTTGCTGGGTAGCGCCTCCTTGCTCCTTGTTGCCTTGAGAGCAATGGGTTGAGGCTCATGGATTGGGCCATTCAACGCGTCATCCACGTACCTTGCCTCCTTGATCATCATTCGCCTGCTTACAAATTTTCCAAGAATTTCTTCGGGCGACATCTTGATGTACCTAGGATTTTCACGAATATTGTTCACCAAGTGAGGATCAAGAACAGTAAATGACCTTAGCATTAGGCGGACGACGTCGTGATCCGTCCATCGCGTGCTTCCGTAGCTCCTTATTTTGTTGATAAGGATCTTGAGCCGGTTGTATGTTTGTGTCGGCTCCTCGCCCCTTATCATCGCGAATCGTCCGAGCTCGCCCTCCACCAACTCCATCTTGGTGAGTAAGGTGACATCATTCCCCTCATGAGAGATCTTGAGGGTGTCCCAAATCTGCTTGGCATTGTCCAAGCCGCTCACCTTGTGATACTCATCCCTGCACAAAGAGGCTAGCAACACAGTAGTAGCTTGTGCATTTTTATGGATCTGTTCATTAATAAACGAAGGGCTATCCGAGCAATCAAATTTCATTCCACTTTCCACAATCTCCCAAATGCTTGGATGGAGAGAAAATAGGTGAGTACGCATTTTGTGACTCCAAAATCCGTAGTCCTCTCCATCAAAGTGAGGAGGCTTGCCAAGTGGAATGGGGAGCAAATGAGCATTTGAGCTATGCGGAATGCGTGAATAATCAAAAGAAAAGTTTGAGTTAACCGTCTTTTGTTTGTCATAGTCGTTGTCGTTGTTGTCCTTTTGGGAAGAGGAAGATTCGTCGCTGTCGTCGTAGTAGACGATCTCCTTGATGCGCCTTGTCTTCTTCTTCTTCCCTTCCTTCCGTCTATGGCCCGAGCCGGAGTCGGTAGGCTTGTCATCTTTGGGCTCGTTGACGAAGGACTCCTTCTCTTTATCGTTGATCACGATTCCCTTCCCCTTAGGATCCATCTCTTCGGGCGGTTAGTCCCTTTCTTGAAGAGAACGGCTCCGATACCAATTGAGAGCACCTAGAGGGGGGGGGGGGTGAATAGGTGATCCTGTGAAACTTAAACTTATAGCCACAAAAACTTGTTAAGTGTTAGCACAATAAATTGCCAAGTGGCTAGAGAGAAGGTCTAGCACAATACGATAATCACAAAGAATTCAACACAGAGAAGACACAGTGATTTATCCCGTGGTTCGGCCAAGTACAAAACTTGCCTACTCCACGTTGTGGCGTCCCAACGGACGAGAGTTGCACTCAACTCCTCTCAAGTGATCCAATGATCAACTTGAATACCACAGTGTTATGCTTTTCTTTTCTTATCCCGTTTGCGAGGAATCTCCACAACTTGGAGCCTCTCGCCCTTACACTTTTGATGTTCACAAAGAATCACGGAGTAAGGAAGGGAAGCAACACACACAAATCCACAGCAAAATGCGCACACACACGGCCAAGAATCGAGCTCAAAGACTATCTCAAAGTTCTCACTAGAACGGAGCTCGAATCACTTAGAATGACAAACGAATGCGCAAAGACTGAGTGTGGATGATCAAGAATGCTCTAAGGTTGCTTGGGTATCTCCTCCATGCGCCTAGGGGTCCCTTTTATAGCCCCAAGGCAGCTAGGAGCCGTTGAGAGCAAATCTGGAAGGCCATCCTTGCCTTCTGTCGTCGGGTGCACCGGACAGTCCGGTGCACACCGGACAGTGTCCGGTGCCCGATTTCCTTCCTTAATTGGCGAAGCCGACCGTTGGCAGACTTGGAGCCGTTGGCGCACCGGACATGTCCGGTGCACACCGGACAGTCCGGTGCCCCCTTCTAGCCGTTGGCTCGGCCACGTGTCCCGCGCAGATCGCGCGGCCGACCGTTTGCCCGGCCGACCGTTGGCTCACCGGACAGTCCGGTGCTCACCGGACAGTCCGGTGAATTATAGCCGTACGCCGTCGGCGAATTCCCGAGAGCGGCCACTTCGCGCCGTGTCAGCCTGGCGCACCGGACACTGTCCGGTGCACCACCGGACAGTCCGGTGTGCCAGACCGAGCTGAGTCTTGGCTGTACACAGCCAAGTCTTTGCACCTTTCTTCTTTTCTTTTTCTTTCTGTTTCTAATACTTAGACAAGTATATTAGTACACAAAACCAATGTACTAAGGCTTAGAAACATACCTTTACTCATGATTTTCACTTTGTTCATCCATGGGCATAAATTCACATTTAAGCACTTTGTGTTGGCACTCAATCACCAAAATACTTAGAAATGGCCCAAGGGCACATTTCCCTTTCAGGGGTCCCTAAGCCGACGAGTGAATGTCGCCGTGTGCCCCAGCCCAGATGGGTCGACGCGAGGCCGAGCGTGAAGGGGGGAAGTGAGGTGGCCGGAGATGGGCGTGAGAGAGGTGGAACTCCCGCGGCCTTCGTGTTCGTCCCGCGCCCAGGTCGGGTGCGCTTGCAGTAGGGGGTTACAAGCGTCCACGCGGGAGAGGGAGCGAGCGGCCTCACGCGAGTGCCTGTCTCGTCCTCGTCCCCGCGCGGCCAACCCTCTCTAAGAGGGCCCTGGTCCTTCCTTTTATAGGCGTAAGGAGAGGATCCAGGTGTACAATGGGGGGTATAGCAGAGTGCTACGTGTCTAGCGGAGGAGAGCTAGCGCCCTAAGTACATGCCGTTGTGGCAGCCGAAGAGATTTTGGCACCCAGCTGGTGTGATGTCGTGGCCGTCGGAGGAGTGCTGGAGCCTGGCGGAGGGACAGCTGTCGGAGCTGTTGAGTCCTTGCTGACGTCCTCTTGCTTCCGTAAGGGGGCTGAGAGCCGCCGTCGTCACAGAGTATGCGGGGCGCCATCATTGCCTATCTGGCGGAGCGAGCCAGATGGGACACCGGTCTTGTTCCCCGTGGCCCGAGTCAGCTCGGAGTAGGGTGATGATGGCGCCTCCTATTGACGTGGCTGGTCTGCGCCCTAGGTTGGGCGATGTGGAAGCTCCTCCGAAGCCGAGGTCGAGTCTGTCTTCCATGGCCGAGGTCGAGTCCGAGCCCCTGGTTCGGGCGAGGCGGAGACCGTCGGCTGAGGCCATGGCGGAGTCCGAGCCCTGGGGTCGGGCGGAGCGGAGTTCGTCGTCTTCTGGGGCCAGGGCGGAGTCCGAGCCCTGGGGTCGGGCGGAGCGGAGTTCGTCGTCTTCTGGGGCTGAGCCCAAGTCCGAGCCCTGGGTCGGGCGGAGCGGAGTTCGTCGTCTTCTGGGGCTGAGCCCAAGTCCGAGCCCTGGGTCGGGCGGAGCGGAGTTCGCCATCTTCCGGGGCTTAGCCCGAGTCCGAGCCCTGGGTCGGGCCGAGCGGAGTTCGTCGTCTTCCGGGGCTTAGCCCGAGTCCGAGCCCTGGGTCGGCCGGAGCGGAGTTCGCCGTCTTCCGGGGCTTAGCCCGAGTCCGAGCCCTGGGTCGGGCGGAGCGGAGCTTCCTATGGTGCCTGCGGCCGGGCCTGACTGCCTGTCAGCCTCACTCTGTCAAGTGGCACCGCAGTCGGAGCGGCGCAGGCGGCGCTGTCTTTCTGTCAGGCCGGTCAGTGGAGCGGCGAAGTGACGGCGGTCACTTCGGCTCTGTCGGCTGGGGGGGCGCGTCAGGATAAAGGTGTCAGGCCACCTTTGCATTAAATGCTCCTGCGATTTGGTCGGTCGGTGCGGCGATTTGGTCAGGGTTGCTTCTTGGCGAAGACAGGGCCTCGGGCGAGCCGGAAATATGTTCGCCGCTGGAGGGGGGCCTCGGGCGAGACAAAGATCCTCCGGGGTCGGCTGCCCTTGTCAGAGGCTAGGCTCGGGCGAGGCGTGATCGAGTCCCTCGAATGGACTGATCCCTGACTTAATCGTACCCATCAGGCCTTTGCAGCTTTATGCTGATGGGGGTTACCAGCTGAGAATTAGGAGCCTTGAGGGTACCCCTAATTATGGTCCCCGACAAAACCGAAGCTCGAAAAGCTCGTAAATCAGACAAGAGCTAGTGAGCAAAACCTAAGAATTTGAGAAAATAACGCAAGCAACAGAAATGGCATATCAAATACTGTCGCTATGGGTTCATATTTATACGCCTAGTGCCCTGCAACTTGGCAGGCCCTGTCTGTCATTGACTTTCGCTATTCTAGCGAAGGGAAGGTGCTTTCGGACCTTTGGCTTAAGGCCTTCGTTCACGTCGCAGTCTAAATTTATTGTTATAACAAATTAATACTGCGAGGGGCCTCGGTACGCCGTCCAGATCCGAACTCCGTTGTGGTTTCTATTAGGTTTTAGTTGCTTCATTTGTTCGATATGTGTGGTTCTATGATTTGTGGTCTGCGAATATTGGGCATAGAACCTGAACAACGGTTTCGATCTGTGTGGTTCTAGGGTTATGTTGCGCGAATATTGGTTCTAGGGTATGTAGATGCTAGCGGTTCTAATTTGTGGCAGGTCTGGTCATGTTGTGCTTTTCGTTGTTCAATTGATTTGTCCATGTACCCACATTTTTTGCCGCATTTTGCACAAACGAGGTTATATGAGTTGTAGTGACCCCACTCAATATCCTAGGCTGTCATGCATATTTTGTTCATGGACACATAGTCAATATCCTAGGCTGTCAATACTTCCATCGTCGAAGAGAAACTGACCATATCTCCTTGGTCATTTTCAGTTTCAGAGATGGAAAAAGAGCCACTTGACATGGTTGAGAGCTCAGTTCGAGTCATCGAGACACATGTCAACATCATTCGCAGTCTAGTGACTGATGGGGTTGTGGATACTAGTGAACCGGAATCAGTGTCACACTTAAGAACACTTTGTTTCAAATTGGAGATGTATGCGACATGCTTGAGAAGTGTGCTCTGTCCATCAAAAGTATGCTGACTCCAAGAGGGCTAAAATTATTCAAGATGAAGCCCTGCAATATGGTGAAGATGATGAAGCTGCAGATGATTTGGAGGAACTCCCAAGTCCATATCTCCTTACTCAAGCCGACATATTGGAAAAATATTTTGGAATTGAGTATGATAGCGACCAGTCAAGGGGTTGTTGATGTTTAGTCCTAAACAACACGATATGAGTATCATAGGTTTCACTCTAGGGTTGTAGTACTGGTATGCACAAGTTTGTTAAGGTTGACGAGAACCCTTTGTTCGGTGTTGTAGGGTTTGGTGACTGTAATAAATTATGGTTCATCTGGTATTGTAAAACTATTTCATGTGTGTTGTTCAGACTATGTTTATAATGTATCCAGTCATTTGGTATTATATTTATTTCGTCTTGCTTCCTTCAATTACAATTCTTCTATAAATTGCCATGACAGCCGAAGAATGGAGAACTACAACTACGGCCAACCTTCACAAGCCCCTGGAGACTATGTGCCATGCACATACACAGAAGGCATAGATTTAACAGAAATCGATGACGAAGGCAACATGAACTTTGCCTTTACTAAGAGCATGAACATGGAGGACAGCCAACACTCAACTCCAACTAACCCTAAGCTCAAGAAAGTAACAACTCGGAGGCTTAGAAACTACACTCAGACCGAGGATGAGATACTGGTATCTGCCTACATGAACGTGTCCAAAGATCCTGCAATTGGAACAAATCAGTCAGGAAAGGCTTATTGGTGTCGCATCAGCGACTACTACAATGAACACAAGAAGAAAGCTAATGCTAGGACACAACGCTCCTTGGAGCACAGGTGGAGCGACATTCAAAGGGACACTACGAAGTTTTGTGCTGCGTACGACAAAGTGATAACGTTGAAGCAAAGTGGCAAAAGCGAAGACGACCAGGTATACGAATTTGTATCCTTTTCAAACATGTTGGTTACCATGTAAACAATGGTGGGTTTAATCAATCTAAACTTACAGGTAAAAGATGCACTACAGATGTTTGAAGGCATGCACAAGAAACAGTTTAGGTTTATGCACTGTTGGTACATGCTTCGCCGAGAGGTCAAATGGACGACCTGGCTCTCAAGTTGTGAAACTCCACATAATAATATTGGGAATGTCAACGTCAACGAAACCGGGTCCCAGGCGAAGCAGGGGGAAGACGAATTTGGTTCACCGTCTGATACCTTTGTGCGACCAATGGGTAGGGACCGTGCAAAGAAGGCTCGTAGTACCAGCACTTCGAGCAATTCAACTGCCTGCATGGCGCTGCTGGAGAAGTTCCAAGAGGATACAGCAAGGTTCGAAGAAAAGGCTACAAAGTATGAAGATCTGGCCGCAGCATCTACAGAAGAGGATCGAAGGGATATGAAGATGTACAGGGACAAAAAGATCCAGCTTTCTGAGAACATGTTCAAACTCCACCAACTAGAGCGAGATGATCGTATAATGAATATGGACTTGGACAAGGTTGCTCCTTATGCAAGAGACTACTATGTGTATATGCAAAAGGACATTTTGGTAAGGCTTCCTCCACCATCAGACACATGACATTCAAAATATGTGGAAATTGAGCTCAGTTGAGCGTCATCGTCAGTTGTATGCAAACCATATGTTTGTTAGTCTGTTGTAGACTATGTCATCACTTGTCCATTTTGTTTCTGTGAACACAGACTATGTGCTTTGACCATTTTAATTTGCTGGAGTTCTCAGTTTGTCGCCACAGCGTCTGGCAAACAGATGGTACCATATTTCCATTCTTGAAATACACAAGTCACATGATAATTCTTGAAATGCACATACCCGTTTGTACTACCAAACTAAGTAGGCAAACAAATACTTGTTTGCAATACCAACTACCAAATTTACTAAGTAGGCAAACAAATACTTGTTTGCAGTACATTGAAAAGGCAGAAGACACTACGAAATAACTGCTGCCATCCTTTGGAACTGCTACAAAATAACTACAAGGTCGTCACCGTCCCTTTGCCTGAAAATCACAGCAAATTCAGTATGCAAAAACATAAAGGTCGTTTGTGCATACAACATAGCAACTTACCTTCAAATTTCACCTTGACGATTCCACACATGCTCTATCAAATCTTTCTTGAGCCGCCCATTAGTGTATTCGCATCTGATTTTGTTATGCCCTTCGATCAACTCGGCAATTTCTGGCACATCTCTTGTCGACGACAGGTGCATCCTCGTGGATGCTTCATAGTCTGTCCCAGCAAGTCGTTGTAGATTTGATTCAAACTTGACAGCCATGTTATGCAATATGACCACACAGTCTACAATGTACCTCAAGTCCTCCTGATCCCACATACGTGTCGGTCCTTTGATTATTGCATATTGTCCTTGCAAAACATCGAAGCACCGTTCAACGTCTTTCTGATACTCAGCTTGCTTGACTGTGAACAAACGTTGCTTGTTGCTAACAACACCGGCAACTCCACTAATTAAAGTTGCCCATGGTGGGTAAATGCCATCACACAAATAATAGCCCATGGTATATTATGTCCCATTGACAATGTAACTGATGGGAGGAGTATCACCTTTTGCCAAGCTATCTAACACCGGTGATCGATGGAGCACGTTTATGTCGTTGCATGACCCAAGCAATCCGAAAAAGCATGCCATATCCACAAGTCATGTGATGCTATTGCTTCAAGGATAATTGTGGGTTTTTTGAAATGACCTCGATAGCTAACGTGCCAAGCAGTTGGGCATCGTTCCCACTCCCAGTGCATGCAATCTATGCTCCCTAACATTCCCGGAAACCCCCTCCTTTGGGCAACGTCAAGCAAAGATGTTATGTCATGTGCGTTTGGTTTTCTAAGGAATTCTGGTCCAAACAAGTGTACTATAGACATTGTGAACTGGGCAACAGTTTCTAGGATAGTACTCTCCCCCATCCGTAAGTACTCATCGAGGCTATCTGCTGGTCCACCATAAGCTAACATACGAATGACATCAGTTACCTTTTGTATGGGGTGAAATCCGGGTTGATGTGCTGCATTGTATGATTGCCTGAAGTAGGGGTTCACCACTTGTAGAGCTTCTGTTATGTGTTCGAACATGGATTTCGTCATCCGGAATCTGAAAAAAGAACACCTCATTACATATCATATTGCCACGAAAATGAAACAATGGTAACCAGGGTACTACCGTTGTCTGAAAATGTCGTCATTGTACACAGGGATGTCTGCAAAGTAGTCTTCGACAAGCCTAGCATAACCTGAAGACCTATCCTGATGAATAATACGTCTACCTGGAACCGATCCTCTATGCACATGTGGCTTTTCTTCCTCGTCTGCAACGGTAGATGCATGAAGCATGTTGTCGGCGTTTCGAGACAGGGGGGTCCCTAAGCCGACGAGTGAGTGTGCTGCGTGCCCCAGCCCAGATGGGTCGAGCGCGTGGGCGAGCGCGAAGGGGGAGAGGCGAGGTGGCCGGAGTCGAGTGTGAGAGAGGTGGAAGTCCCGCGGCCTTCGTGTTCGTCCCGCGCCCAGGTCGGGTGCGCTTGCAGTAGGGGGGTTACAAGCGTCCACGCGGGTGAGGGAAGCGAGCGGCCCCAAGAGAGCGCCTGTCCCGTCCTCGGTCCCGCGCGGCCAACCTCTTCTAAGAAGGCCCTGGTCCTCCCTTTTATAGTCGTAAGGAGAGGATCCAGGTGTACAATGGGGGGTGTAGCAGAGTGCTACGTGTCTAGCGGAGGGAGAGCTAGCGCCCTAGGTACATGCCAATGTGGCAGCCGGAGAGATCTGGGCACCCTGCTGGCGTGATGTCGTGGCTGTCGGAGGTGCGGCGGAGCCTGGCGGAGGGACAGCTGTTGGAGCGGTCGAGTCCCTGCTGACGTCGTCCTGCTTCCGTAAGAGAGCTGGGGGCCGCCGTCGTCATAGAGCTTGTGGAGCGCCATCATTGCCCCTCCGGCGGAGCTGGCCGGATGGGACGCCGGTCTTGTTCTCCGTGACCCGAGTCGATTCGGGGTAGGATGATGATGGCGCTTCCTGTTGACGTGGCGGTCTGTGCCCTAGGCAGGGCGACGTGGGGGTTCCTCCGAAGCCGAGGTTGAGTCTGTCTTCCGTTGCCGTAGCCGAGCCCGAGCCAAGGGGTCAGCGAGGCGGAAGTTGTTCGGCCGAGGCCAGGGCGGAGTCCGAGCCCTGGGGTCGGGCGAAGCGGAGTTTCGTCATCTTCCGGGTCTTAGCCCGAATCCGAGCCCTGGGGTCGGGCGGAGCGGAGTTCGCCGTCTTCCGGGTCTTAGCCCGAGTCCGAGCCCTAGGGTCGGGCGGAGCGAGTTCGCCGTCTTCCGGGTCTTAGCCCGAGTCCGAGCCCTGGGGTCGGGCGGAGTGGAGTTCGCCGTCTTCCGGGTCTTAGCCCGAGTCCGAGCCCTGGGGTCGGGCGGAGCGGAGTTCGCCGTCTTCCGGGTCTTAGCCCGAGTCCGAGCCCTGGGGTCGGGCGGAGCGGAGTTCGCCGTCTTCCGGGTCTTAGCCCGAGTCCGAGCCCTGGGGTCGGGCGGAGCGGAGTTCGCCGTCTTCCGGGTCTTAGCCCGAGTCCGAGCCCTGGGGTCGGGCGGAGCGGAGTTCGCCGTGGCGCCTTTGGCAAGGCCTGACTGCCTGTCAGACTCACTCTGTCGAGTGGCACTGCAGTCGGAGTGGCGCAGGCGGCGCTGTCCTTCTGTCAGACTGGCCAGTGGAGCGGTGGAGTGACGGCGGTCACTTCGGCTCTGCCGGGGCGCGTGTCAGGATAAAGGTGTCAGGCCACCTTTGCGTTAAATGCCCCTGCAATTTGGTCAGTCGGTGTGGCGATTTAGTCAAGGTTGCTTCTGAGCGAAGCCAAGGCCTTGGGCGAGCCGGTGATGTGTCCGCCATAAAAGGGGGGCCTCGGGCGAGACGGAAGTCTCTCGAGGTCGGCTGCCCTTGGCCGAGGCTAGGCTTGGGTGAAGCGTGATCGAGTCACTCGTGTGGACTGATCCCTGACTTAATCGTACCCATCAGGCCTTTGCAGCTTTATGCTGATGGGGGTTACCAGCTGAGAATTAGGCGTCTTGAGGGTACCCCTAATTATGGTCCCCGACAGTAGCCCCCGAGCCTCGAAGGGAGTGTTAGCACTCGCTTGGAGGCTTTTGTCGCACTTTTTTGCAAGGGGACCAGCCTTTCTCGGTTGCATTTCGTTCCGGTGGGTGCGCGCGAGCGCACCCGCCGGGTGTAGCCCCCGAGGCCTCGGAGGAGTGGTTACACTCCTTCGAGGTCTTAATACCTCGCGTAACGCTTCGGCTGGTCTGGTCGTTCCCTCATGCGAACTGGCCGTAGCCCGGGTGCACGGTCGGGGCCCAAGCTCTCGGGCTGGTATGTTGACGCTGTCAACGATTTGGCCGGAGCCGGTTTTTGCGAGAGCAGCCCCCGAGCCTCTGCACAGGGCGAGAGGACGATCAGGGACAGACTCGACTTTTTACATACGCCCCTACGTCGCCTTTCCGCAAGGAGGAGGGGGGGAGTGCGCCATGTTACCCTCGATGGGCACCGAACATGGTGTCTCCGGTGAGCTGCAAGCGGGTAATCCGAGTGGACGTCCGTGCCCCGTTCGTTGGGGGTCGGCTAGGGGCCCAGAGGCACGCCCAAAAGTACCTGCGGGTGATTTGCCGGACCCGGTCCCCTGGCGACGGGGTCCGAGGGCTCGATGCCTCCCTTCGATGGGATTCCGTTACAAGATCGTTCCCGCTGGTCTCGGAAATGTCCTAGGGTACCTCGGGAGCGCAGCCCGAGCCTTGGTTATGTATTGAACGTACCCCTGGTCATCCCTCGCTCGGTGTCTGAGGCGACTGTGAACCCTTCGGGGGCCAGCCTTCGAACCCCTGATCATTAATGGGCGCGGAGCCCGAGTAGCCTGAGGCGGCCATGGAACCCTTCGGGGGGCTGGCCTTCGAACCCCTGACCAGTAGTGGGTGTCGGGCCCACGCGATCTGAGGCGACCGTTGAACCCTTCGGAGGGCCAGCCTTCGAACCCCTGATCAGTAGTGGGGGGCTCGGAGCCCGGTTCCTTCGCGGAGAAGGATCCCTTTCGGGGTATCCCCCTTTCCCGGTCCCTGTTGCAAGAGATAGAGAAAGAGGAAAACGGAAAAGGATACGAAATCGGACGACGTGGCGTACCTTTTCTGACGCGGTTATTATGGCGAAGGTGAAGCGTCGTGCGCTCCTCCCGTCAGAGACGCCGCGTGTCCCGCCGTGGAGTTAATGCGACGGGGCGAGTGGTTGGCGGGGCGGCTGTTACGCGTGCACGAGCCGTTTCGAGGAACGGCTGTGCCGCTTCGCGCTTTTCGAATCCTGCGTCCGGTCCAGGCGGCGTGCTGGAAACGGTTTCGCCCTGGCCTTCATATACTTGAGAGGGGGTCCGGTGACGGTTCTTCGCTCTGCTCCCTTCTTTTCCCTTTAGGTTTTCGCAACCCGGGAAACTTTAGTCGGAGGAGAGAGAAACCGCCCTCCCTGCCCCCCGCGCCGCCATCTTCTCCATCTTGGTGATGGCGGATCGAGTGACCATAATCCCCCCGCGCGATCCGTGGCCCTTCTCCACGGTGACGGCGAGTGATCTGGAGGAGCTGGTCGGCGAAGGTTTGCTCCGCCCCCTCACCGACAAGCAGCGGCCAGAGTGGATTCCTCCCGTGGGCGGAGCCGCTCCGTCCCCACCGCCGGGGTATGTCGTGAGCTTCGTCTCCTTCCATGAGCGGGGATTTGGTGTGCCGACGGGCCGCTTTATGCGGGCCATCCTATTCCACTACGGGGTGGAGTTGCACAACCTCTCCCCCAACTCCATCTCGCAGGCCGCTATTTTCGTAGCGTTATGCGAAGGGTACTTGGGAATCGCTCCTCATTGGGATTTGTGGACTTACTTCTTTCTCGCCGAGCCTTTCGCCTTGTCGACGGGGGAGAGGAGGATCCGTGCAGCGGTGCGGGCCGGCGGCTGCATTCTCTTGTTGAGGCAGTCGCGGGCGTTGCAGTACATTCCTGCCATTCTTGCGTCTTCGAACAAGGGGTGGCAGCGCCGGTGGTTCTACCTCCGGAATGACGGCGAGTTGCTCCCACCGTTTTCCCAGCGAGTAGTTACGGCTGCCACCGACGCCTGGCGCCACGGGACCCCGCACGAGAGGCAGAAAAATCTCGAGCCCCTTCTCCAGGCCCTGAAGGAGTTGCGGGAGGGGGGACTTACCGCTGCGGGAGTGATCGCCGCTTTCCACCGTCGGAGGGTGCTCCCATTGGCGGAGCGGCGGCTGCCGCTCTGGGAGATGACCCCGGAAGCTGACTGGGAGGGCTCACGAATGTCCCCTGATCCTCTCCCCTTCAACGCCCTCCAATGGCGGGTGTCGGCCGCGATGGGGAAGCCGGACCCCCACGCATACTCCCAGCTTCGGATGCGCCCTGACCAGGGGTGCGTGACTTTGGTGAGCGTTCGCTCCTCCCTTCTTCGTATATCTGGTCGCTCCGGGTCCTTATGATCGGGTTCCTTTCTCCCCTCCTTTTAGGATGTGGGGTGTCACAAACCCTCCCTGCCACGGGTCCCGGAGGACGCGGTGGACCGTGCAGCGCGGCGGGTCGCCGCGGAGGAGAAGAAGAAAAAGAAGGACGCGGAGAAGGCCCGGGCCCGCGAGCGGAGGCGGGCTCGGGACGCCTTGGAGAAGCGCCGCCGCCAGCAGGAGAGGGACGGACTCCCGAGGGAGCCGTCGCCGGAGACGCCCGACGACGATAACGACGATGATGATGATAATGATGACGACATGGCCGCCCGTCTCGGCCTCAGCCTCGGCCTGGGGTGTGGCCAGGAGCCGTCGAGCCAGCCCCCGAGCGAGCCGACTCCGTCAGCCCCCGAAGTCGGGGCGTCGGGCTCCCGACCCAAGGCGCGGGGGCGAACCGAGAGGTCACCTGACCCCTCAGCCGGAGGGGCTGAAGTAGTTCCGGAGGTCCAGGCCAAGGCGTCTGTTCCCCAGGGGCCGCCGCTTGTGTTGGTGGCGCACGGGGGTGACCCTCAGGTCGTCGCGGCCGTGCCCGGGGAATTTGCCTCCCAGGCGCCCCAAGCGCCGGCGAAGCGGACCTCGGCGGCCATTTCGAGAGCCGGGATCCAAGAAGGCTCTCCCCAGGCACGGTGGATCATGGCCCGGAGTGGGTGAGTACCTCGGAACGTCTTCGTCTTGGCTTCCCATTCGTATGTCTTGGTTGTGATCCCCTTTCTTTTTTATCCAGCAAGCGAAGTCATGGCCAGACCGACCTGGCACCCCGGAAGGCCCTCAAGACGGCGCCGAACTGTGTGGCCAGCGCCATTCAGCCGACCCTTTCGCGGGGTACTCCGACATCGGGGGCTCGGGCGTCGCCACCCTCGGGGGAGCGGGCTCCCGAGGCCGGCTCTTCAGCCGAGGCGGCGATCGTGGTTGAGGAGGCGGCTGACGTCCACGCGGCTCTGAGTTCGCCTGTCGTGCTGGTCATGCCGGCGCCTGCCACCGCCGAGGTTGCCGCCGTCCCTGTCGAAGGGTGTCCAGTTGCCGCCAGCGCCGGGATGGCTGATGCGTCGGCGCCCAAGACCTCAGAAGAGGTGGGCGCGGTCACGCAATCCGTCCAGCCGGGTGACAGCCTCATCGCTGTGCGGCGGAGCCCCGAGGCCCGGCGCCCGTTGCTCCGATTCTGGACCCGCGAGGCCTCGGACCCCGTCTTCGTTCTCGATGATGAGCAGGAGGACCAGTCCTGGGGTGAGCTCCGCGAGTGCGCAGAGGCAACGGTGGGGTCGCTCCGGTCGTCGCTGGAGGTTTTCTGCAGAGACGTCCCCAAAATCCTCCAGGTAGCGGTTTCGGGCATACCTTTTTTCCTTCTGTGAGATACTCGTTGTGACGCCCTGTTTCCTTTCCCCAGGATCTGACGGACCGGAGCGCCGCCAAGTCGTCGTTCATCCGCCGTGAGGTTGATGTCTGGGGCTCGCTGCGATCCCTGAGATCTTCGCTCGCCGGGGCTACCACGCGCCTTTCTCAGCAGGATGCCAAGGTGGCGGACCTCCAGCTGCTCTGCGCCGACCTGAGAGCCGAGGCGGCAGCAGCGCGTGCGGAGGCGCAACAGCAGCGATCGGAGCTCGTCCAGGTCGTCGAGGAACGGAACCGACTTCAGGGCCGGGCTGCCGAGGCCGAAAGCCGAGCCGAGACCCTCGCGGCTGACTTAGCCGCGACCCAGGTCGCGACCTCGGAGCACCGTGCCCGAGCCGGAAGTACGTCTTGGTCCTCCCTAGTTCTTTTTCTTGTCCATTTCCCTTGCTTGTGCTTGAGGTATTTCTCCTGGCTACTTGCAGAGCTTGAGTCCGCCCTTGACGAGTCCGCCAAGGCGCTTGCTGAGGCGCTTGCCGGAGCCGCCGAGCAGAGGGAGGCGGACCTCGCGGCCATGTCCGAGGCCGTCTCGGACTTTTATCGTGTCCTTGGCTCCGGCGACGTCCCTTCAGGAAGCTCCCCTCAGAGCCGCCTTCGAGCCTTAGGTGGTCATGCCCGCGGCAGAGTCCGCGAAGCGCTACACCACGGCGTCAGGCGGGCCTTCGCCGTGCTCGCTTCTCACTACGTTGTGGACCTGGAGCGGGTTAGTGAGGGGTACTGTCTTCCTGACGAAGATGATGCTGCTCTGGCGGAGGTGCAGCGGCTTGACGCGGTCGCCGCGGGTCCGAGCGCGGTGCTGGCGACCACCTTTGAGGCGGAGGTCCTTCCTCCTGCGACGTCACCGGAGGCCGAGATGGACCCCACCGATGGCGGGGGTGGAGCTGAAGGCGCGGCTCCTTCCCAAGGCGGCGCCTGATTCTCGTTTGAACAGTTTCTTGTTGAATGTGCGTCTCACCACGGCCGCTGTGGCCTGAACACTTTTGTCTTTCTTGCATGGAGTCGTACTCTCCTTTCTTTCCATCCGCATGTTCGTCCTAGCTCGTCAATAATAGGGTAGCTTCTCGAGTTGGGCCATTCTTCGTGGCAGGTGATGAGTGAGGTATCCCTAACCCGGAGGTACGGGAGTTCCTCAGCTCAATCAGCCTTGCCATTTTCATGTACACGCGTTCGCTCCTCGAGACCCGGCTTCTGACATAGCCGGGAGAACGTAGCTGGGGGAACGCAAGAGGCCCCTTTTTTGATTTAAAAAGATCTTGACGCAGAGGGGTTCCCCCTTTTTAGCCCCCGAGGGAGGGTCGGGCTCCGCCAAGGCGAGGCCGACCCTTCCTTGATGATCGAGGCGCAGAGGCTGCCTGACGGATCGGGCTCCGGCCTGAATATCCAGCGAGTGCTCGGCGACATCCCTCGGTATGCCGGGCATGTCCGAGGGACTCCACGCAAAGACGTCGGCGTTTGCGCGGAGAAAGTCGACGAGCACTGCTTCCTATTTGGGGTCGAGCCCGGAACCGATCCGGACCTGCTTGGTGGTGTCGCCACTGGGGTCGAGAGGGACGGCCTTGACCGTCTCCGCTGGCTCGAAGTTGCCGGCATGGCGCTTCACGTCTGGCACCTCCTTGGAGAGGTTCTCCAGGTCAGCGATGAGGGCCTCGGACTCGGCGAGGGCCTCGGCGTACTCCACGCACTCCACGTCGCATTCGAACGCGTGTTTGTACGTGGGGCCGACGGTGATGACCCCGTTGGGGCCCGGCATCTTGAGCTTCAGGTAGGTGTAGTTGGGGACGGCCATGAACTTCGCGTAGCATGGCCTCCCTAGCACGGCGTGGTAGGTTCCTCGGAACCCGACCACTTCGAACGTCAGGGTCTCCCTTCGGAAGTTGGAGGGTGTCCCGAAGCAGACGGGGAGGTCGAGTCGCCCGAGGGGCTGGACGCGCTTCCCAGGGATGATCCCGTGGAAGGGCGCAGCGCCTGCTCGGACGGAGGACAGATCGACGCGCAGGAGCTTGAGGGTCTCGGCGTAGATGATGTTGAGGCAGCTGCCCCCATCCATCAGGACCTTGGTGAGCCTGACATCGCCGACAACGGGGTCGACGACGAGCGGGTATTTCCCCGGGCTCGGCACATGGTCGGGGTGGTCGGCCTGGTCGAAAGTGATGGGCTTGTCGGACCAGTCTAGGTAGACTGGCACCGCCACCTTCACCGAGCAGACCTCCCGGCGCTCTTGCTTGCGGTGCCGAGCCGAGGTATTCGCCGCATGCCCTCCATAGATCATGAAGCAGTCGCGGACCTCGGGGAACTCTCCTGCTAGGTGATCTTCGTTCTTGTCGTCGTCGCGGGCCCTGCCACCCTCGGCGGGTGGCCCGGCCCTGTGGAAGTGACGCCGAAGCATAACGCACTCCTCGAGGGTGTGCTTGACGGGCCCCTGATGGTAGGGGCACGGCTCCTTGAGCATCTTGTCGAAGAGGTTTGCACCTCCGGGGGGCTTCCGAGGGTTCTTATACTCGGCGGCGGCGACAAGGTCCGCGTCAGCGGCGTCGCGTTTCGATTGCGACTTCTTCTTGCCTTTCTTCTTGGCGCCGCGTGGAGCAGACGCCTCGGGAGCTCCTTCCGATGGGCAGCCCTGGGGCTGCTTGTCCTTTCGGAAGATAGCCTCGACCGCCTCCTGGCCAGAGGCGAACTTGGTGGCGATGTCCATCAGCTCGCTCGCCCTGGTGGGGGTTTTGCGACCCAGCTTGCTCACCAGGTCGCGACAAGTGGTGCCGGCGAGGAACGCGCCGATGACATCCGAGTCGGTGATGTTGGGCAGCTCGGTGCGCTGCTTCGAGAATCGCCGGATGTAGTCCCGGAGCGACTCCCCCGGCTGTTGCCGGCAGCTTCGAAGGTCCCAGGAATTCCTGGGGCGCACGTATGTGCCCTGGAAATTGCCAGCGAAGGCTTGGACCAAGTCGTCCCAGTTGGAGATCTGCCCCGGAGGCAGGTGCTCCAACCAGGCGCGAGCAGTGTCGGAGAGGAACAGGGGGAGGTTACGGATGATGAGGTTGTCGTCGTCCGTTCCACCCAGTTGGCAGGCAAGGCGGTAGTCCGCGAGCCACAGTTCCGGTCTCATTTCCCCCGAGTACTTCGTGATAGTAGTCGGGGGTCGGAACCGGGTCGGGAATGGCGCCCGTCGGATGGCCCGACTGAAGGCCTGCGGACCGGGTGGTTCGGGCGAGGGACTCCGATCCTCCCCGCTGTCGTAGCGCCCCCCACGCCTGGGGTGGTAGCCTCGGCGCACCCTTTCGTCGAGGTGAGCCCGACGGTCGCGTCGATGGTGCTCGTTGCCGAGGTGGCCCGGGGCCGCAGGCGCGGTGTTGCGCGTGCGCCCGGTGTAGACCGAAGCTTCCCGCATGAATCGGGAAGTCGCGGCATGAGGTTCCGAGGGATATCCTTGCCTTCGCGAGGCAGTGCTCTCGGCCCGCCGGGCCGCAGCGCCTTCCAGGAGATTCTTGAGTTCCCCCTGGATTCGCCGACCCTCGGTGGTTGACGGCTCCGGCATCGCGCGGATGAGCATTGCTGCGGTTGCCAGGTTCTGACCAACCCCGCTGGATGCGGGCGGCGGCCTGATCCTGACATCGTTGGCGACGCGGTGCTGGAGACCTTGGGGCAGGTGACGTATTTCTCCGGCCAGGGGTTGGACCACCCATGCCTGTCCGACGTCCCGACGGATCGGCTCAAGCGCTCATGTTCCCTCGTTGAGCCTGGCCTGCACCTCGCGGACTTGCTCGAGTTGTGGGTCGTAACCCCCCGCCGGAGCGGGGACCACAGCTAGCTCCCGTGGGATGTCGGCGCGAGGCACCGGCCTAGGGAGATCACCGTCCTCCGGCATGCCAAGATGGTTGCCTTCGGAGGGATCCCCTAGCTCGATGTGGAAACATTCGCGGCTTGGGCCGCAGCTCTTGTCGCCAAGGCTGCGGCTTCCATCGGAACAGTCGGATAGGCAGTAGTCACATGCGGTCATGAAGTCTCGCACGGCACTGGGGTTGCCAAGTCCGGAGAAATCCCATCCGATGCTGGGATCGTCATCTTCCTCGGACCCAGAGGGCCCGTAGGTCGAGACGTCCATCAGTCGGTCCCAAGGCGACCGCATACTGAACCTCAGTAGGGTTGCACTCGCCTCAATGCGAGCGCCCGCCAAAACGAGGTCGTTTGGCGGGTTGAGGCCGAGTCGAAATGACGCAAGATGGGAGTTAGTCGGTACCTTTTGGTCGACGAGGAGCGACGTAGTCACATCGGGGACTGGTTGCACCGTCTTCTCTGGTTCGAGGGCGACGTCCTGCAGGCTTTCCGCGAGCGCGCCGGCGTCGTCTTCTTGCTCGGGGTCAGCGTGCCGCGGGGGGACGGCGCTTGCCTCCGTTTTGAACGCGAGGTCGACGTCCGGCGTGCCTTCCGTCGGGGCGTCGGGGGCATCGATTCGCTCGACGGCCGACGAAGCGCGGCCTCCCACCTGGCCTTGACGACCCCGCCTCCTCCTCCGTTGGCGGGGGAGAGAACGGAGCGAGCCCGAATGTTGCCTTTCCACCACGCGGGGAAGACGTCGTCGATTCCGCCGCCGGCGGGCGGGTTGTCGGCCGCCATTGTCGTAGTCGCGCGGCGGTGGAAGAAGTATCATGTCGTAGCTGCTGTCGAAGGACATGAACTCAAGAGTCCCGAAACGAAGCACCGTCCCGGGCCGGAGAGGTTGCTGGAGACTGCCCATCTGGAGCTTGACGGGGAGCTGTTCGTCAGCACGCAGCGTGCCCCTACCCGGCGCGCCAACTGTCGGCGTTTCGAGATAGGGGGGTCCCTAAGGCGACGAGTGAGTGTGCTGCGTGCCCCAGCCCAGATGGGTCGAGCGCGTGGGCGAGCGCGAAGGGGGGAGAGGCGAGGTGGCCGGAGTCGAGTGTGAGAGAGGTGGAAGTCCCGCGGCCTTCGTGTTCGTCCCGCGCCCAGGTCGGGCCGGGTGCGCTTGCAGTAGGGGGGTTACAAGCGTCCACGCGGGTGAGGGAAGCGAGCGGCCCCAAGAGAGCGCCTGTCCCGTCCTCGGTCCCGCGCGGCCAACCTCTTCTAAGAAGGCCCTGGTCCTCCCTTTTATAGTCGTAAGGAGAGGATCCAGGTGTACAATGGGGGGTGTAGCAGAGTGCTACGTGTCTAGCGGAGGGAGAGCTAGCGCCCTAGGTACATGCCAATGTGGCAGCCGGAGAGATCTGGGCACCCTGCTGGCGTGATGTCGTGGCTGTCGGAGGTGCGGCGGAGCCTGGCGGAGGGACAGTTGTTGGAGCGGTCGAGTCCCTGCTGACGTCGTCCTGCTTCCGTAAGAGAGCTGGGGGCCGCCGTCGTCATAGAGCTTGTGGAGCGCCATCATTGCCCCTCCGGCGGAGCTGGCCGGATGGGACGCCGGTCTTGTTCTCCATGACCCGAGTCGATTCGGGGTAGGATGATGATGGCGCTTCCTATTGACGTGGCGGTCTGTGCCCTAGGCAGGGCGACGTGGGGGTTCCTCCGAAGCCGAGGTTGAGTCTGTCTTCCGTTGCCGTAGCCGAGCCCGAGCCAAGGGGTCGGGCGAGGCGGAAGTTGTTCGGCCGAGGCCAGGGCGGAGTCCGAGCCCTGGGGTCGGGCGAAGCGGAGTTTCGTCATCTTCCGGGTCTTAGCCCGAGTCCGAGCCCTGGGGTCGGGCGGAGCGGAGTTCGCCGTCTTCCGGGTCTTAGCCCGAGTCCGAGCCCTGGGGTCGGGCGGAGCGGAGTTCGCCGTCTTCCGGGTCTTAGCCCGAGTCCGAGCCCTGGGGTCGGGCGGAGCGGAGTTCGCCGTCTTCCGGGTCTTAGCCCGAGTCCGAGCCCTGGGGTCGGACGGAGCGGAGTTCGCCGTCTTCCGGGTCTTAGCCCGAGTCCGAGCCCTGGGGTCGGGCGGAGCGGAGTTCGCCGTGGCGCCTTTGGCAAGGCCTGACTGCCTGTCAGACTCACTCTGTCGAGTGGCACTGCAGTCGGAGTGGCGCAGGCGGCGCTGTCCTTCTGTCAGACTGGCCAGTGGAGCGGTGGAGTGACGGCGGTCACTTCGGCTCTGCCGGGGGCGCGTGTCAGGATAAAGGTGTCAGGCCACCTTTGCGTTAAATGCCCCTGCAATTTGGTCAGTCGGTGTGGCGATTTAGTCAAGGTTGCTTCTGAGCGAAGCCAAGGCCTTGGGCGAGCCGGTGATGTGTCCGCCATAAAAGGGGGGCCTCGGGCGAGACGGAAGTCTCTCGAGGTCGGCTGCCCTTGGCCGAGGCTAGGCTTGGGTGAAGCGTGATCGAGTCACTCGTGTGGACTGATCCCTGACTTAATCGTACCCATCAGGCCTTTGCAGCTTTATGCTGATGGGGGTTACCAGCTGAGAATTAGGCGTCTTGAGGGTACCCCTAATTATGGTCCCCGACACATGTGTAGCACTTGTTCATCCTCATACATGTGTTTCAAACGTCGGTGCCACGAATTAGATGAAGAAGCCATCTTGTCAGTAGGATAGCTGCAACCTAAAAACCTCACCTCTGCAAACCGCTTGTGTTCAATTACCAAATCCGCGAAATTTCTTGTCCACGGTTGTTGGAAGAGTTGACCCACAAATCGAAGCTAGTTGGGCAACCCTGCATTTGGACTTGGAATCAATTTGATTGAAGTGTAGTTGCAAACAGTAATTTGTGGGAGACCAAACAGCGGCCAGCGCCACTTGTTCTGTACCTCGACGGCGACGATGGAGAAGACGGGGAGCACGCCGGAGCTCGGCCGAACATGGACAGTACCACCGCGTCGAGGAAGCGAGCTTCGCCGCCATCGCCTTCGGACGAGATCCGTTTTTGGACCTGTGGCGGCAACGGAATGATGATGATGGAGAAGACGGGGAGCACGCCGGAGCTCGGCCGAACATGGACAGTACCACCGCGTCGAGGAAGCGAGCTTCGCCGCCGTCGCCTTCAGCCAAGATCCGTTTTCTGACCTTTGGCGGCAACGGAAACGGCCGCCCTTCCCTCCTCCGAGTACGGCGCCGTATACGGTCCCTGCTGGAAACGCCTCCACGCTCCGCCTACGCAAACGCGGAGGGCGCTCTCTAGGATACGGAGGGCGCCGTTGCTGGAGTTGGTCTTACCAGTTGGAACGAGGAGTGTACAATACATGTCCAACTGCAAAAGCTCCCAATTGTTTTCAAATACAAATGAAGCGCAGCCACATGACGCATGCTGGCATTCATCAATTACTCTGAGCTAGCTAGATACTTAATTATCTAGCTTAAATAAGCCCACTTCCTCAAAGGAAGATTCTCTACCCTTTTGTTAAAGCACGTACACGTATATCGCCTTAATAATCACAGCAAGATACACAAAGGACAAATCCATATCATCTCGAACACCTAACCCTAGTTGTTTAAAATAATAGCCGCGCCTCTAAACAGTTGCATTGTGGACGGGTCGGTATTTTATAATGTCATGACAGGCTGCCCTCAAATTCCAATTCAGAGACTGCAGATCTCCAAACAATTCCTCCTAGTGCTCTGTGGAGTAAGAGATCAGCGATCAGGCATTGATCGCCCTTTGGACAGTATCACGAGTCAAGAAGTCAATTCAGTTCCAAATTAAGCGTGGTAATAAGGACAGACCAGTAGGGACTGCAGTTTCGAATCCAGAAAAGAAACAAGTGCACACACATCAAAAAAAAAAACTCCGATGCTTGGGGTGTGGTTAAGCGATGACAAGACTCTTTGTCTTGACTCAACTCCATGGTGTGTTTAGTCAAACTGACCAGACAATAAGTTTATATAGTTTCTTAATTAATCTATGAAGCTATGCATCTGATGCCTACGTTCGAAATAGATTCCGCTCTGAGCTAGTCTGTCTACGAGTAGAAGATTAGAAGGTGCAGGGTTGTTGAATATGGTTTGACCATTACGTATAAGATGCTAGGCAGGTCGTCCACTACCGGAATCAATAGCTTCGCCGAGTGCCGGAAGCACTCGGCGAAGCCTTAAAAACACTCGGCAAAGAAGGCTCGGTAAACAGTGCATCGGCAAAGACTTCTTTGCCGAGTACTTTTTCTCGGGCACTCGGCAAATATCTTTGCCGAGTGTCAGGGAGCACTCGGCAAAGAAAAGCGACCGTTACGGCGCCGGTTGACGGAGACGGCGGATTTGCCGAGTGTCAACGGTGACACTCGGCAACGAAGATATCTTTGCCGAGTGTCCGCCTGGAAGCACTCGGCAAAGCCGACCTCTTTGCCGAGTGCCAGTTGGGACACTCGGCAAAGAGCCCGCCAGGGGAGGGTCCCCATGTCAGGCTCTTTGCCGAGTGTCCCGATAGGCACTCGGCAAAGCCGACCTCTTTGCCGAGTGCCAGCGACATAACACTCGGCAAAGAACCTAAGCCGGTGCCCAGGTCTGTGCTCTTTGCCGAGTGTTATGACCCAGACACTCGGCAAAGAGCCTCTTTGCCGAGTGTTACACTCGGCAAAGTGACCAGTATGTACCTTTTTTATTTGTTTTTTGTTTTCCATCCACACAAACAGAAGATATCACATATATATCGCATATATACATCACAGATATCATCACAGACATAAATAACCAACACAAACATAAAATCGTGACCACAAACATAAATATCCATCACAAACATAAGTGTTCAACACAAGTATTAAACACAAACATAAGTCTCAAACGTCGCAAGCTCTCACATAAGTATCAAACAGAAACATAAGTATTATACATAAGTTCTGAAGTCTAAAACAATGACTCATGGAGGTGGGCGGTTTGGCCGGGGCTGCGTTGGGCTGAACCCTTCCGGAGGGTTGTTGGATGCCGCCCCAGATTGGCCCTGCACAGAGAAGAGATAGCATGTGTTATACCAGATGCATTACAAACATCTAACTACAATTTGTCCAACAACCTGCTGCTGGTCGTCGTCGTCCTGAGGCGCCGCCTGCTGCTGCGCTGCCTGCTCTGCCTCGTGCTGCTGCGCTGCCTGCTCTGCCTCGTGCTGCTGCGCTGCCTGCTCTGCATCGTCCGCCGTCCTACTCCTCCTCCCCCTCCTCCTCCTCAGGAAACCGCCCACCATATTTGTCCAACAACCTGCAATTAAGAGTAAACAAATAAGTGCATATAAAATAAGTGCAATTTAAAAACATGTGCGAAATAAAAAGTCATATAGCATTACATCGATTAAAAATAATCTTCATATGTGTCGGGGTTAGCCGGATCATAACTCTCATCATCACTATCAAGCATTTCAATCTCAACACCATCGGAAGACGCAACCTCATCATTGCCTTCAAGGATTACTAAGTCATTATCATTTTGCACCTCATCATCCTCCTCATCAACAGCCATTTCAATATCTACGTCCATTCCGATAGCTTCTGTTAAGTCTATCTCAAATCGCCCTTCTAGCCCATCTTCTTGGAAGAACTCTCCATCATATGTGTCCGGGTCTAAGTTGTAATCTTCATCGTTAGGAACAGGTAACCTCCCATGCAGCGATACCTTATACACAACATCCCAACCCTTAAGATGTTCTTTCGTTTGACACGCATATGGGAGATAATACACTTGTGTGGCCTGTTGGGCCACGATATAGACATCGTCTCCTGCTAAGGTGGAATCTTGTCGAATTTCGACTATCCCAAGATTAGAATGTGTCCATCTCGTCACTTGAGGGTCAAACCAATGACATTTGAATATCACTGGAGTAAGAGGTTTGGAACCATAAAAATTGAGCTCATATATTTCTTCAATTCGTCCAAAATAATCGACATTGTCAAGGCCCGGCGTAAAGACTCCAGAACACGTTGTTTTCCGATTGGGCCGACTTTGGTCGTAGTGTGTTGTGCGAAAACGGTATCCATTGACGTCATACCCAGAATATTTCTTGACCCTATAAGCAAAGCCGTTGGCTACTTGTCTCAACTCGGCACTCATAGACGGATCTCTTTGGCCCTGCAAGTATTCGCAAGTTAAAAGATGCTAAATTGAGTTCAAAGACGTATCTCTTTTACAAACTAAGCACGTACCTTACGTTTGAACCAGGAAATGAAATCGGGCAACCCATTTCTCGCACCCTTTCTAAGAAGAGCGTCATATTCCTGTGGAGTGGGGGTCCCTTGATCGACGCCGGAATTCATGAAGAAATTGTTCCATGTATGGCGTCACCTCTTCAAGGTTGGTCAATACGTATAGCATGATATGTCGCCACTCGTCATGATTCAGGGTCTTGGTGGTCGAGCCACTTGCGCTTCCGAGTTGGCCTCGAAATATGCTAAGGTTCGATTCATTGTCGCCATCATTGTAACGAGGGGGTGGATTATGCACGCTCGGCAGTTTGTCACCATAATAAGTTGTTGTGAAGTTTGAGACCTCCTCTAGAATGTATGCCTCTGCAATGGAAGCCTCGATTTTGCATTTATTTCTACATTTCTTTCGAATAGTCTTTAGACATCTCTCGATTGGATAGCACCAACGTCCCTGCACGGGCCCCCCATTCGTGCCTCATAGGGGAGATGAAGAATCAAATGCTGCATTGGATTGAAAAAGCCGGGTGGAAATATCTTCTCAAGCTTACACAGTAACACGGGGGCCAATCTTTCCAAGTCTGCAACAACGGTCCGAGACAACTCTTTTGCACAAAGCTGACGGAAGAAATAGCTCAACTCTGAAAGCGCTAGCCAGACATGCTCAGGGACATAGCCTCGAACCATCGCAGGAAGAATCCGTTCAATCCATATGTGGAAGTCATGACTCTTCATCCCTAAGACTCGCATAGTAGATAAGTTCACCCCCCTACTCAGGTTAGATGCATAACCATCAGGGAACATCAACATCTTGATCCACTGAAGTACTTCCTTCCTCTGGGCCCTGCTTAGGGCGAAATCGGCCTTAGGCCTTCTCCATGTCTTTCCGCCACTTGGCGGCTTCATCTCTAGTTTTGGTCTATCACATAACGCTGCCAGATCCACTCTTGCCTTCACATTATCCTTTGACTTATCAGGAATGTCCATAATTGTTGCCCACAGTGCCTCGGCAACATTCTTTTCAGTGTGCATCACGTCAATGTTGTTTGGAAGGAGCAGGTCGTCATAATAGGGGAGCCGAGTCAAGCCAGACTTATGTGTCCACATATGCTGCTCACCATATCCCACAAAACCACCTTCTGTATTGGCCACGAGCCCATCTATCTGTTGACGAATTTTGGCACCAGTCATCGCTGCAGGTGGGCGGTCTGTAACTACGACACCTTTCGTAAAGTTCTTGATGTCTAGGCGGAATGGATGGTCAGCAGGAAGAAATTGTCGATGTTTATCGAAGGACGAATATTTGCCACCCTTTTTCAACCAAATGAACCTGAGAGCTTCCTTGCAAACTGGGCATGGGAACTTACCGTGAACACACCAGGCACAGAATAGCCCATAGGCCGGTAAGTCATGCATGGAGTACTGGTACCAAACATGCATTCTGAAGTTTGTCTTCGTAGCTCGGTCAAACGTCCATACCCCTTCCTCCCAGGCACGTACCAATTCATCGATCAAAGGCTCCATGTACACGCCCATTTTGTTCCCCGGGTGTCCGGGAATTATCAACGACACGAATATATTCTGCCTTTGAAAGCACACACCAGGGGGGAGATTGATTGGGATAACAAACACGGGCCAACATGTGTACGGGGCAGCGCTCATTCCATAGGGATTGAACCCATCTGTGGCCAACGCAACACGTACATTACGAGCCTCTTCGGCTTTCTCACGGTGAATGTCATCAAAGTGTTTCCATGCTTCACCATCTGATGTGTGCACCATCTTGTCAGGATTGTATTGTTTTCCATTTTTGTGCCAAGTCATCTGTTTCGCGGATTCCTCTGTCATGTACAGACGCTGGATCCTCGGTACGAACAGAAGGTGTCATAGGATTGTCAAGGGGATGTCGAGCTGCCTCTTATGTCCATCACCAGAGTCTACCTCCATAAACCTAGACGAATTACACTTGGGACAGTACTTTGCCTCCGCGTATTCTTTCCTAAATAGCACGCAGCCCTTCGGACAAGCATGAATCTGCTCATACGTCATCTTGAGTGCACGAAGTAGTTTCTGTGCCTCGTACATGCTCTTTGGCAGAACGTGATTATCCGGAAGCAGACTCCCAATAACCGTCAACAAGCCATCGAATGCGTCTCTACTCATGCTGTACTGCGACTTGAACGCCATTACACGCCCAATGGCATCCAGTTGAGAAACCTTTGTCTGGCCGTGAAGGGGCTTCTGTGCCGCGTCGAACATGTCGTAGAACGCCTTTGCAGTCGGCTCTGGCTCGTCATCCATACATCCTCCCGTGTACTGTGCCTCCTGATAGTCGTTCAACATATCCGCTACCCCCGCATCCGCGTCATAATCCTCGACACGTTGTCTCAGCACCTCCTCTCTCGTACGATGCGCTTCACCATGAAATATCCACCGAGTATAGCCCGGCGTAAATCCATTCTTCCAAATATGTTCTACCATGGTCTTCTTTGGTTTTCTTTTCCGGTTGTCACATTTGCTGCACGGGGATGGGACTAGACTCGCTCCTTTAGCAGCTTCGCCATATGCCCGTTCCACGAAATCATCGGTCTTTCTAATCCATTCAGTAGTGACATCGTTTCTTCCTCTACGGCTCGTGTACATCCACTCACGGTGCTCCATCCTATAACATATTTAACCAAAGCCTATCAACAAAAAAATCCGGTAGCACCTCCCCTGCACGGGGAGGTTTTCAAAGCCTGTAAATATAAGTAGCAGCACGATGGCTGACATCCACACATATACATATCCACACATATATATTAATGCCTAAATAACCACATAAACAATTAGAAGACTTACCTAATGCATGCAAAGTGAGGACTAAAAACCTAACTCTATTTCACAATACACAATCACACACAAAAAACCTAATTCTATTTCACAATACACAATCACAATACACAACCACACATATACATTTATTTGATAATAGTTAGCAACTAAAATGTAAACATTAGTTTATACCTATTTGCTCGGCGTGGACGGTGCACGACGGCGAACGGGCGTGACGACGTGGAGGTCGTGAGCGGTTGACGGCGTGGAGGTCGTCGGCGCGGGGTCGTCGGTGGTCGTGGGCGGCGCGCGGCGAGCGGGCGGCGCGGGCGCACGGGCGCGCGACGAGCGGGCGCGCACGGGCGCGCAGGCCGGCGGCGAGGTGGCCGGCGGCGGGTGGCCGGCGGCGAGGGTGGGCGCGGCAGCGACGTCGGCGGCGAGGGTGGGCGCGTGCAGCGAGTGAGCGTGAGTGAGAGAGAGAACAAGGAGAAGCCGTTGGATCGGCTAAGTTCATGTTCTTTGCCGAGTGCCCGCGATGCGGCACTCGGCAAAGATTTTTTTTTATTTTTAAAAAAGGGTTTGCCGAGTGCCAGATCGGCGGCACTCGGCAAAGACGCCTTCTTTGCCGAGTGCCATCCAGGGGCACTCGGCAAAGGCTACTTTCCTCTTCTTTGCCGAGTGCCACCCGAGGACACTCGGCAAAGCCAACTTTGCCGAGTGTCCACCACTCGACACTCGGCAAAGTACATTTGTATTTTTTTTGTTTTCAGCACCAAACTTTTTGTGGTATGTTTCTAAACTATATAGACCTACATGTATCATTTTGGGACAATTATAACAGTGTTTGCAATATTTAGTAGATTTAGTTCGTTTATTTGAATTTCTTCGGAAAATTCAAATTTGAACTTGTCGGGGACCATAATTAGGGGTACCCTCAAGACGCCTAATTCTCTGCTGGTAACCCCCATCAGCATAAAGCTGCAAAGGCCTGATGGGTACGATTAAGTCAGGGATCAGTCCACACGAGTGACTCGATCACGCTTCACCCGAGCCTAGCCTCGGTCAAGGGCAGCCGACCTCGAGAGACTTCCGTCTCGCCCGAGGCCCCCCTTTTTACGGCGGACACATCACCGGCTCGCCCGAGGCCTTGGCTTCGCTCAGAAGCAACCTTGACTAAATCGCCACACCGACTGACCAAATTGCAGGGGCATTTAACGCAAAGGTGGCCTGACACCTTTATCCTGACACGCGCCCCCCCCGGCAGAGCCGAAGTGACCGCCGTCACTCCACCGCTCCACTGGCCAGTCTGACAGAAGGACAGCGCCGCCTGCGCCACTCCGACTGCAGTGCCACTCAACAGAGTGAGTCTAACAGGCAGTCAGGCCTTGCCAAAAGCGCCACGGCGAACTCCGCTCCGCCCGACCCCAGGGCTCGCACTCGGGCTAAGACCCGGAAGACGGCGAACTCCGCTCCGCCCGACCCCAGGGCTCGGACTCGGGCTAAGACCCGGAAGACGGTGAACTCCGCTCCGCCCGACCCCAGGGCTCGGACTCGGGCTAAGACCCGGAAGACGGCGAACTCCGCTCCGCCCGACCCCAGGGCTCGGACTCGAGCTAAGACCCGGAAGACGGCGAACTCCGCTCCGCCCGACCCCCGGGGCTCGGACTCGGGCTAAGACCCGGAAGACGGCGAACTCCGCTCCGCCCGACCCCAGGGCTCGGACTCGGGCTAAGACCCGGAAGACGACGAAACTCCGCCTCGCCCGACCCCAGGGCTCGGACTCCGCCCTGACCTCGGCCGAACGACTTCCGCCTCGCCCGACCCCATGGCTCGGCCTCGGCAACAGAGGACAGACTCAACCTCGGCTTCGGAGGAGCCCCCACGTCACCCTGCCTAGGGCACAGACCCGCCACGCCAACAGGAAGCGCCATCATCATCCTACCCCGAATCGACTCGGGTCACGAAGAACAAGACCGGCGTCCCATCCGGCCAGCTCCGCCGGAGGGGCAATGATGGCGCTCCACCAGCTCTGTGACGACGACGGCCCCCAGCTCTCTTACGGAAGCAGGACGACGTCAGCAGGGACTCGACCGCTCCGACAGCTGTCCCTCCGCCAGGCTCCGCCGCACCTCCGACAGCCACGACATCACGCCAGCAGGGTGCCAAGATCTCTCCGGCTGCCACATTGGCATGTACCTAGGGCGCTAGCTCTCCCTCCGCTAGACACGTAGCACTCTGCTACACCCCCCATTGTACACCTGGATCCTCTCCTTACGACTATAAAAGGGAGGACCAGGGCCTTCTTAGAGAAGGTTGGCCGCGCGGGACCGAGGACGGGACAGGCGCTCTCTTGGGGCCGCTCGCTTCCCTCACCCGCGTGGACGCTTGTAACCCCCCTACTGCAAGCGCACCTGACCTGGGCGCGGGACGAACACGAAGGCCGCAGGACTTCCACCTCTCTCACGCTCGACTCCGGCCACCTCGCCTCTCCCCCCTTCGCGCTCGCCCACGCGCTTGACCCATCTGGGCTGGGGCACGTAGCACACTCACTCGTCGGCTTAGGGACCCCCCTGTCTCGAAACGCCGACAGTTGGCGCGCCAGGTAGGGGCCTGTTGCGTGCTGACGAACAGCTCCCCGTCAAGCTCCAGATGGGCAGTCTCCAGCAACCTCTCCGGCCCGGGACGGTGCTTCGTTTCGGGACTCTTGAGTTCATGTCCTTCGACGGCAGCTACGACATGATACTTCTTCCACCGCCGCGCGACTACGACAATGGCGGCCGACAACCCGCCCGCCGGCGGCGGAATCGACGACATCTTCCCCGCGTGGTGGAAGAGCAACATTCGGGCTCGCTCCGTTCTCTCCCCCGCCAACGGAGGAGGAGGCGGGGCCATCAAGGCCAGGCGGGAGGCCGCGCTTCGTCGGCCGTCGAGCGAATCGACGCCCCCGACGCCCCGACGGAAGGCACGCCGGACGTCGACCTCGCGTTCAAGACGGAGGCAAGCGCCGCCCCCCCGCGACACGCTGACCCCGAGCAAGAAGACGACGACGGCGCGCTCGCGGAAAGCCTGCAGGACGTCGCCCTCGTACCTGAGATGACGGTGAAACCAGTCCCCGATATGACTACGTCGCTCCTCGTCGACCAAAAGGTACCGACTAACTCCCATCTTGCGTCATTTCGACTCGGCCTCAACCCGCCAAACGACCTCGTTTTGGCGGGCGCTCTCATTGAGGCGAGTGCAACCCCACTGGGGTTTCGTATGCGGTCGCCTTGGGACCGACTGACGGACGTCTCGACCTACGGGCCCTCTGGGTCCGAGGAAGATGACGATCCCAGCATCTGTTGGGATTTCTCCGGACTTGGCAACCCCAGTGCCGTGCGGGACTTCATGACCGCATGTGACTACTGCCTCTCCGACTGTTCCGACGGAAGCCGCAGCCTTGGCGACGAGAGCTGCGGCCCAAGCCGCGAATGTTTCCACATCGAGCTAGGGGATCCCTCCGAAGGCAACCATCTCGGCATGCCGGAGGACGGTGATCTCCCTAGGCCGGTGCCTCGCGCCGACATCCCACGGGAGCTAGCTATGGTCCCCGCTCCGGCGGGGGGTTACGACCCACAACTCGAGCAAGTCCGCGAGGCGCAGGCCAGGCTCAACGAGGGAACAGGAGCGCTTGAGCCGATCCGTCGGGACGTCGGACAGGCATGGGTGGGCCAACCCCTGGCCGGAGAAATACGTCACCTGCCCCAAGGTCTCCCGCACCGCGTCGCCAACGATGTCAGGGTCAGGCCGCCGCCCGCATCCAGCGGGGTTGGTCAGAACCTGGCAGCCGCAGTGATGCTCATCCGCGCGATGCCGGAGCCATCAACCACCGAGGGTCGGCGAATCCAGGGAGAGCTCAAGAATCTCCTGGAAGGCGCTGCGGCCCGACGGGCCGAGAGCACTGCCTCCCGAAGGCAAGGATATCCCTCGGAACCTCACGCCGCGACTTCCCGATTCATGCGGGAAGCCTCGGTCTACACCGGGCGCACGCGCAACACCACGCCTGCGGCCCCGGGCCACCTCGGCAACGAGCACCATCGGCGCGACCGTCGGGCCCACCTCGACGAAAGGGTGCGCCGAGGCTACCACCCCAGGCGTGGGGGGCGCTACGACAGCGGGGAGGATCGGAGTCCCTCGCCCGAACCACCCGGTCCGCAGGCCTTCAGTCGGGCCATCCGACGGGCGCCATTCCCGACCCGTTTCCGACCCCCGACTACTATCACGAAGTACTCGGGGGAAACGAGACCGGAACTGTGGCTCGCGCACTACCGCCTTGCCTGCCAACTGGGTGGGACGGACGACGACAACCTCATCATCCGTAACCTCCCCCTGTTCCTCTCCGACACTGCTCGCGCCTGGTTGGAGCACCTGCCTCCGGGGCAGATCTCCAACTGGGAAGACTTGGTCCAAGCCTTCGCTGGCAATTTCCAGGGCACATACGTGCGCCCCGGGAATTCCTGGGACCTTCGAAGCTGCCGGCAACAGCCGGGGGAGTCGCTCCGGGACTACATCCGGCGATTCTCGAAGCAGCGCACCGAGCTGCCCAACATCACCGACTCGGATGTCATCGGCGTGTTCCTCGCCGGCACCACTTGCCGCGACCTGGTGAGCAAGCTGGGTCGCAAGACCCCCACCAGGGCGAGCGAGCTGATGGACATCGCCACCAAGTTCGCCTCTGGCCAGGAGGCGGTCGAGGCTATCTTCCGAAAGGACAAGCAGCCCCAGGGCCGCCCATCGGAAGAGGCTCCCGAGGCGTCTGCTCCGCGCGGCACCAAGAAGAAAGGCAAGAAGAAGTCGCAATCGAAACGCGACACCGCTGACGCGGACCTTGTCGCCGCCGCCGAGTACAAGAACCCTCGGAAGCCCCCCGGAGGTGCAAACCTCTTCGACAAGATGCTCAAGGAGCCGTGCCCCTACCATCAGGGGCCCGTCAAGCACACCCTCGAGGAGTGCGTTATGCTTCGGCGTCACTTCCACAGGGCCGCGCCACCCGCTGAGGGTGGCAGGGCCCGCGACGACGACAAGAACGAAGATCACCCAGCAGGAGAGTTCCCCGAGGTCCGCGACTGCTTCATGATCTGTGGAGGGCATACGGCGAATGCCTCGGCTCGACATCGCAAGCAAGAGCGCCGGGAGGTCTGCTCGGTGAAGGTGGCGGCGCCAGTCTACCTAGACTGGTCCGACAAGCCCATCACCTTCGACCAGGCCGACCACCCCGACCATGTGCCGAGCCCGGGGAAATACCTGCTCGTCGTCGACCCCGTTGTCGGCAATGTCAGGCTCACCAAGGTCCTGATGGATGGGGGCAGCTGCCTCAACATCATCTACGCCGAGACCCTCAAGCTCCTGCGCATCGATCTGTCCTCCGTCCGAGCAGGCGCTGCGCCCTTCCACGGGATCATCCCTAGGAAGCGCGTCCAGCCCCTCGGGCGACTCGACCTCCCCGTCTGCTTCGGGACGCCCTCCAACTTCCGAAGGGAGACCCTGACGTTCGAGGTGGTCGGGTTCCGAGGAACCTACCACGCCGTACTAGGGAGGCCATGCTACGCGAAGTTCATGGCCGTCCCCAACTACACCTACCTGAAGCTCAAGATGCCGGGCCCCAACGGGGTCATCACCGTCGGCCCCACGTACAAACACGCGTTCGAATGCGATGTGGAGTGCGTGGAGTACGCCGAGGCCCTCGCCGAGTCCGAGGCCCTCATCGCCGACCTGGAGAACCTCTCCAAGGAGGTGCCAGACGTGAAGCGCCATGCCGGCAACTTCGAGCCAGCGGAGATGGTCAAGGCCGTCCCTCTCAACCCCAGTGGCGACACCACCAAGCAGGTCCGGATCGGTTCCGGGCTCGACCCCAAATAGGAAGCAGTGCTCGTCGACTTTCTCCGCGCAAACGCCGACGTCTTTGCGTGGAGTCCCTCGGACATGCCCGGCATACCGAGGGATGTCGCCGAGCACTCGCTGGATATTCGGGCCGGAGCCCGACCCGTCAGGCAGCCTCTGCGCCGATTCGACGAGGAAAAGCGCAGAGTGATTGGCGAAGAGATCCACAAGCTAATGGCAGCAGGGTTCATCAAAGAGGTATTCCATCCCGAATGGCTTGCCAACCCTGTGCTTGTGAGGAAGAAAGGTGGGAAATGGCGGATGTGTGTAGACTACACTGGTCTCAACAAAGCATGTCCGAAGGTTCCCTACCCTCTGCCTCGCATCGACCAAATCGTGGATTCCACCGCTGGGTGCGAAACCCTGTCCTTCCTCGATGCCTACTCAGGGTATCACCAGATCCGGATGAAAGAGTCCGACCAGCTCGCGACTTCTTTCATCACGCCGTTCGGCATGTACTGCTATGTCACCATGCCGTTCGGTTTGAGGAATGCGGGCGCGACATACCAGCGGTGCATGAACCATGTGTTCGGCGAACACATCGGTCGCACAGTCGAGGCCTACGTCGATGACATCGTAGTCAAGACAAGGAGTGCCCCGAGGCATGCTCCTAGGGTTCATTGTCTCCGAGCGAGGCATCGAAGCCAACCCGGAGAAGATCGCGGCCATCACCAGCATGGGACCCATCAAGGACTTAAAAGGTGTACAGAGGGTCATGGGATGCCTCCCGGCCCTGAGCCGCTTCATCTCACGCCTCGGCGAAAGAGGTCTGCCTCTGTACCGCCTCTTAAGGAAGGCCGAGTGTTTCGCTTGGACCCCTGAGGCCGAGGAAGCCCTCGGCAACCTGAAGGCGCTCCTTACAAAGGCGCCTGTCTTGGTGCCCCCGGCGGATGGAGAAGCCCTCTTGGTCTACGTCGCCGCGACCACTCAGGTGGTTAGCGCCGCGATCGTGGTCGAGAGGCAAGAGGAAGGGCATGCATTGCCCGTTCAGAGGCCGGTCTACTTCGTCAGCGAAGTGCTGTCCGAGACCAAGATCCGCTACCCACAAGTTCAAAAGCTGCTGTATGCTGTGATCCTGACAAGGCGGAAGCTGCGACACTACTTCGAGTCTCATCCGGTAACTGTGGTGTCATCCTTCCCCCTGGGGGAGATCATCCAGTGCCGAGAGGCCTCGGGCAGGATCGCAAAGTGGGCGGTGGAAATCATGGGCGAAACGATCTCGTTCGCCCCTCGGAAGGCCATCAAGTCCCAGGTGTTGGCGGATTTCGTGGCCGAATGGGTCGACACCCAGTTGCCGACGGCTCCGATCCAACCGGAGCTCTGGACCATGTTTTTCGACGGGTCACTGATGAAGACAGGAGCCGGTGCGGGCCTGCTCTTCATCTCGCCCCTCGGAAAGCACTTGCGCTACGTGCTGCGCCTCCATTTCCCGGCGTCCAACAATGTGGCCGAGTACGAAGCTCTGGTCAACGGGTTGCGGATCGCCATCGAGCTAGGGGTCAGACGCCTCGACGCCCGCGGTGATTCGCAGCTCGTCATCGACCAAGTCATGAATAACTCCCACTGCCGCGACCCGAAGATGGAGGCCTACTGCGACGAGGTTCGGCGCCTGGAAGACAAGTTCTTCGGGCTCGAGCTCAACCACATCGCTCGGCGCTACAACGAAACTGCAGACGAGCTGGCTAAAATAGCCTCGGGGCGAACGACGGTCCCCCCGGACGTCTTCTCCCGGGATCTGCATCAACCCTCCGTCAAGCTCGACGACGCGCCCGAGCCCGAGGTACCCTCGGCTCAGCCCGAGGTACCCTCGGCACAGCCCGAGGTACCCTCGGCCCCCGAGGGCGAGGCACTGGACGTCGAAGAAGAGCAGAGCGGGGCCACGCCAGATCAAGATTGGCAGGCCCCGTACCTGCAATATCTCCGCCGAGGAGAGCTACCCCTCGACCAAGTCGAGGCTCGGCGGGTAGCGCGACGCGCCAAGTCATTCGTCTTGCTGGGCGACGAAGAGGAGCTCTACCATCGCAGCCCCTCGGGCATCCTCCAGCGATGCATCTCCATCGCCGAAGGTCGGGAACTGCTGCAAGAAATGCACTCGGGGGCTTGCGGCCACCACGCAGCGCCCCGAGCCCTTGTCGGGAATGCTTTCCGACAAGGCTTCTACTGGCCAACGGCGGTGGCTGACGCCACTAGAATTGTCCGCACCTACGAAGGGTGCCAATTCTATGCGAAGCAGACTCACCTGCCCGCTCAGGCTCTGCAGACGATACCCATCACCTGGCCCTTCGCTGTATGGGGTCTGGACCTCGTCGGTCCCTTGCAGAAGGCGCCCGGGGGCTACACGCACCTGCTGGTCGCCATCGACAAATTCTCCAAGTGGATCGAGGTCCGACCTCTGAACAGCATCAGGTCCGAGCAGGCGGTGGCGTTTTTCACCAACATCATCCATCGCTTCGGGGTCCCGAACTCCATCATCACCGACAACGGTACCCAGTTCACCGGCAAAAAATTCTTGGATTTTTGCGAGGATCACCATATCCGGGTGGACTGGGCCGCCGTGGCTCATCCCATGTCGAATGGGCAAGTAGAGCGTGCCAACGGCATGATTCTACAAGGGCTCAAGCCTCGGATCTACAACGACCTCAACAAGTTCGGCAAGCGATGGATGAAGGAACTCCCCTCGGTGGTCTGGAGCCTAAGGACGACGCCGAGTCGTGCCACGGGTTTCACGCCATTTTTCCTGGTCTACGGGGCTGAAGCTATCTTGCCCACTGACCTGGAATACGGCTCCCCGAGGACGAGGGCCTACACCGATCAAAGCAACCAAGCTAGCCGAGAGGAATCGCTGGACCAGCTGGAGGAGGCTCGGGACAGGGCCTTACTACACTCGGCGCGGTACCAGCAGTCCCTGCGACGCTACCACGCCCGAGGGGTCCGGTCCCGAGACCTCCAGGTGGGCGATCTGGTGCTTCGGCTGCGGCAAGACGCCCGAGGGAGGCACAAGCTCACGCCCCCCTGGGAAGGGCCATTCGTCATCGCCAAAGTTCTGAAGCCCGGAACATACAAGCTGGCCAACAATCAAGGCGAGATCTACGGCAACGCTTGAAACATCAAACAGCTACGTCGCTTCTACCCTTAAGATGTTTTCAAGTTGTTCATATACCTCGCACCTACGCAAAGTTTAGTCGTCAAGGAAGGGTCGGCCTAGCCTCGGCAAAGCCCGACCCTCCCTCGGGGGCTAAAAGGGGGGAGACCCCCTCTGCGTCGAATTTTTCCTCGAAAAAGGGCCTCTTTTTAGCAGGATTGCTTTCGTGCTTCTTGACTACTTCGGAAAGCGGATCCTGGAAACGGCGGAGTACACGTAAGCAGCCAAGGCTGACCGAGCCGAGGGACTCCCACGCCTCCGGGATACGGATACCTCACTCATCACCTTCTGCGAGAAGTAACTCGCGCTCGGATAAAGCGA